>NW_023270431.1:3880525-3901796 GCF_011800145.1 Mirounga leonina
TCCTTCCTTCCTTCCTTCCTTCCTTCCTTCCTTCCTTCCTTCCTTCCACAAATAGTGTTTGAGGACTAATGGAGTGCAGTCCTTGTGCTTCGGGTTGGGACAACAAAGATCCACATAGTCCTCATGTTAAAGGAGTCTTTAGTTTAGGAGAGGAAAAAGACATGCAAATAAATTATTGTAAGGCTGTAGTGTGATCAGCACCGTAATAGAGGTATGTACAAGCTAGCACTGTAATTCTGAAGGACGAAATGATTAATTCTGTCAGAGGTGGGATGGGGAGGGATTGAATTTGAGCCCGTTCTATTGAATAATACATGAGAGAGGAACAGTCCATCCTCCTAAATTGAGTAGTTTAGCCAAAGAGAGCTGCCAACCTATCGATCAGCTGATGAGAAGACAGACCGTGGACAGAGCAGGCCTAAATGAAGAGTGAACTGACAGAAGCAGGGCCTGGTGCCATTTATAGCTTTATCCCTGAATGTGCAATGAGTTGGTGAGCTGCATGGCCTCTCCATAAAGATGAGGCAGTCCCACAGCTGAAGCAATTTTTAAAAACAAAGGTGCTAATAAAGAATGTCTAGAGGATGTAACCAGGCCAAAAATGACATTGTCTGAGATCCCCTGAATACAAGCACTTTTCGTAAAATAGAAGTCCCCAAATATGTCTTTGAATGACAATGTTGCTTAAGCATTTCTGAGTGTCCTACAAGTTATTCCTGCTATCTTAGGGGATAGAAGGAATAAACAAACAAAACAAACAAACAAAGTGTTCCTTGATCTTGTTCCATCCCCTAAGCTTTTATCCTGTATCTAATCAGATTCCAGACCATCTTTGTGACTCTGTTTCACCAATACCAACTTATGTTTTATTGTTACTAACCCACTAAATGTTCTCAAAAGCAAAAACAAATATAAATATAAAACACACAAACAAACAAAAAAACTTGCTTGTTCTCACCTTCAAAGCTTAATGTTTTTCTCTCTTTTTTGCTCTTTTATGATCTCTGGAAATTCCAGGGGACTAAGAGTTCCTTCTTCTCCAGTGTTGCCATAGTGATTACTTCCTCCACTAGACACATGACCAGGTAGTAATAGTTGTTAACAGAGGAATGTGTCTCTCAAAATTCATAGGTTGAGGGCGCCTGGGTGGCTCAGTTGGTTAAGCGACTGCCTTCGGCCCAGGTCATGATCCTGGAGTCCCGGGATCGAGTCCCACATCGGGCTTCCTGCTCAGCAGGGAGTCTGCTTCTCCCTTTGACCCTCCCCCCTCTCATGCTCTCTCTCTCTCTCATTCTCTCTCTCAAATAAATAAATAAAAAAATCTTAAAAAAAAAAATTCATAGGTTGAGGTCATAACTCCTAGTACTTCAGAGGGTAGCTGTTTTTGGAGCTAGAATCCTTAAAGAGGTGATTAAGCTAAAATGAAAGCATTAAAGTGGGCTTTAATGCCCGAGGACTGATGTCCTTATAAACAGGAGATTAGGACACAGACATATACCGAGGGAAGATCATATGAGGATGGAGGGAGAAGACAGCCATCCTACAAGCCAAGGGAGAGGCCTGAGAAGGAAGCGTCTCTGCCAAAACCTTGATCTCAGATCACTTCTGGTGTTCAAGTTCCTCAGTGTGGGATCTTGTTATGGAAGCCCTGCAAACCAATGTGATAGTGATGACAGGTATTGTTTGTGCATTTTGTCATTTCAATTGCCTTGATATTTCGTACAGACTGGAACCTCTTGATCCCCTCTAGAACATGGTGCAGATCTCTGTTCACATGATAAACGTTCAATAAGTAAATCACTGTTGAATTGATTAACTTTCTTATTTTCAAGTGATATGCTGTGCTTCATAAAAATCTCCGCTCTCCCTGTTGATTTGTCCTATGCTGTCTATCACATGAACACACACTGCCAATTTCTCTGCGGTCTTTAATCATCATGCATTTCACATTAGGTTGCATCTGAGGTTTATTATCTATTCCCTCATGGCCCTGGACATCATTAGATCCCATTAAACACCAACCAAACCTCCAGGATAAAAATATTTATAGATACGTTCGCTGAATGATTAGAAGCATGTTTATAAGATTGGTGTAATAAATAAGGACTCTGGAGGTTTTCTTACTGCTGGACAACATAACCTGAACCTCCAGAGCTGATGTGGACTAATTATGAGGTGCATGAGTTTCATCCTTACAAATCTTACTTCATTTTTAAATTCTGAGATTCATGAAATATTTGGTCTCTTGAACATAATTCAAAACTAGCAGGGCCGCCCGTCAACTGATGACAATTTTGAAGCCTTCTTGATGAATAAGGCACTGTGGGAGACAGGCAGATGAATTAGTTGTAGATTTTGCCATTAATGATCTTACATTCTAATCAAGGGGATGATATGTGAAGATAAGCAACTACGAGAGAGGGGAAAATATGAGATCTCGAAGTGCTACAGGTGGAATGTTGTTGAAAGTTCAGAGGATTACTTCTGTCTGTGGGAGCCAAATAGTGATGGATAGAAAGTTGGCGATTTTGGTGTGCATAAAATGTATGGTGGGGTTGGGTTTGCAGATCAAGGAGATGGAAGAGAGAGAGCACTTCAAGCTGGTAAGACAATGTGAGTGAAAACAGATAGGAAAATGCATGTGTTTTCTTAAATATAAAATACATTTACTAGGAATGAAAGAAAATATTGAAATAGGTTTGCTTCCCATTAGGGAATCCTTCAGTGTCAGCTTCGAGAAATTATATTATTGTATAGAAAGTAAAAATATGTCTACTATTTCTGAGGACGGGTTTCACATGAAAATATTCTGCTTCTGGTATCTATATAATGAACTGGGGGAGAAAAGCTTTAGAGGATATTCTGGGATCTGCAATTGAGCAAATAAGACTGAAATAATATAATGCTCATTTTTACATGCTCAGATTCTAACATAATGCCTGGCACTTAGTGGTTTACAGAACTTGCTGATGAATTTAATTGTAATCACAGCCTGAAATAGCTAAGTAACCATAGAAATAGAGAATAATTGATGGTGTAGATACTTGAAAACAGATCCTGCAAAATTTGGCAAGGTTTGTGTAGGTTCAAGGCTGCCATAGAAATAGGTCCCATCAAAAAGAGTGAGGGTGGGGATAAGTTTATGTTGGAATAAAATATGTCATTTGGGGATCTACCATTGGAAATACATTATAGCATCTTAGATTTAGATACACATAAAGTGAAAGTTATGTTTAGAATAGTAGTCAAGGACCAATTACTAAAGAATAAATTATATGGAGACATAGATAATGCTGAAAACCAGGTTTTTGAGGAATGAATATTTTTGGAAGGGAGACAAAATCAAACCATAGAAGGAAACAAAGGAGTGGTCAGACAAGTAGAAGGTATATAAAATGTCAACATCATTAGAGATTGAGGAGATTAGAAGTGGACAAGATATCTGATGCCATGGAAGAACTGAAATGAAGTAAATCAAGGGGAAAAGGCCCAAGGTTTATAAAGATCAGAAAGTTCAGTGATGGTCTTATAAAGAGCAGATTCCATACATTAATAACTTTCTATTCTAAATGACAAGTGGGTAAAAAAAAATAAATAATTGATTAACATTAGCATAGGAGGTGATAATTTGAAGGACCAGCAGGATGAAAGGACCCTGCAGGAGAGAAAGATGATCCAGGCAAGAGCAAAATCTAGATTCTAACAGAAAGCAACTGATGGAGACTGGACCTTAGTCCCACACATTTTCTCCAGAGCACAGAGGGCTGCATAGGACTTTTGCAAAGACACAGAGAGGTTTTGTTTGTTTGATTGGTTTTGTTTTTTGTAATGAGAACATGGTTTTTAATGATTATTGCTTTATCCCTGATAACAATTCTTTTTTTTTCTTTTCTTTCATTATGTTATGTTAATCACCATACATTACATTATTAGTTTCTTTTTTATGTTATGTTGATCACCATACATTACATCATTAGTTTTTGATGTAGTGTTCCATGATTCATTGTTTGCATATATCACCCAGTGCTCCATTCAGTACGTGCCAGTTCTTGAAGATAGATATAGTGATCCCATTTTATAGACGTGGGCCCTGTGGTTCCATGGGATTGCATAATGTGACTCAGGTCATACAACTGTTTGTGCCAAGTTAGAATTCTAACCCTGTCCATTTGGCTTCAAACTTGTAGCCTTTCTATTATTGCTACTTTGCATTTTAATGCTTTTCCTTGCTGGTTGGTTAATAAAAAGTTGCTTTAACTTTCTTTTAATTAGGCATTATTATTTACAGATCTAACTGGTCTGCTGAACTATTACATATATATCATGTAATATGAACCACATTAACATCAGCTGGTTGTAAACTTATACTCTCAATATTCTGGAGGCAGGAAGTAAAAGCTATACATTTTCTGTAATCATTGTCACAAATGTAATCATAGCTGTTGTTTCTACTGCAAAATTCCCACTGAAGTAAATGAAAATGAAGACAATAAGACTGATCCTTCATTGTAAAAATAAAAATAAAGCTGCATCTAGGACTAAATAAGCCATCTATATTTCTTCTATGGAGTGGTTAGGTTAGAAGAAGAAACTAAAATTAGTATTTTATCTTGTTAAGCTAACTCATCTATCTAAATTTGAAACTTATGCCACTGAGGGAAGTAAAACTAATTCTTTCATTTTAAAATGTAATGGTCATAGGTTTGGTTTTGCCATTCTTGGGAATCTGAAAGTTGTGTTTGGTGCCCCAAGGGCCCATTTATCCAACACCCGAATTGCACCTAAAGTTATTGAATGCCAACTTAAAATAAATATACTTAAAACTAGCCAAATCAACTTGAAATATTTAGTTGAAATCTTTATATTTATGATGAGGATTTTTATCTTATAGTTGTCTTTGGTCTTGTTTTGGCAGGCAGAGGAATATAAATGACTTGTTGCATTTATAAAATACTTCAGTACCACTGCAGAATCTGTAGATTACTTTACATTGGATGTTTTGTGAACAATTCTACACATTAGTACTTTTATTTTTAAAAATCCTAGACAATCTCTCCAATTCTCTTTATTTCTGCAGAGTCTCCACAGTCAATTGTAGGAAAAACAATTATGCAATTCTTTTAAGTTCCAAATCTCAGTTGTTTCAAGAATAAAAACAAAATGTATTATCTTCAAAGTGAATTTATAAATTTATAATTGGTACCTATTTGTGTATTTTATTTTTCATAAACCATTGAAATAAGTTTCACAGAATGACTTTACCTCTTCATTTTACAATCGAGTAAGGGATGGGGCACCTGGGTGGTGCGGTCGATTGGGTGCCCAACTCCTGGTTTCAGCTCAAGTCGTGATCTCAGGGTCACGAGATGGAGACCCGCATTGAGCTCTGAGCTCAGCACGGAGTCTGCTTGAGTTTCTCTCTCCATCTTCCTCTGCTCCTCACCCCTATGCACATGCATGCCCTCTCTCTCTCTCTCAAGTAAATAAATACATTTTTAAAGAAATAAAATTGATTAAGGGATGAAGCCAATAAATTATAAAACATGTTAGATGTAATTGCTCTGATCTAACTACAAGAACACTGTATCACATGGATGCCATAAATAAAATGGCTTCCAATCTCTAAATTACCATAAAATATAGGAATAATATTTTCAAATGGGGTAAATGAGTAAGAGCATAATTTTTAAAATGTTAAGCATGAGAGGTTTTAGGTCTATTTTGCCTTGGTTACGTATTAATTCCCTTTGACATTGTGTGGATTCTTCCTTTGAATTACCATGTTACCCCCCGCCCCAAAAAAAGAAACAAGAAACAAAGATACAATCAAAAAAAAAAAAAAAGAAAGAAAGAAAAGAAAAAAAAAGAGACAGACACTTGAAATCAAGTAGGTTTATTCACTTAGTTATGATTTACTATGAAGGGAAAAGCCAAATGAATGGACTTAACAAACATATGGGGATATTAGTGTATATATATATATATTTTTTCAACCACAGGATAAAGTAAAGAGGAAAGCACTAATATTTGTCAAAATAGAACTACCTTTACCCTGGAGGGTTATTAAAGTCTAGATGTGTTTTATATGCAAAATGGAAAAAAATTCTGACACCTGCCTCCTCATCAATGCTCTAGATACAAAGGTGAAGAGATAGGTTTCTGGGCCTCTGATTACATCGGGGGGCTTACTGGCTTTGTCTGAGAATATGTATGCTTTTATGTGGCATTTTCATACTTATCTATGAGTTCATGATTAGTTGAAGGAAGAAAAATTACCACTAAAAGTATAATGTATAGTGTTAAAGCAAACTGTACTCTGTTCAGGATAAAACTAGCAATAACATTTTGTTATGTTACAAGAGAACATTTTTATTATGTTTTTTTATAGTCTAACATCCCTCTGTCTACATTTTATATTCATCAAAAATTAAAACATATATTAGTTCTGAAATTACAAAAGTCTGCCACAAGGATATTTGATTAAAATATTTTTAGATCTGTAACGTTGACAGAGCCCAAAAGCAGTCTAGGAGAAAAGGATTCTTTTGATATATTTTAAGCAATGCATCATAGGAAATGATAACATTTCTAGTTTAAGAACAAATATTTCCAACTTGAAGCCAGATTATTTGTATAACTTTGGGTGTATGTGTGTGAGAGAGAGAGAGATGGAGAGACGGAGAGAGACCGAGACAGAGAGGGAGAGACTTGGCTTTCTAGTTCAAAATACTAGATTCAAAGTCTAGATGTGTCTTATATGCAATTTTCCTTATATAAAACACATTTTTAAGTAAAAGTATTGAATCAGATACTTTGTAAAACTTGACTTGTGTTATTCCAGCTGAATTAGAATCTTCTCATGGGTTCCCTCATTCATTTGATCTCCTAATGAAATCTCTGAGAATTTTATTTTCCTGGTGTGACAAATTTTGTAAATGTTTATTGTACTAACTTGCTTTGGTTTGACACTGTGAACTCTTGTAAAGAGATATGATAGAGTTAAAATGTGGAACATCTTAAAGATTATATGGAAACTGAAGGAATTCCAAGTTTGCTGAGACAAGAACACTAAAGATAAGACTTGTAACAAACCCTGTTAGAAGTGACCATGGAAAGATGATAAATGATATTTACCTCATGTGTCATGATAACTGTTTTTTAAAGAAGATATCTGTGCCCTCTTTTATCGGGGGTATGGGAAAATGTATCACTTACAAGCACTCAATCACAAATGACAAAGAAATAGCAAACCTTGAACATGTCAAAACAGTGCTTGTTCAATCTACTTCTTTTCTTGAATGCTGACTTTATTCTCAATATTATATCCCTGACATAGTCTTTAAAATACGATGTTTATTTTATGGTGAGATTACATAATATATAATAATTTAATATAAAAATAAATTTTAGAGCAAAAGAAAATATTTGGATCAGACAACAGTGTAAGTCATTGTATCTTAAGCAGAATATAAAGGCATTAGTTTTAAACAAGTTAGTTGAGTTCTGTGTTACTGTAATCAGCTTTAGTTACTGATGTTTTTAGCACTCTTGTCCCTGTTCTTTCTCTCTCCGTGAAAAAAGTAGTGCAGGCTGATTTAGCATTGGATTTGAAACTACGTATCTGTTTCATGAAATATTTTTCTGTGGGAAATTTGAAGCTTTTTTTCTGAAGAATGCATGCAGTTTTTGCAAAGAAGATCCATATCTCCATTAGCCCCAGTTATATTCCAGACATTCATGAGAGACTAGAATAGAATTAAAACTGAACAACTAATTAAATTATTGGAAAATTCTGGCTGTGCTAGAAAATCCTCTGGTAATCATTTGCAACTTTTTCAGGGTGGCTTTCTCTATGGGCAAAATAGTAAACATGAATTCTGATCTCAACTGCTCTGCCAGATGTTTCTAAAAAGATGCTGTCTCTACAATCTCTATAAACAAATCTTGACCTGAACGCCTCCTTTAGCATTCCTCCCAATTTATCAGATAAAAATGAACTCTATTTTCTTTTCAGACAAAACCTATATAACTTCTTTTTAGAGAAAACAGCGAAGCAGCATTATAATGTGTGAAATACACACAGGACCCTTGCAGGCAGTATCTTGCAAGGAAGCGTTGTATTTTGGCTGAACATACTTTATACTTTTATCTTGGCCAAAGCCTTTTTAAAAAAAATTGCCTTAAAGGAATTTGTTTCTGTTGCTCTCTACTAGAATTGAAAAGAAGAACTTTATTGAGGAGTTACTCTCTTAGACTAGCAGAAATGTGAGGTGTGTACACAAAAAATCATTATACTCATGTAACTTGAAGGAGCTTCTGAAATAGGAATATCTGTTTTCTTTCTATAATTTATAGTGGTGTACAAAAGTGCTAAGGTGGTTTATCTTAAACGTAAATAGCCCTGCTGGCAAGAAACTTGTACTTGAACCTCAGGAAAAAAAAAAAAAAAAGTTTGCATCTCAGACGTACATTTTGTATAAATGCTGCTAGAAATATTTCAAAACATTATACACAAACAAACATCTAAACAAAAACACAGGACTTTAGGAAGATGAAAATAAATTAATAACCTTGCCTTTCAAATACAGACTCTAATACCAAATAAACAGGTGTTGTACATGTCTGGAATATTGGTTTAAGTTCTTATGGTCAGTTAGTAGTAATGGAAAGTGAAAAAAAAAAAGTAATGGAAAGTACTATAATATGAGCTACCTGAGATTAATGACTTACTGGGTGACAGGTATTGTGCTTTGAGCATATTATTTTCTTTAGCCCTAAAATAACCCTAATGAGCAATGTAAGTTTACTGTGAGAACAAGTTATTGTGAGCACCTTAATTTTTGACCTGTTGTGTCTCCAGTTAGTCCAGTTGAGAGCCATAAATTGAGCAGAGAGTCTTAATTGTTCAGGGACTCAGTGATAGGGCTAAATACTCATGCGGGATTTCTCTAGATCATTCAACTCTTTAAAAGTGCGACCTAAGGCAGATAGGAACCATGATCTCTAGGGATAAGAGGCTAATGCATTAAACTTGTACACTATCTTGCCTTTGGTATTTACCATTTTGCCGCTGCTTTTCCTTTTTACCTGATAAAATTCAAAGCAGTAGGATTGTTTTAACACAAATATTGCTGAGCGCTTAATCTAATTGAGTGAAGACTACAATTTATGATTTGGTTGTTAATTAGACTTAAAGAACAAAGCTAATGCTGTCCCATTTAGTGAGAAAAGCCTCTGAGGATGGGAGAACTGGCCAGTATTGGTTCTCCTGCTGGGAAAACACTATGCATAAACAAGTCCCCAGGGCTTCATTACTGAGCCTTTTAGACAAACACAAAATGCATTTTAGTTTATTTGAAAATCCTTACAATGAAGCTTTATTGTACATCTATAAATTTTTCACGTTGACATGTCAAAGACTTGTAAAAGTATACTGGCAAGAGGGATAAACATTATAAACAGCACTTTTCTTTTAAATGTAAGATGATTGTGGATAGTACACAGCATGGTCATAATATGAATATGATTCTGTTTGGGGAAGCAATTGTGGAAATGAGTGGTAATATCTAAACAGAGTGGTAAACTATACATTAAAAAAACAAGCAATTTCACATTGTTTAGAAAAACTGGGTATGCGGTTTTTGATGCTTAGCAGAGAAGATATGTCATTTCTTTTTTTCTTTTATAAGACAGTTCAAAAATAAAATTTAAATGTCAATACACCCTCAGTGCAGTTATCCTACCTTCATAATTTTATAAAAAATATGTTCTGTTTTATGAGTATATTTAATATATTGGCCATGCATTTTTTTATGGAAAGTGTACTTTCCGAAGAATTTAAAATACATATTTTCCAATTTGTAAAGTCACTGGGTTTGCACGACCACAAATTTCTCTACTTTGCTGGATTGTCTTTACACAATTATTGGAACCAATTCTTATGGAGTAAGCATAACTTTATTTTCTATTTTTTATTATTTTTTATCTTATTTAAATTCAATTAATTAACATATAATGTATCATTAGTTTCAGATGTAGAGTTCAGTGAGTCATCAGTTGCATATAACACCCAGTGCTCATTATGTCATGTGCCCTCCTTAATGTCCATCACCGTTACCCCATCCTCCCACACCCCTCCCCTCCAGCAACCCTCAGCTTGTTTCCTATAGTTAAGAGTCTCTTATAGTTTGTCTCCCTCTCTGATTTTATCTTATTTTATTATTTTATTTTTTTTAAGATTTTATTTTTAAGTAATCTCTGCACCCAATATGGGGCTTGAATTTACAACTCCGAGATCAAGAGTTGCATGCTCTACTGACTGAACCAGCCAAGCGCCCCTAGAATAAGTATAACTTTAATTTTTTACTGCACCTCTTCAGGTTTAGTCATAATTGCAATGTGAGCAACACAAGTTATCTGACAATTGATTTGAACCACGAGATAACTTTTCTTAGCTATTAATTTTTTTAAGTATTTTATACTGGTCATAGAGATAACAAATGCGGTGCTCTACGTCATTTATTATAAAATTTGGAAGATCTTTTCCTCCTTGATGAAAGAGCACATTTTTATTCTGACATATACTCTACTTTACAAATATTAGAATATGTTTCTACAATATGTTCACAGAAGTGCTGATTTGTAAGTGGCATGCCAAATTTAAGGTAAACGTTCTTTCAGTATGGTTTGAGTTTTCAGTGTGGTAGGATAATCAAAACAGGAAGGAGTAGAAAATGGCTTTTAGAACAAACTTTGTGATGTTATAGTTACTTCTTGGCTTCAGAGAAGATGCCAGTTTCCAGGGCATGTTACCTAGCTCTTTAAGAAATTACACAGAAAGGACTCTTCATGGCATGAGGACTTACTAAGATGACCAGCATGGAAATTTTGAGGAATCTGTGGATCTTTGGAATCTTCATGTATTTAAGTCAACAAAATAATTTAATAGATAAATTTCCTTCATTGTGCTAATTGGATCATGACCTTGGATTAGCCAAAGGTGAGAATAGGCCATGACCTCATCAGCAAGGATAAATAAAATTATATCATCACGGTAGTAGTTATCCTGGTAGTCAGTCCTTTAAAGGATTTCTCATTTTAAACCCCATATAGTTCTTAAAATTTATAAAATTACATAAAACTGAAAAAAATACGAGAATCAAAGTCAAGCACTCTCCTTTTTTTGAAGCTCTGGTTGTCGAATATAGCTGTACTGAGAATTATTTATTTTACTCATGTGTATATGTCTGTTTTTTTTGTTGTTGTTCAGGGACTCAGTTCAGGGACTCAGTGATAGGGCTAAATACTAATGCGGGATTTCTCTAGATCATTCAACTCTTTAAAAGTGAGAACTAAGGCAGATAGGAACCATGATATTTCTACCTGTTCAGATACTAACTTAGTTTTGTATTCTGTTTTGTTATCCCCAAACAGCTGTCAAAATCAAAAGCAAAAACAACAACAAAAAACCCCACAAAGCCTAATTTATGTTATGTGAGATGACAGCTTATGCAAACACCAATGGGCATGGGATACAGATGCAAAGATTTGATTTTTATTACTTCACATCCCGCCCAGAAAAAATTCCTAAGTCTTTTAGCTAGTTCGTATAGTTACAATTGATAGTAAGATCAGTGGCAGCTTAATCCAGTAGATCAATTTGCAGCCTTCCTCCAAATCCTCTGGGGGACTCTCCAGTTAAGCTCTTTCTTGTCATTGGCCCCATTCACTGCTAATATCTAATTGGCCTGTGTCTCTTTCATGTAAGTTCACTTGTGTCAAACTTAGCATGGTTATTTGTTACCTATAGTAACTCCTTTTTCTGAGTGTTACTTAATCTCTCCTTCATATTTTCTGGCCACTCCAGATTCCATACTCTTCCATATATTAATATTTTGCTATTGGGTGCAATAGGTTTATATTTAATATTTCTTTCACTGACTGCAGAAGATTGAGTTCATTTATTCAGCTCAGTAAGTGTTTACTGAGAACTCTTTAATTGCCAAAATGATATGTTCATAGGGTAAATTTCCTTTACAAATATTTGCTACTAATCTGAAAAAAATATTCCCAAATTTTCTGAAATCAACTTTAGGTTAACTGCCATTGTTAACTTATAGTGTCTTTGACTTGTGTTTTTTAATACCTCCCATGAAATCTCAGATTCTTGTTCTTCAGGCAAAAACTGAAAAAGTAAGACTATATTAATGAGTTGTTAGAAACATAGCATTGGATGAGGGAGTAATTGTAATGTAAAACTTGATTTGTGATATTCGATTTATATCAGAAAGTCATTTTTCATAGTAATCATTATAATTTTTTTAGAAATTGAACATCAGATGGCTCTTAGAAGAAACAATTTCAGAATAAAGGGGCAATGTTATTAGGATTTTCCATGTTGGAAATGACATAAAAATCTCTCATCTATCCCTTCCTGAATCTTAACCCATGACATAGGTGTGTTGTTACCTTTCAGTGACTAATAGGTTTTTTTTTAAATAAGTTATTTTTTCCAATTTCATTAGATTCAAATCAACAAGATACTATCCAAATTACACGTGAAATCTTTTTTTTCTTGTTACATTTGTCAAAGCAGCAATTTGTCATTGAAGCTTTCATATTATATTTGACTTGTTTACAAAATATAAAATAATTTTTTTAATTTAAATTTCCACATATCCATTACTTTGGTGAGCTGGAGAAGTATAAGAATTGATCAATGAAATGTTAAGTAAGCATTTATGTATACAGACTGAACGTAAACTTTTTCAAAGGAGAGCTTACCTAAAGTGCTTCTATACAGTTTTTCTATCCTCCAAATGAAAGTAAATGCATTAGTGATCAAGAAAAGAACTCTAAGTTGACAGTAAAATTATAAATAAACTTAAGGAAAAAAAGTAGATAGGATAAAATAGTTTTAAGGTTACATTACTTCATTTTGAGAATTAATCAAGTTATTTTAGAAATATCATAGTTAACAGCAAACATTTTAAATCTGTCATATCTATATTGAGAAAATTTTCTAGCTTTATAAGAAAAGAAATTTAGAACGAAACACCAGCAATTATAGACTTCCAGATACAGCATGTACTTGCCTTGCAAATTTCAAAAGGAAACACACTTGTTACAGAAGTACTGAAATGTATAGAACCTAAATTTATCAAGTTAACTGTCAAGTTAACTGTCTTCCATGTTCTCTCCACCTACCAGGCCTCATTAAATTAATCTGAAAAGAACACTATCTCTTTAAAGCTGGGGAAGTATTGTGCTGATGAGCCAGGGGCAGCCCACCAATTGGCAGACCCATTGGGTGATAAATGTCCAAGGACCTCTAGGCTGACGACACATTTTTCATCATTAATCCAGCCCATTGTAACCAGGGCCACTCACATTGATTCGCACTAGGGGGCATCATCTGCTGTTAAGAGGGTGATGACTCGCTAAAAATGAAGGCCTGAAACTAATCAAATATATTTAGAGCCTTCCCTGGCACCTTGCTGGAGGGCAGCAGTAGAGAGCTAAGAGAGGAGCAAGAGATAGGTAGTGCAATGCTCTGCTTGCTCTGTATGAGAACGTGAGAAATCCATTAGAAAACCTGTTATGTGATTTTAGCTATTATATACTGTAGTACGACTGTGTGTGTGAATTAGTCCAGTGCTATCTGTACCTGAGTGTTTCATTAAAAATGTAATTTTGAATCATCATGCTTTTAGTTGGGAAATGTAGGAATTCAGCTGTAAAGAATTGGAATTCTCAAACCGAGATCTCTTTGGGATTCCTAAGTAGTTTTTGTAAGTTTGTAATAAATTGTTTGAGAAAGATGTTAATATTTATTTTACTGAATTAACAAAATTTGATGGGGAAGAGAGCATCTCTTTTCCCCCAGCAGAATTCAGCAAACTCAGTTAAATTTGGCTCTCTTATACTTTTATTATTGTTTTTCACCTAATAATTTAGTATATATTTTATCAGAATATACTTAAATACATTCTGGTAGTTCAAGGGCATATATACATATATTATACATAGACATTTTATTATTTTTGTGTGCAAATATTAATTTTAGGTCAATCTTTCATATTTTCATTTATAAGAGTAAAAAAGTGGCCCTGGTTAAGTCATAACCAGAGATTCAAAGATCTTGGTTAAGCAAACCTTTGAGCCTCAGACAAACACAGAAAAATACATGTTCTTTATTTGCTGCTCATACCTGATTAAGGAAAATCAGGACCGATTAGGAAATAAATTTCAATGATTAGATTTATTCACTGGAAAATTTAACTCCTATACTGAGCCTAAAATAACTATATATAATAGAATCAAAAAAGAAAGGGGGAAATCTGGAAATAACTTGGCTCAATTAAGAAAGAAAAAAGAGAGACCCAAATAATTTCCTTGTTATAAAGTAAAAAGTAGAAAGCGGAGAGGACAAAGTAAAATGAATAATGCAAAACCTCCCAACTGTTCAAATAGGTCCAGTGTTCTCATACATGAAACCATTGGCTATCTCCTAAAATACTTTTATGGCATCATGAAAAAAAAAATATTTCTGCTGGACAGGAAGTCTTCCACATGACTTATCTGGCGGAAGATCATTGATCCAATTTTGAAATCTTATTTCTTTCAAGTTCCCAAGCTGAAATTTCACACCTACCATGTTTGCAAGTTTAAAGAGGACTTTACATGTAGTTATCAACCACTTCTAGTATTGACTGAATTTATGTGGAAGGAAAGCTTCATTACTGAGCAACAGATGACCTGACTCTATCTAGCTGGTGATGAATAATCACAGTCTGAATATTCTTAACTGGGACTATGACACAGTGCCAAAAGCAGCTGGTTAGTAAGCGTCACAGAGGAGCAGAATAGAGACTGGTTAAATAATTATTTCTTTAAAAAAAACAAGTTTCACTGGGGAGCCTGTTGGTTCCAGTGAAACACAAGTGGGAACTATTCGGAAAATGGCTGGGGAAAAAATGGTCCAAACACTGCTGACATATATTTTTGCCATTAGAATGGAAGCAAGAGTAAATCAAACATCCAAAGATCCAAATGCAAAGGAAGGTGAGAAGTAATTCATTTAGCTTCCTGTGGTTAGCAAAATAATGGACCTCCAAGGATGTCCACATCCTAATCTCAGACCTGTGACTATGTTGCCTTACAGGGCAAAAAGATCTTGCAGATTTAATTAAGTTAGAGCCTTGAGATGGGGAGAATATCCTGCATTATCTAGGTGGGGCTAATCCAACTACACAAGTCTTTCAGAGCTGAGAACCTTTCCCAGCTGTATTCAGAAGATGTGACTGTGGAAGGTGGGTCAGAGACATGCAACATTGCTGGCTATGAAGATGGAGAAAGGGGCCACCAGCCAAGTCTGTCTATTTCGTTTATCTTCTGACTCCCTAGATAGAATGTAAGCTTCACAGGGGCCAGCAGTTGGTCCTGTTCCCACTTGTATTCCTGGCACATAGCAGGTGCTCAATAAATATTTGATTGAATGAATAAGCTAGTGAACAAATAAATCAATACCACAGAACATGGCTTTTCAAATTTTGTAACCCATAAACATAAAAGAAAACTTAGGCTCTCCTAGTTACATTAATTATTTATGAATAATGTATATTCATTGAACATTAAAGCAATGAGGGAAAGCTTTTTATTCTAAGCATATATATTTCCCCAAACCAGTCAAGAAGAATGTCCTCATAAAAAAAAAAAAAAAAGAAAAAAGGAAAAAAAAAAGAATTCCGTCTTGACCGTGACCTGCAAGCATCTGCCATCTTGTGCTCAGAAGTTCAGCTACAGGAAAAAGAGAAACAGAGTAAGGCAGATATAACACCATGCATTTAGAGATCTAGTATTCTATCCTTAGGCTGAGTTAAGACCACAAAGTTGGATGTGTCTCAAATAATCTTGCCATTAAGGTTCGTTGCTTCATGGAACTTGCTTCTTCTGGGGAAGCACTAAACAAGAATAATCCATCTTCAAAATGATTAGAGGTTAAGATTAGTGCTGGGGGAAAAAAATTAACAGCATGCAATGATAGAAAATAGCAGAGAGACTTGGTCAGAGTGGTCAGCACTGAGCTTGAGGATGAGAAGGAATTGGTCTCGTAAAGAGCCAGGAGAAGAGAATTCTAGGAAGAGGACACCACCTGACTAAAGGTTTTGAGCCAAAAAAAGCAGTTGGCTGATTTAAGAATTCAAAGAAGACTCAGTGAACAAGGGCCAGAATTATCTAATGGGAGTGTGGAAAGCCATAGTAGCCTGACTGTGTGTGCTTTTGAGGACCAAGGTAAAGAGTTCCAATTGCACATGACTTCTTTTGGTCAGGTTGTAAAATGTTTCTTAGAATAGCATTTCATTTCAAGAAGTATTTTACAAAGAATATACTCTGTGTCTAAGTGCTTGTTCTTCAATGATAAACTTTAAATGGTCCTTACTCTCAAAGACCCCAGACTCCAGGGAGACAAATGTGTAAACAGATAATTACAATACAGTGTGATACATATAAATGACATAGTAATCAATAGTAATGATTCCCAGAAGTATAATATTCAGTAGTAAATAAAGTGAAGGTTTAGCCCCCCTGGTGAAAGATACCTTATAATCTCTTGCAGGATTCCTCCCTGGGTTTACATCTCCTCATGTTAGTACTCCCTGACTCTTTTTTTTTTTTTTTAATGCAAGTGTTTTCTCTCTTATTTTGCTATGCATCAGTTTTTATCTAATGTGGCTTGAATCATAAGCTCTTTGCCCATCTCTCTTGGCAACTGAAGTAGAGAACCTGGCTGATCACTATTCAGGGATCCAGACACATGAATACAGTGAGTCCCTGCCCTCTAACTGGTGGTGTCCAGGTGATAAGCAGGGTGCAAACACAAGGGTATTGAGAAGAAAAATCACAAATGGTAATTAAGCTGTTTTCATTAAAGGTTAAAAGTTGGTGATTCCTTCATCAAAATGGTTGGTCTCTTGTCCCTCAGCTGATGCATCTCTATGCACAGTAAGCAGGCAGTGATGCAGGCTATTCTTACTCTGATAGTCTCTTTGCATCACATATAAATAGTGTACTTGTAGAGATTTATGAGTTGATATGGAAATGTCCCATTATACATTGTTGAACATAAAGAGTAAATGGAAAAAGAGCATGATTTTATTTGTATAAAACATTTTTTGAAAGATTTTATTTATTTATTTGAGATAGAGAGAGAGAAAATGAGTGTGGGGGAGGGGAAGAGCAGAGGGAAAGGGAGAAGCAGGCTCCCCGCTGATCAGGGACCCTTACGCGGGGCTCTATCCCAGTGAGCTCATGACCTGAGCCAAGGGCAGATGCTTAACTGACTGAACCACCCGGGCACTCCTGTATAAACATTTTAAATGTCTGTGTTTGTGTATGTGTATGTGTAAGAAATGATGTGGAAGAACTCGCCAAAGCTATTTACTCTTGGAAAGGCGATCGCATTTAGAAGGTGTTATGGGCTGCTTTTACTTTTTTTCATTTTGTTTTTTTGGACTGCTTTTATTTTAACAATTTTATTTCAGTGATTTATAAGGAGATGGTAGTAATGAAATATATATCCATAGTGTGCATATATGTGTATGTGTATAACCTGTGTAATTGATCATATAGTCTAATCATTATAGGCAAAGGGCATAAAACGAAAAACATTTCAAAGATTCCAGACATGGTTACTTTTGGTAGCTGTCCTTGGTATTAGATCAATTTCAGAGCCACAAAGAGCAACACAAGAAATACAACTTTAAAAAAGAAAAATTAAATCAGTATTATCCCCAATTGGTCATATAAGTTTTTCAAAAACGGTGTTTACTTTGTGTTATGTGTTGTTTGAGGTCTCCATTCCTTGATCTATTTGTGGTCAGTGCAGATGTCCCTCTTCATCTAACATGCAGATCAGATGTTCCTTCAATCATGAGATTTTATCAGAAGAGCCATAATTCATCTTTTTTCTTAGTCTCGACCTGACTGTGGAATAAGCAAAAAAGACAATCACAATAAGATTGTTCTTAAAAGCAGAAGCCCCTGAAAGCCAGTTAATTTTCTAAAAAAATATATATAGATATAGATTATATCTATATCTAGATATATAGATAGATATTTGATATGTAGGGGAGGAAAAAAATCTTTCAACATCTTAAGATCTTGTCTGGGGCCCTCTAACAAAAAAATAGATTAAAAAGTGTAAAGCATATACACATTTAGGAGCCTTTATAATGAAATGAAAACCCAAGGAAGTGGCAAAACCTAAGTGCTTATGTGTATGAGGTTGAACAAAGAGAGGCAGTTGTGGAAGTCACTGAACATATGACTAAAGCAAGATAAAGATATATATTTTTTAAAGATTTTATTTATTTGAGAGAGAGATGGAGAGAGTGGGTGGGGAGGGGCAGGGGGAGAGGGAGAGAGGGTCTTGAGCCGACTCTGTGCTAAGCATGGAGCCAGACACAGGCTTGATCTCACAACCCTGAAATCAGGACCTGAGCTGAAACCAAGAGTCGGGCACTTAACTGACCGCCAGTTGCCCCAAGATAAAAGATATTTTAACAAGGTTTGTTTGTACAATATACTCTCAACCTGGACTCATCTCTGGTGGTAAGAACGTTTGTTTCCTTCTGGTATAGGGAGGCCGTCTTTCACGTGGGAGTTTTATCTCCTGTTTTCAGGAAGAAGAAGGGAGATCAGTGCACCCTTTCTGTCCTTGCTATTTCCCAAGTGCCTTTAGCTCAAAGTAATCTTTATGCCAAAGTGGCATATTTTGGGGTGCCATATTCTGTCATCCTTCAGATAACAGTGACTGGAGAGCACATATTATTTACACACATTGTCTCTAAATGACATGCCAACTGGCAAACAAGGATGACTTCAGACGCTACAGGCCAAGCACTCCCTTCCCCCAACGAAGCCCCCAGACTTAAGGCAATCCATAACTGCGCAGTCGCAGGTCTGCCATTGCTGTAATGAGTATTTGTGATTTGAATGTTCTGAAGCACCTACTAGGTGCTGGTCATTATTAGTGCTATATCACTTACCTAGTTATTTTGACAACAACCTTGAAAGGTAGGATAGTATTATCCTCATTGTGCAAAATGTGGAAAATAAGAGCTATAGAGATTTTAAGTAACTTGGCCAGGCACACACCTCTCATAAAATGGGATGACCTGGAATTGAGCACAGGTCTTTTTGGATTCTGTACTTTCTACAACTTCACACTCCCTTCCTTAGATACCTCACTAATTCGCCATTAAAAGTTTTATGAATGTTATAGAATAATGTAAGAAGAAAATCCTTCCAAAAAGTAACAAACTCTATTGCAACCATCTGTGATTAACTTGGAATTTGAGCATAGGATGTCAATTACAGTTTAATTTTTCTTATTTTTTAAGTTATATTTATCGTGGTGCTCTTTGTGCCTCTGAAATTGATTTAATAACAAGACCTCTGAACTGTGAATAGGCCAAAGAACAAAATAAAAGTATTTTGGAAACTCATGTTTTTTTTTATAGCTGAGGATATAATCCCAAATTTTCCATCTTTAAGTTCTATACAAAAGTAGTTTGGTTTGCCTTGCATCACCTGTACTTGGCATCAGAACAGAGAATTTCGCATGTCTTGGAATGTTTATACTGAACTGAGCTTAGAAATATCTATTGCATTTGTCACCTAGAAGGTATTTTTGGGCCTTATGCATGACTGTACCCATAACTGGTACATAACTGTTAGGGAAGACATACCCAAACTTTAGAGTATAAGAATTACTGAAGAATGTGTTAAAAATCTACATTCATGGGGCGCCTGGGTGGCTCAGTTGGTTAAGCGACTGCCTTCAGCTTAGGTTATGATCCTGGAGTCCGGGGATCGAGTCCCATATTGGGCTCCCTGCTCAGCAGGGGGTCTCCTTCTCCCTCTGACTCTCTTCCCTCCCGTGCTCTCCGTCTGTCATTCTCTCTCTCAAATAAATAAAATCCTTAAAAAAAAACAACAAAAAAACCCCAAACTACATTCATGCACCTACCCCTAGAGATTCTGATTTAATGAGAATGGGGCAGAGACCAGGGACCTCCATTTTTAAAAAGCACCCAGGGTAACTGGAGGACATATGTTTAGACTTTGAGGGAAATAGTTGGGTTATAAGAAGAACTTTCCAGTTCTAAATGTAATAAAACTACAATACAGGTACCCACCACAGAGTAATACTTAAAGGTTGTGAAAATAAAAAGGAAAAAAAGAAATAAAAAGCAAGCCAAACTACAGAAAATGAGTAGACCCAGAAAGGAATCATGAAATCATGAATGGGGATAGGGTACAAAGAAAATAAATATTTTTCTCCTGGCTTTTCATTGAAGATCTCTGCTATACTTATATTTTTATAATAAATAATAAAATACAATACAGTTTTTATAATGGCTGGATCTTTGTTTTAATGGCAGTGGTATTACTTCTATAAAGAAAGACTTGCATTCTAAAATTTATATTAAGATACAATGCTGTGTAACTGCCAATAGCCAGCTTCCTAAATATTGTTTATTTGAAGACTGTACCTTAATCTTCAAAGACAAACAAATTACTGATGGCCTTCTGGGTTTACTAACTTAAAAATTATACGTGTAGTTTGCTCACAAATTCCTAAGATTTAACAAATTGCATATACACGCTACTTAGAGCTAATTGGTGGGTGTGTATGATTCCCACTTAATCTACATTTTGATTAAAGTAGTGGCTTTAATTTTTGTCTGTTCAGGTAGGTATGCACCTACTTAGAAGTCAAAGAAAGAGTGAAGAATAATATCAACGATCAGAGAGAAGCTAGCCAACTGTGAAATTACTGGTTGCTGGGCTTTTTCTCTGAGTTTTGACCATATGTTTCAAACTGCTACAGACACACTTTCTCAAGTGTGGAACACTTCTACTTCATGGTACTTTATTCTAATTTGCTCCATCTGATTACCTGTCCGTCTTCTAGAGTAAGGGAGAAATGCTGAATGGTTTGAAGAAAAGCATTTTAGTGCTGTTTCAGGAGGGGTGACACAGTAACAACTTTTAGGGTCTTGATGTATGCCTGTCCTGTCATACCTACCATTACAACACGGGGAAATGGCCTGGGTGGGGCTCGTGTTCTGAAATATACTTACTCCTGTCTGTCCAACTCCATTATTACTTTGAAATTTATTCTTCATAGGCAATTTGATTTTCCTTAGTATGAGTAATGGAATCATTATGTAAGAAAGCCCTCAACTTAATACTTGATTTCCTT
>NW_023270431.1:3903082-4029495 GCF_011800145.1 Mirounga leonina
GTATGGTGACTAACATAACATAATAAAATTAAAAAACTCAAAAAAATCTGTTTTCTTTTTCCTCCTGGAACACTTATAATATAAAAATAAATTAAGTTCCACATTTCCTTGGGAAGGAAAGCTAGTGTAAGTGAGATTGCTGTGTAACTAAGGCATCAGAATCCAATGATGGTGCTGTCATTTAAAGTGGTAGGTTTAAAGAGTTTGACTGTACTTGCTGGGTAAAACTTCCTGAATCAAACTTGTCTATCTTTTTCAAAAAACCCAATGCCAGTTTATTATTTGCATATATTTGATTTTTTTCCCTTTCTTACTGATTCGTGTTTTTACTGAATGAGGCTTTGCAGCTTCTCTGCAAATATTTTGCTGATGATTTTGTGTGGCTGAAATTGACACTGTTGAAATTGACTTGCCTGGATTTCTTCCTTCGGTCCTTACTGCAACTCTGTCAGATAGGAATAGAATCATCCCTATTTCGGAGATGAACACACTAAAGTGCAAATGACTTTGGAACGTCTTCAGGACTATACAGTGTGTAAGTAAAGGAGCAAGGTTCCAAAACCTGTGCTCTTTAAACCACAAGACGAAACTACCTTGCATGAAAAAACTTTGATGACAGTAAGGTCTCTCTTTTTTGGCTACTTTCTTTCTTAGGACAGAATATGACCCACGGTCTGACCTGGCTTTACCCTCACCGCCCACCCAAAAAGTAGAAAGTTAATCTGCTTTACAGTAGAAGGTAAATAAAAATGATTTCCCTATACATATTATTTTAAAATTTGGGGGGGCGTGTCTATTTTAAATCAGAGCTCTCATCCAAATCTAGCTTAAGTACACAGGATCCGAAAGGAGTGGCTAGAGCTGTAGGACCGACAGCCAAACTCAGTGGGGTTACTTGACCATCAGATACGCTGTTCTGTATTTCTGCACCTGCTACGTAACCATTATGTAGTATTGGATAACATCCAATGGATGCAATGAAAAGATACCACTTTTTTTTTGTTAGCATACTGCTCCTTTGTATTATCACAATTTTTTTACATCAAATAAGTATTATTTGATGGTAACCTGCATGGTAACTTAGAATTTTTAGAAGGTTTCTATGACAAATAGCTTTCTACCTTTAAGTGGCATGTTTTCTGTTACAGAATTTATAATTTAAAAGTATCTGTATGTTTAAATCTGTATTTTGAACATGTTTAAACTGCTAGACTTCCCTTCAGTTCTATAAAAATAGAAAAAAATTTATATTATCCCTAGAATATGCGATTTTCTTTTTCTTTTTAAAGTTTGACTAACCAATGTTCTACCTGACAGCACTTTTTATATTTTAGTATTTTCTCCCTGTAAATGTGTAAAGGAAGAAACAAAATATGCTCCAATGGAGATTATCTTTATTCTTCTTCCTTAAGAGCCTGTCTAATACTGGCCAGTCTAATTAGGCAGATCTTAGGTAGGGAGGTGGGAATATGTCAAGGCTCATACCAGTAGTTCAGTTGCTTGTATTCTTAAAGTAGCTTAATATGTTTGCTATTGGACGAACTATTACATTTTTTTAATGTATAGGCAAAAGAAAAGAATTACAAATGATTTTATTTCAAAGATGGGATTTAAGGAATAATAAGCTTGCTTTGATGAGAGGGAAAATATTGAAATCAATTATATGGAAACCTTCTTCTCAGATTGTGGTTATGGGGAGCAAGAGTAGATTTCTGGGGCTATTCTAACAAATGACTACAAATTGGGTGGCTAAAAGCAACAAGAATTTATTCTCTTTACTTCTTACAGTTCTGGAAGCTAGAAGTTTGGAATCAAAGACCATGTTGTCTGTGAATCCTCTAGGAGAGATGCTTTCTGTTCTCTTCCAGGTTTTGATAGCCCCAACCATTCCTTGGTTAGGGAACTCCCCCTAACTCCCACCTCTGCCTGTCTGCATGTGGCTGTCTTCTCTCTGGGCCTGTGTCTCCGTGTGGTGTTTTCCTTCCTGTGTCTCTCTCTCTCTCTCATCCTTTATAAAGACACCAGCCACATTGGATTAAAGGCCCACCCTACTCTAGTGTGACCTCATCTTAACTTCAGCACATCTGCAGAGACCCTATTCCATATAAGGTCATATGTGTAGGTACTGGGGTTTACAATGTCAAGATATCTTTTGGGGGGACACAGATCAACCTATAATGATGAGGATATGGATTTTTTAAAATTTTGATATTAATCCCCTTTTGGAATAAGATAACTCTACTGCTGGGCCTTCTTTGCATGAGTGTAAATACTGTAGCAATACTCTCCTATAAGAAAATATGTCTATTATCCATTTAGCATCTTAAAAAAATTTTTCATGGACATTCCAAATACACTACAATATTCTTTTTTTTTTTTAAGATTTTATTTATTTATTCATGAGAGACAGAGAGAGAGAGAGGCAGAGGGAGAAGCAGGCTCCCAAGGAGCAGGGAGCCCGATGCGGGGCTCGATCCTAGGACCCTGGAACCATGACCTGAGCTGAAGGCAGACGCTTAACCATCTGAGCCACCCAGGCGCCCCTACACTGCAGTATTCTTGAATTACTACGTGATTGCATACTATTCACTGACTGGCCCCACACAAAGCATGGCACTTGGTTGGGCTATTTTTTTTTCTTTTATCACTGGATTGGTGATTTGAGGTAATCTGGCCTCAAGATAACATTTTATACCCATAAATATATAAATACAGAATATTTATATATTCTATAAATATATAGTTTAACTTAAATATGGACATTATATCAATTTAATTGATTTATTTGGTAACACAAACTATGATTATAGAGGATGTAAGGAATATCATTATCTGTGTGTGATGTTAAGTCCTGTTTCTCCCATCAGAAGTTTGAGATTCAGAAGCGGTTTGGAGTATGAGAGGACGTAGTGAGAGGGTGATTATTTTGTGTCTGTTTTCATTAGTTAGGGTCATTCTAAAGTATACACTTTATATGATATATAAAACCCATTCTGGCAGTCATACTATCTACATCAAGAATCAGTTTTCACCCCAATTTTATATGAAACAAGTCAGAATTATACTTTTGATCTGAATTTTATATTTAGGTATTTAAATAAAACACCTAGTCATGAATTTATAGTTTTGCTCCTGTTAACTTCAGCCATCATTTTCATTTGAAAACATGCTTGGGAACATAGATAAGCAGAATATGATCTCAACATTATTTTTAGATAAAGAGATGGTTAAAAAATGAGATTGTAATTCATACTGACATTTTTGTGTATGTCGTGACTAGATGAAATTCAAAATTATTTCCACTGTTCTGTAAACACTGTTCACTGTTCCGTTATTTTCTTTGTTTCTCACACACTATTCACTGGGTACGTACAGCTCCTAATATGGGATTAGAGGTGAAGTTCCAATGATCACAAAAAGACAGTCACAGGCTCTTGGTGTGTAGCAGTTTTCAAAGTATCCTCAGTTAATGTGAAGCAATTGCAGATTCATCGGCTCTGTGTTTAAACCTCTAAATACTTGGAGTGAAGTCTATTAATGATATGCCTTACATGCCGCTGACATTTTAAGATCCTTGCTGCTTTTCAAAAAGTGTGGGCACTAAAAATGTTCTTACTCCTGAGAATTGATTTCATACTCAACAGGAGCTTATGATGATTCTTTCCCTCTGTGGGAATTGTCCGTGGACAGCAATTGGCTCAGATAAAGAATCTATCATGAGCTCTCTCCTGTAAAGAGTAAGATTTGTGCATTAGAACTAGCTGATGCTGAGTTTAATTCCTAGTCTCTCTTGTGATTCTAAACCATTTGTCAAAGCTCTACCTAGTATGAATAGACTGATTAGGGAATGTATTCATCCTGTGACCTTGTCCACTCATTTATATCCCTTTAAAAAGTATCTCACCTGGAACTCAAAGCTCCCTAAGAATTCATAAGTTGTGACTATATTGTTCTCTTAGTCTATAAAACTACATTTTTTCTTTGGATGAAATGTGGTATTGGGGGAGACTTTTGTTTTGATATGGTTGATTAAGCTTAACATTGTATCAGTTACTATTATCATAAATTCGTATTTTCTTTTGTTTTAAAGAACATGGGGATTGAATTGAAATGGATAAATACAGTTTTCACAAGCTGGCATGACAGACAACATTCTGTTGGCTGATAATGAACAGCATTATAATTCTTAGTATGTTTTCATTGACTCTAACCTGTTAACACTTAGCTCCTGAGAACGCATTAAGCTGGACAGAGTTAATACTTACTAGGCCGACACTATTATTACTATGCAGTCATAAGTGAGAAATCAGTCTCATATTTGTTTGAAGATAGACAATAAGCTTCTGGCCATATGGCTTATGACACAATGACTCTGAGTCATTGGTATAATCTGAAATTTTTGTTTTGTGTAAGAAAACCATGCTTTCATATTTCTTGTGATACTGAGATATCTTGAATTTCTCACTGTCACACATTAAAATAACAAGATATCTCACTGTCACGTATTAAAATAACAAGTTTATTTCACATAATGGAAAAAAAATTTAAATGAAACATTGGCAAAAAAATTGAACCATTGGCTGTAATACTTCATCCGATACCTATTATACAGATTTATTTATTCACTCACTCACTCATTCATTCATTCTTCCCAACACTTTTTCTAATTGTGAATAAGAGAGACATAGCTCTTGCTCTTCTGGAGATTATATTCTGGGGGATGAGGGGGACAAGATAAATTTTTAAAAGTAAGCAAGCAAATAAACAAGCAAATAAAAAAATAGATAATGAGAACTGTTGTAGAGAATTAAAATCTGCTCCAATAGATTTCGTTGGGGTCATCTTAGACATGGCTACTAGGCATGGTCTCCCAGAAGAAGAGGCATTTGTTTGAGGGAACCCTGTAACTCTCTGGAACAGAAGCATGGTGCTCCAGAAGATGCTACTGCTTTCAGGACCCAAATGTATGAGAGCTTGGCAGACTTGAAGGGAAAGAAGGCCAATATAATTGGCCATAGCAGGTGGGGAGAAAAACAGCAAAAAGTAAGTTCAGAGAGAAAGGCGGGTTTAGATCACATTGGGCTAAGTTAAAATTATTCACTTGGATTTAATTTCAATGAATAAAGAAGCCATTGGACTGCTTTGAATAATGGACTGACACTGCGTATTTTTGAGAGAACATTATGGTCGATATATTACAAATAGTTCCCCATTTTTGGTGGAATGTTTCAAGAGTCTAAGAAATAGATCTCAAATCTGATTCTTTGAGAAGTAGGCATGGTTTTATAAAGTTAATGAAGGTTTTCAGAAAGATAGTAATCTATTATTAATGACTTTATTTTAGAATTAATTTGGTAATGTTAGTTTTATGCTGCAAATATGAATAGTAATGAAAAAATAGAATTCAGCATTTTTGTTTCATGGCCTATAAATCTAAGAGCATATAGTTAGTAGCAAAAACAATTAAATATTTATTTGCCTTGGACAATCTAAAAAACATTCGCTGTTGCAGATTATCAAAATGTTCATATCTTGGTGGATTGACGTCACATAAAGACATCTTAACTAAAGGCAAGATCGTGTAAAAGTGTTTCGCTTTGATAGTTTCATCTAATTTTCAATAAATTCAAGGTTAAAAAAAGAAATGAGATCCAAATAGCAACATAACAGGATTCATAGCGCATGCGCTCCACTTTGTGAGATCTTGCAATGAATATCATTAAATAATCCATTTCTTTCCTGATTGCTCATTTAATGGTGGAACCAGTGGGCTGATTATCACATGGGTACGCCATATTGACAACAATTGAAGCAAATTAATATAGTGGAAAGAACACTGGTTTGAGATTCAGAGCTCTCTATCTGCCTGTTTAACTAGAGAGTTGGGCAAACAACATAATGTGTGTGGAGTCAGTTTCCTAATCTACAAAATGAAAGGATTAGAGTAGGCAGTTTGATCCAAAGTGCTGGTCCAAGGACAAATGTCAGGCTGGCCACATCAAAATCATTTCAGAAACTTTAAATACCACTAATTCCCAGACTCCACACTCAGAAATAATTATTTATTATGTCTAGATTGGGGCTCAGGGACAGGTATTTTTACAAAGCAATCCAAGTGATTCTGATGTATAACTATGTTTTAGAACAGCTGAAATATACAATTCCTAAAAGATTCTCCCTTTTAAGAGAAAAAAAAAGAAAACAAAACAAACCTTTAAATTCTGTATTTCTCTAAGCTATTTCTAAATATCTTTATATTATAAATTAGGCCACATTTATGGATTTGGTGCTCAGGCTCTTAAAGCTTTACTTTGGAAATAAGCTCATGTTCCTGTAGTTTAGTAGCATCCTGTGCAGATATTTTAAAAATATCTCAAAAGATCGCCTTTCCCCTCCTGATAATTTGGAAAATGACCTTAAAATTTGCATGTGCTTTAGCCTAGCAGCTTCTTTCGAGGGATTGATCTTAAATTGTGTTCAAAGATTTATGCATAGGATATTCTTCACAATATATTTTGTGATAGAAATTAATTTAAAATATCATAGATACCCCAAACCAAGAAGTTGGTTAAAAGAATTTTGCTGTAACAGTACAATATTATACTCTGCAGAGATTAAAAATTCTGTTCTAGAACTATATTTACTTTATTTTTTTTTAAGTTTTATTTATTTATTTGACAGAGAGAGACACAGTGAGAGAGGGAACACAAGCAGGGGGAGTGGTAGAGAGAGAAGCAGGCTTCCCGCAGAGCAGGGAGCCTGATGTGGGGCTCGATCCCAGGACCCTGGGGACCATGACCTGAGCTGAAGGCAGACGCTTAACGACTGAGCCACCCAGGTGCCCCTATATTTACTTTACTGACATGGAAAATATTCACTATATATTGTTTAGTAAAAGAAGCAAATTACCAAATGATTATTATCCTATGTTTGTAAACAAACAAAATACCAAAATAAAATCTCACATATGCAAGGGGGGGAAAAAAAGCCTCTAATGCAAAATACCCCTCTATTGAGTTGTTATTTCTGTCTCGGAAGGGATGGCATTCTGGAAGATTATTTTGTGTTTTGTTTTGTTTAGATAGACATTTCTATTCAAAATATGTTTGTTACTTTGTATTCTTTTAAAAATCTCTTATACAGAGTGTGTAAGATTGTATGGGGAGACCAGTAGCATGAAGACATTTTTTATTTTTAACCTAAAAATGTGAAGATCCTTTTTAAGATACTATGCAGCTGATGTTGGAGCTTCAAAGTACAGGAGATAATTTTGTCAAGGGAAAATTAGAGGATGTAAAGCTCTGACAATCAGAAATTCATATGTGCGTAGGTCCTTTATTTTCCTATTGTCGACTTGAAGATATACATACTTAATAGTCAGTTTGGACCTGAGTAAGCCATGGATCACTGTGTGATGAATCTTTTTCATTCCCAGTCATCTTTTGTCAATAATTCTTTATTTAGCCCCAGTGTCATGATGTGATTTTAATGGAATTATATTTAAACAGCTCAAAATTAAATGGTTAATTATGTTCAGCTTCAATTACCATTATTAATTGATCCAAGCTTATTAACATGACACCTGAAGGGAACCAGTTACATAAAAATTGTAGGAGGTATTACTTGAGTATTACACTCATGTGAACTAGCAACCGACATGAATGTTCTTTTATTAATTTTTTTTAAAGATTTTATTTATTTGACAGAGAGACACAGCAAGAGAGGGAACAGAAGCAGGGGGAGTGGGAGAGGGAGAAGCAGGCTTCCCACGGAGCAGGGAGCCCGACGCGGGGCTCGATCCCAGGACCCTGGGATCATGACCTGAGCCGAAGGCAGACACTTAACGACTGAGCCACCCAGGCGCCCCTCTTCTATTAATTTTATTAAGTTTCACAGCTTTTGGATTCATATGGAAACCTGGCATCTAGCCTTAACCCTTATTTCATAAAGAAGGACAGTAGAACACAAAAAGATAAATTAATGTTACAGGCTGGAGTAGTTTTCCATCTAAATTAGTTAATATCTAATTATTTTGAAATTAGCTTATCTTTTTTCCATTTTCGATATATTATCACAAGCTCCTGGTTATCCATGCCAAAGATAAGTTTGAATCTCAAGAAAGACATTTTATAATAAATATATACATCTTTTACAGATTCTGAGAAAATTATGAGTCAGATTTAAGAATATACATATCTCTTTTTAAATTGATAATTTGTAGGGTCCAATCATCATGTCTGAATGTGTTAGCCCCCCTTACCTAATATAGTTTCCTACTGGGCTAGACATTAAACAAGGCCCTTTGTGATCTCATCCATACCTCCACCAACCTCCCCTCACCCTACTCTTTTGATGTGCCAGGTTCCTTCTCACACAAATTTCCCTTTTTGCTTGCAATTCTCTGTATCCCCAGTCTCTACTTGTCTAGTTTCTACTTCACTTTCAGGGTTCACCGTTACAGAATTCTCCCTTACAGAATTCTCCTTACAGATATTCTCTCAGTTATTATATCACCTGATTATTTTCCTTTATAATTTTTCTGTTATTTGTACTGATATATTTATTTGATTAATATCTGACCTTCCCTCTATATTATAAACTCTATGACATCGAGAACTATAAATTTTTATGTAATGCTCTAAACCTAAAATCTCACACAGAACATGGCACATTGAAAGTGTCTTTTTATAATTTTTGTTTAAATTTTAAATGTTTTCTGAAAGTGTTAATTAAATGTTCGTGAATGAATGAACTTCTCCCCTTTCCAATATTTTTTGTATTATGTTTTATCACCTTATTTTTGGCTACCTGGACCATTATTACTCCTTTTCATTTATCTTGCACCCCCCCCCCAGTTTGGTTAAATGACTAAACTCATTAGTCTTTATTTTACAAGTACAATTTTGAAAAAACAATATTGACTACTTAAGTATATATATCACATTGGGTGCTTTCCCTTGGAGGATAATAGATTTAGGTAGGAAACTAAAGATTTGAATCATGGTCCTGCAATTTGACCATGGACCTTGAGAAAGTCATTTAGCTTCCATGAACATTAGTTTTCTGATTTATAAAATGGTTAAACAGTAGCATTTGCCCTCATTAAGTCACAGTTATAAATTAGAAATAGCATTTAAAAAATGCATTATAAATTTCACTTCATAGGAAAAGGCCAAATGTATAGGAATTTTTTAGATCTCTAACTTTAAATATATTTATGATATGGTAAAGAGTTGTAGTTTTCAATTACTTTAAGGCAAGTCATTTAGTAAGATAGGAATGATGACATATCTGAACAGAAGTTTAGATGACAATAGAAAATATTCAGAACAGGGTTTCCGAAAACACGCCTGTATTTCTTCACAAACTGGCAACTTCTCCATACACACAAGAATTACATTCAGACATCAACTAAAATATAGATACACTTTCTCTTAGAAATAAGAGTGTGCCACAATACTATTACTTAATTCAAATTACTCATTTTAACTCAATGCTTTACATATATTAAAAAGTATCCGTTTCTATTTGTCATTTCCCCATAAATCTCAAATATGAGAATATTATTGTCTCTACTATTTTAATGCAGTTCAATTAGAATTCTTTATAGAAATTATGATTCTTTAAAAAAAATAAAGGCATGAATCTGCCAAGATGATTAAATGGACATTTTTCCTAATGTTGTAGTTGAACCATAGAATCTTCCATTGATGTATACTTAATATCATGTAAGTTCTGAATACACTCTCATAGTAGGTGTAACTAGCTTCACCTGACTAATGAAGAGAGATTAGTGTCTCTTTTATCATTTAGACATTAATGAACTTTCAGTCTTATACAACACAGTTACCCATTCATCTTTCTGAAAAAGATTAATTATTGTTTCACTTGCATCCTAAGTATTATTATGTTGTATAACAGGAGAAATCACACATTTTCTATTACAAAAATAAATAAGTGAACTACACGCATGGAAAATAGAACCAAATTGATGGAGTCACAGGTTGCATTTAGCACTAAGTGCAGTTTTTCAGTGACCTCTATGTATGCCACGATGAAGCTTTCCTGTGCTCCTCGGGTCTTATGTGATCTAAATAGTTTTGTCAAGGAAAACATCATTTACATGAACACTGCAGCCCCAAATACGACTGGTGCACAGCTTTGTCTTCCCGTGGTTTTCATGGCTCACACCTCTGTGTGCACTTGTTCATTATTTGACTCCCTCTACAGTGCTGAGTGTGCTCCCCAGGGCTCTGCTGTTCCACCCTGTATGGCTCTGTAAGCTCAGATCCCATCCCTCAGATCACTTTCCAGGTAGCTAGAATTCAAGATAGACAGAAGGTTATTTGCTCTTTAAAGTGCATTTTATAGGGTTACATTGTACTACTTGGTAGTCTCTTGTTAAATATAACAGAAATACACCTTCCACCAATTTAAACCTAAAAGAGCTTTCCTTAAAAAAGTATTTTGGTTCATAGAGAGTGTCACTGATCCAGTGCACAGAGAGGAAGCTGAGCCTACCACCAGCATTCAGACCCTTATGCAATCTCTTTTTGCATCTCTCATATCTACATTCTGGTGTCTGTCTGTCTCTTCCCATAAACTGACCTTCTTAGGCATCTTCTTCAAATTCATCCTACAGAGTGTCCCTCAGATAAAAAGGACTCACTGCCCAGTTTAGCTCCAGTGCTATATCCATGTACCAGTCCACTGGGACATGTAAAAACATAGCCATTTGGACAGGAATTATAGAACAGGAGTTCCCAAAGGAAGGAGATTCCTGTGAAGATAGGCAATAGTTGCTCAACAAGTGAATTATAATTTGTTTGAAAAAAATGGGTATTCCGGTGAAATATTAATACACTAACTTACTTTATCCTCCTGTTTAAAAAAAAAAAAACTTTAACTGGAAAAGATAATTTTTATATATATAATATCTTTGCCAAAAACTGCTATAGAAATTTTGTCACTATGAAGAATTAAGTATGAGAATAGTACCTGCTTAAGATCTTTTAATCTCACCCATTTGGTCTGTCTTTTTCCAGTGGATCATATGTTAGCAATAGTCTCCTGTCAGAAGAATTTGAACATCACAGAGGATTTCAAAGTGGGAATCAATGAGTAATAAAGAAATGAAAGATTTCTAGAAGGTTTTAAAAAAATATGGTAACAGTTTCCAGTATGAAAGAATGTAAGAACTTCCAAGTAAGAGAAAATCAGTTTGCAAGGTAGAGTCGTTTTTTTCCTTCAGGTGTTATTTATTGGTTTTTCTGTCCTCAAATTTTCTTTAGGTCATCAGAAATAACAGATGTTCAGGAAATGTATCTTTATATCCATGCATTTACAAAGAAAACTTTTTTTAAAAGCATTTTTTCCCACTTAAACTTTTTTTTTTCTTTATTTTAAGCTGATGATGAGACAGCATTGTGATATGTCCATTTTCTCCATGTGATACACACATTTGTTCTATGGGAAAATATGGTCTACTCCTAATTTCATTTTCATTTCCTAAATAAGAAGACCCATTAAAAAGCAGACATCTGGTTTAGAAAGCACTTAAAGCTGTAGCTCCCAAGGAGTGCTTTCCTTCCTCTTTAAATATGTATGAACTGTTGTTTTGGTAATCTACTTCACCCTGTCAAAATAGAATCAAATAGAATGTATGTGTGACCTCTTCTCCTTCTACCCTGGGAAAATGATTTCCAAGATCATTGAGGTGTACAATACACAGAAACCTTCACTTGCTGTTTTATTCACCTTCAAAGCTCTTATGTTACACAAGCTGGAAGTTTAGGTGAATTTATTAATAGCTGTACTGTTTTACTAAAATGATGGATCTGCAAGCTTTTAATAGCTCAACTATAAAGAATAAAATTTCAACTTTCAAACAAATAGGCCTGGAAAAGAATTTCAGAATATTTCTACCTTTGTTGATATTTTATATTTGAAAGGGTTCCAGTTTTTAAAAACTGTTACAGCAGTTCTAGGTACAAAGTATTCATATTTCATGGATACAGAAGCTAAATATTGTTAACTTGCTTTCCTAAGAGAAAGGAACAACTAAGCTGGGGAGTTGAGCTAACATTTTTTTCCTGTGATGCTTAGTTGGTGTCCGTTTCCTTCTTTGAGGTTTAGACCCACATTCTCCAAAATTGTGCCCTGCAGAATACTGATCACCCATACCTGCCTACGCTGTTCTCTCTTCCTTGGCAAAAGGGTTACAGTCAGATGCTACCTACTCTACCTTCTCCTGTAGACTCATGATTGAGATTTGTCCATTACACTCTCTGCACAGTTGTAGGAAAGATAACCCGTGCTGTCTTGGTTCAGCTGAATTGCCCGGGTGTATTTAACTTTCAAAGATTAAAAACAAAAGAACAGAAAAATCACTTTGGGAGACTGTGACATAGACTCTTGTTTATTTGCAGACCCTGTTAGAAGTTAGTACAATACTTTATGAAGGCCAGAGGAGAAATAAAACCTCTTTTTGTCTTCCTACTAGTTTTGTTTGTCAACGTCAGTGTGATTGTATCAAGCTGATAGGCTTAGCTTAGAATTCTGTTTCGTTAATGTTCTGTGAGTTGCTGGGTTTTCCACAGCAGGGGCATCTTCACTGCTGTTCACATGCTTTAAAGTAAATATATACTTTTGCTACTGGAATGAATTTACAAGTTATGTCCTTCTAAATTTGTGTAAATGAGGCTGTGCCACTTCCGTGTTTTAAAATGGTCTGTTGTAATCAGAGTGCTTCTGACCTATGATCTTTAAAGTAGCAGCATCTTTCTGACTTCTAGTTGTAAGTCATATTCTCTAACACTGTTTACTAACATGTTTTCAACCAATGTGAAGACAGCTCTTTCACTAGAGGAAAGCAAAAGGAGTTTAGAACCCTGGCACAAATAATCTGAATTTATTTATCGTATCGTCCAAATCCAAGGGTAATGGACAGTGTTTTTCACAAACCACCAAAGCTTGAAAACCTGAGCTGGAAAGAATTGCTTAATTAAGTAAAATAGGGTATCTATAGGCTGGCTTAGGGAAAAGATACCTGGCTAATTTAAGATTATGCCAAATGGTGTCTTGGCTTACCCATTTGCAAAGAAATTCTTATTGCCTTAAAAAATGCATTCATAAAATAGAGAGAGCAACATTTAATATTCTTGGGACTTATGGTCTTTCAATGCTTCATTGCTATCACTATGGATATTAATAATCATTGTACCTACTATAATAGTTGAATTAAATCTATGTTAATTCTAGAGCTTATTCTAAAGTTTGTTTTACTGTTTAACCAATATTTTTTGGGGGGGCAGTTTATTTTTTAAACTAAACTCACAAGTCTATTTATTATACTTTTCTCCTAAAATAATAGAAAGGGCTATAGTGTGAGAAAAGGTAGGAGAATCCATTTGAAATTCTTGATTATGTGGGTTTGAGATAAGACACACTTATTTAGACATTTCTACCTAGAGAAGATTCCTGATAGTGGCCTACAAGATTAATAAATACCATTTGGTTGGTAAGTTTCCATCAAATATAGAAAATGTTCAAGCTTAGGTACAGATTTAACATAAATGGCCTAATTTATCATTATAGGGTCTTTTTTTGCCTTTTATTACAAAATATTTCAAACATATACAGAATTATAGAAAATAGCATAATGATCTGATGACATACAACCATGACCTAGATTCTACTATAACTAATATTTTGCTGCAATTTTATCTATTCTGAAGTATATTAAAGCATTTCACTTCACCTCTAGATATTTCAGTAGGCATTTCACAAAATACATATAGACTTTTCCTCACAAAATTAATGAAATTTATTGTCAGTATTTTTTTAATGAAAGATATAGAATAAACTGGCCTCTAGGCTCATATTATTTCATTCTACTGCAAACAAAGAATGGATTTTTTTCAAGGATATTTCCTCCTATTTTGCTTTCATTAATGGATTCTAATTCAGTCAATTTTGCATAATATGTAATCATGAAAAATCCCCTTTTTATTCTTTCTGAGAGCCTTTGGAATCTATTGCTCAGAGGAAACTCATCTTCAACAATATACTCAGGTTGGCTGAAGTCCTGTTATTTTTTTTTCCCTTTTGTTCTTCAAAGTGCAATTTCTTTAATATACTTGCAGCCATGCATTACCAGGCAACTTTTTTTTTTAAATAAATTCCATAATAAATTAAATAAAGCTCTGTGTGGGTCATTTTTGATTAACCTGATTTTTAAAAAATGATATAGTAAAGAGATAGAGAGCAGAATACTATGTGCAGTAAAATCAATTACGAGCATATTCACCATCAAGTGATTGTGTGGAATAGTGTATTAAAATGCACTTAATAGTATAAAAAATGCCTCTTTCATTGAAGCTGAGTTCACATTTGTAAGCTTATAATAGTATTTAAAAAGCTGTAAACATTTAAACAAAATCCTTCACATTCAGCTGGAAATATAATTTTAAATATTTTATTATTTATTTGACAGAGACACAGTGAGAGAGGGAGCACAAGCGGCGGGTGGGGGGGGTGGTGGGAGTGGGAGAAGCAGCCTTCCCGCGGAGCAGGGAGCCCGATGCGGGGCTCGATCCCAGGACCCTGGGATCATGACCTAAGCCAAAGGCAGACGGTTAACGACTGAGCCACCCAGGCGCCCCAGAAATATAATTTCTATATGAGATTTGTTGCTATGCAAGTTTCAGTATCACAGGAAGATATTCATTGATATTTAATTTAGGACAGTATTTCTTGTTAAGTTGAGATTTTAGGGAGAAATATTTTAATTAGAGTGGAGTTATGTATTGGGAGACTCAGTTAAGCATTGTCCTTATCACCTGGAGAATTACTGAAATGAAAATTTGGAAATACAGTCCTATTCCTCTGTTATTTGCAAGGAATAATATAACATGAATCCTTTTTTTTTTATTTTAGGAATGTTATACTCACAAAAATATTGAGCTATGTTGAAATTACACAAACAACAAACAGATTCAATTAAAGCTCTTTTTACTGAAATAATATAACTTATTTTTTGTTATGAAACGAAGAAACAGCAAGAAATTATTATCCTAGGAAAACAAGATGACCCTATTAGGACTACACAAACATGTTCTTTCTTTCTTCTTTTTTAACCGGTTTAATGTTTTTTCTTTAATTTTCACATGAGACTCTACAGTGTTGGATTTCAACTGGTGGCAGTTTTTCTCATTTGTCATTTCCTTACTTTATCCTCTGTTACCTTCTCCTTTCTGTTCTTTGCCCGCTTTCTGTCACACTGACACAGCTCAGACCTGCTGTGAATCTTGTTGCCTGCACTAAAATGCTCATAGGAGGAAGAATGTTAAGCATCAGCTGAGATAAATCTGCCTTATTTTGACCCCTCATATAGTCTCTATTGACAGGGACAAGGTCACTCAGTTCAAAATGAGTGGTGCTGACAAAGTTGATTTTTCTTAGAAGCTTGAATTATGATAACAGTGTAAATGTAATTTTATTTAATTAATTCTTGACCTTTTATACAATGAAAAAAGTTTCACCTTAAAAGCAAATTTGTTTTTTATGAAAAGGGTTTTAGGCTTATAATTGCATTTTTATGTTAGTGGAAAACACAGGTTCTGTATTTCTTTTTTGTAGTCGACAAAAGTAATCTTTCTTAATGAAGTATTTTAATTACCCCAAAATACAAGTAAAGAAGAAATAAAATTAAGAAATGTTGACAAAAAATGGCATCTAAGTTATCATAATCCTGTTTAAAAAAACAACAAATCTGTCTTTTAAAATATTTATATAAAATTCAGACATAACTTTGTCAAATTGCCTTATATCCCTGATTCTATTTAGGGCAGTCAAGAAAAATACTTAAAATATATTATTTTTCTGTTAATGGGTTTGAACAAGATTTTTCAAAAGGTTATTATTGGAAAGAGTTTACTATGATACATTTTGACTTCTAAAATAGGATTCTGGTGGAATCATTAGAAATTTGATTCCTTTGTATTGCTATTGGATAGATACTCTAGCACAGCCCATTTCTTTTTTTTTCTTTCTTTTTTTATTTTATTATGTTATGTTAATCACCATACCTTACATCATTAGTTTTTGATGTAGTGTTCCATGATTCATTGTTTGTGTATAACACCCAGTGCTCCATTCAATACGTGCCCTCTTTAATACCCATCACCAGACTAACCCACCCCCCCACCCCCCTCCCATTTCTAAGGAAAGAACAAGTTAAGGTAACATATAACAGAGAGTTGAATTTTTGTGAAGATAGTTCTCTTCTTTAGAATTGCACTCAGTAACTCTTCCCAAGCTAATGTCTACATGTACAAACTAGTTTGTATGTGATGGGTTTGACTGACAGGTTGGATCAAGTTGAGGTGGGGTATTGGGGTGGACAGGGGAGAGGAAACAGGTTATATTATCTGCTCAAATCAATCAAATGACTTGATTGTTCTTTCAACTGCCTTACCTTGACTGTCAAGTCAGTCAAAATAGTGGAACTAGTTTTCGCATGTATGAAGAGCTTTATTTTATGAACTCTGTTACCTCACTCTTGCAAACACAGACATAACAAATATGTCAGGCCTCGTGTTGAAAACTATACACAAATGTTACTGGGTGTGGATGCGTGGAGGAGAGAAACCAGGCTGAAGTTAAATCCAACATGGTATTTTCCTAATATTTGACATTTTTTGACAGACTCAAATAATACGTTAAACACACAATTAAAATGCTTCTTTACAGCACTATTCGATATTTTCTCTGCATTATTGGAGGCAAACTAGGAAAAATCCCAGGATTTTGTCAAGGATTTGCATTAAATAGTTAGGAGAGTAGATACTGTAATTCACACACATACACAGAAACATACATATACACACATTTTTAAAATTTTAATTAAAAATAAAATCTTAATGAAACCCAGAGAGAAACATTGAACTGATCGAGTAAAAGACTTAATTATTTATGATCTCTTGAAGAGGTTACTCTGTTGAAATCTCTAGTCCAGGTTAAGCTCATTAAGCCACCAAACTAGGGGGTAGAACACAAACTTTAAAATAGTTGGATGACTCAGTTGTAGTCCTCATGCAATTTATCTATGTGGCCCAATATAAATTCAGTCGGCTAGCTTCATCTGGCATGTTTTGTTGCTAAGCTAAACCAATGAAATGAATCGCTAAGAAACTATTTTCACATTTAGAACTGATGTGATTTCTAAGCCTTTAAGCATAGTTTCTGTAACATATTTCTCTCAAATGACACATAATGACAGAAACACACCGCTTGGTTATTGAGGTGTGTGTGTGTGTTTGCATTTGTGTGTATATGTGTATGTATGATTCAATACTGAACTTTATAATGTAGCTTTAGGTAGTCTGAGATTGCTTTATATACATTTCTAACTTGCTTTTCAGAAACATCCCCAGAGATAAGCATCATATCTGTTATTAAAGCTTTTAGATAAATAAACTGAGGCTTGGGAAAAAGTTGAGTGGGCCACGTTGGATGAGCTCATGAGTGGTGTACATGTGGAGAGTCCATTGTTTGTAGGGTACGCCATGTTTCCCTAGAGCTGCATATCTTTGTTTCCTTTAGGTGATGTAGATTTCAACCCGTTGGAATCATAAAGTTTTTATTTTTCCTAACAACTTATATTCAAAATTCCCTCTCTGATAAAAGTTAGATCAATTTTTTTTTACTTCAGAGTTTTGTACAATAATAAAAATTGTTTAATCTGGTTGTTTTAGGTTTGATGGTAAAAAGTATATGTTGATTTATGTAAAAGTAAAATTAATTTTTTTTAAAAAGTAAAATTATTGTATTATCTGGTTTATAAAAACCTTGAGCCTTATTAAGTGATTTTTCCCCTTGTGCTGGGAAATACATGTTTTGGCAGCGTCAGAGAATACTTAAGGTTGTTAAGTCATTCATGTTATACTACTTTTTAAAATATAACAACAACAATAATAATAGGAACAGAAGTTACTCTATAAATGTAATGTTAACATAGATTTCTTTGAGGGCAAAAGTGAATGCAAGGGGTTCTGTCAAAGATAATGAGAAAAGAAAACTAATTGTATATTAATACTAGAATTGGATGTATATGTCTGTGTCAAGCGGAGACCTAGTTATTAGAATACATTAATTTTACATTAGTTTACTTTTCTGTTAGGATCCTCCAAGTAAATCTTTAAGTTGTTATCTGGAAACTGGTTTCTTTTCTTTTTCAAATTGTCTTAATGAAAGAACTGGAAGGTTGGTCGCTGCATAAAGTACAGAGGAACTCAAGTTTCTGTAAAACACAGGTCATTTTTTAAATCAAGAAAAAACATTAAATAGTTGATTGGTAGAGAATATTTCAAACAACAATTTCTGGTTTTCCTTAAAAGTAGACTTTTTTTGAATGCAAAATAGTCTTCCATTAACCTTTTGGTGAAAATCATTAACATAGGTGAGCATTTAGTTTCTCTATTTTGATTTAATGTTTTATTTTGGGCATGTTTCTAAAATGTTTACTCAAAATGTAGTTTAATTTTCAGTTAATAAAATAAAAGAATTTGTGTGATTGAACATGGGTTCTTAGAAGGTTTGATAAAAAAATTGCTTTATTTAAAATTGTGAATTATCGTCTCACTAGTTCAGAATGATCACAGAAGTTTTTAGTGGTATGGGCCTTAGGACAAAGCAAAAGCCTTACATTTAAAAGGAGGATGTGGAGATAAATGCTAGGACCCCAGATCAGATTCTCCTATTCCTTATTAGGTCTTTTAATGCTATGCCCAGCTCTGTTGTTTGAGTTTGTAAAAATCTTACCTCCTGCTTTCCAAAGAAAATAGAGGTAGTCATACTAGAATCTTTGATCTCTTTTTACATATAAATTCTTAATATGTTATTTAAAATTTTTCACTTTCCTTACAGTTTCAAAGATAGACACTTCCACTCTTTCCCGGTCTGAACCCCTGAACTGGTGTTTTATTTCTTAGATTGTTACCCTTTCTGGAATGTTATTTCCTCCATTTGTCTATTTGTTTTTCTCCAGTGATTCTTTGTCCCCACTCTATCTGTTGAGCACCACTTGTAGAAGTGGATTATCCCAGTTCTCTATTCTTAGAATCTAGTCTCTATCCTCATGGCTCTGCTGAAACTATCCTTTCTGAAGTCTTTAATGCTTTACCCAGTCCTTGTTCTCTGTAGCCTTCACATTATTGACCATTTGATCCCCTTGAATATTTCTTTCCTTGAATTCAGTAATATTGTACTGCCTTGGTTATCTTCCTATCTTCAGTCTTGCTGTGTTGTTCCTTCTTTTTCAAATTCATTGATTTTTCTTTTAGTCACTATTTATTGCATACATACTAGGAGTCACGGGATGTTAGAGAAACTGGAGATACACAAGTTAGTAAGAAAGAAAATGTCCCAGCTACCATGGAGCTGCATGCTTGTGGAAAGAGAAGGGGAAAAAAAATGAATTAAGAAACATTTAAATAATATAATTTAAAATGGTGATTAAATCCTATGGGAAAATATAATAAAGCAATGGTGTATAGAGTTAACTGGATCAGAGGCAGCTATTTACCTGGCATGGTCAAGACTGAACTCTCTTAGTGGGTGATATTTGAACTGAGACTCAAAGAGAGGCTGTTTGGGGCATCTGGGTGGCTCAGTTGGTTAAGCGTCTGCCTTTGGCTCAGGTCATGATCTCAGGGTCCTTGGATCTAGCCCCACATCTGGCTCCCTGCTTAGTGGGGAGCCTGCTTCTCCCTCTCTCTCCCCCCAACTCATGCTCACTCTCTCTCAAATAAATAAATAAAATCTTTAAAAAAAATTTAAAAAAGAGAAGCTGTGCTACAAAAATCAAAGTGAGAAAAATTCTGGAAGAGGAAAGAATAAGTGGAAAGGCTCAGAAACAAGAATGATGAATCTGGTAAGAACAGTTCCCAAGTTGTGTTGTTAAGTAGACCAAGGCAATGGAAAATGAAAAAATGGAGACAATGAGTATAATTTCTTTCCAAAAGTTGGCTCTGAAGGATAATGGACATAGGAAACTTCCTAAAACGGAGGTGCGATGGCATACTTGTATACTACAGGGAATGATCCAGGACTGATGGAGAAATTGATGGTGTGGGAGGTGGTGTCCATGGTAGGTGAATATCCCTGCCCCAACTGGCATACTTGTCAATCTTCCCCAGCCTCATAGTTAACTCTCTTTGTTAAGTTACTATACGTCCTGCTTTCTCCCTACACATTCGTACTGGATTCTATTTCACATTAGTGGGACCACCATTCTCCTGTTTTTTTGTTTTGTTTTGTTTTTGTTTTTTGTTTTTGTTTTTCTGATCCAAGTTCTATAAGGATATTTGATTATTTCCCTTCATTCAGTATTCGATCAAGATCCCTTTTCTTTGCTACCTACAAATACTCAGTATTAGTACTGCCACTTACCTGGTTCAAGCTGTCATTACCCCTGGCCTGGGCTATTGTACAAATGCTCCTGTCTTCCTCTGGACTGCATTCCTCCAGTCCATTTATATACTGATTGCAGATTTCTTCATCAGAAGGCTTCACCAACTTCAAATTAGCTGGAGACTCATTTCCATTGAGTCAATTGCTACATTTGATTGATTCTCTTTTTTTATAGGTCTCTGGAATCACTGTTTTTTCTGTCTTTTCTGCCACTGTCCAAGTTTAGGACTCACAAGACAGTCAAGTTTTCATCACATAGCATCCACACCCTTCTGTAAATTTCCCTGTACCCAACCTTTCCAGCCTGGTCTCTGCATTTCACTTGCTCCACTGTAAGTCTATTCACATGGAATCCCTGCTCTTCCTCCACATATTTCTTGTACTTATCTGTCTCCTTGTCTTTGTACTTACCCTCCACTTCTTTTCCCATCAAAACACCTCTTTTGGCAATCAGATATATTCTGTCCTTATTGACTTTACACGATTCTTAATTTTTTCCCCTCAATCATATGTATGTCTACGATTTCCAGTAGATTGCAAACTCAAAATATTTCTTATTATTCTTTATTTGGCCCATGAGCCCGCTTTCCAGCATTTAGTGCAATACTCGAGTGTCTGTTGATTTCAATTGCTTCACCATTTTCAAAATACTTCTGGGTTTATGCCACCATAGTATATAATTTTCAAATTATGTATTATTCCTTTAATACAAGCAATTTTTTTTATTTACTAGCAGCAGTAGCTTCTGACACATACTATACACCTTCTAAATTCAAGTTACTGTGTTTGAGGCTGGTGCTTATAGTATAAGAAACCAACCAAATATAAAGAAGTAGAATATATTTTCTGCACTTACGTGGGAAATCTAAAAGGAAAAAAAGTCTACAACAAGACCATATAATAGTTTTACTTATCTTCGTGGCCAATTTTGATCTCTGCGTAGCTAATCTGATTGATTGCTGCCTCATCAATTAATACATCTGAAAATTCCAAGTCAGTAGTATTGTGCATAGTCCAGTAATGCCGATGAAATGAAGCCCATTTGTGTTGTATTTGGAAGGTGATTTAAATGATGTGAAAAAGTAATTCTTGCTTTATTTTCTTCGGTAGTTCTGTGGGGCTGTAGGTAACATCTGAAGCAATTATGCATTGGTAAAGGCATTGTGATTTACAAGAATACACTATTAGGCCCTGGTGGCAGAGGACAGAGGCAACATCTGCTTCGTGGGCCTTCTGTGTTACAGAAGAAAAGAAACCCTGCTTGCCGTTATGTGCAAAAGAACATGATCCGGTGCATGGAATTGGCCATATTAGGGTCTAGAAATTAATGGGAATTTCACTGTATTTCAAATTTTAGTATAATACTGGTGTAACACTTTTGAATTGCTATGCCATGTTATGTATAAACTTTACTATGTTAAATAATATTTCAGAATTGTAGCCAAGTTGTAACTGTTTATATAGATTTTTATGTTTTAAATTAATATTGTATGTAATCAGATGCTGATATTAAATTTAGAAAAGAAAATGTGAGCAAATTAATTCTCATTATTTAATTTAAATCTGTTTTTTTCCTCAAGAAAAATAACACTTAAAGGAAACTAAAACTCATTTGGTTCTTAACATCCATATACAAGACAAGATACATGGTAGTGAATCCTCTTAGCATATACATACAGGTATGAGTTAATACTTGCACAATTTAAAAATATGCAGGCTGTATTTGTGTTTCTGTTTTTAAAAAAATTAAAAAGAACCTTGGGATTTATAAATATTCCTGAAGAAAGTCCTTGTATATTATAGTCAAATTCATTCTGAATTTGGCATTTGCGCCTTACCGTCTAACTACGGAGAGGACCATTAGCTTTCTTGGAGCTTTGGGACCTTGGGCTTTTGCCTTTGGAAATTAAATATTTAATATTGCTTTGTCTGGGCTGGCTTTGAACAGGATCCTTCCTTCATTCCAAGGCAATGTCAAAATTCATAGAAGAGCAACAACTCATATTGTCTACTGAAATCAAACCTGACTCCTCTCCCCTCCCTTCTCCCACTTCTGCCCTTGGGATTGTGACATCATTACCATCTCAGAAACCCTAGGGTAGTTGTTCATGCTAAAATGAAGTGAGATTAGGGTTCTAGGAGAGAGCAGTCAAATATTTGAGTACTAATCATGCCTGGATGTCTGTTATTACTTTTCCGACAGTGGAATTCTTTTGGCTTCAAGAATGATATTGCAGTCATTTCATGTGAATGTGGACAGAGAATAATACAATTAGGTGAATCACAGAGACAACCGCTTTTTAGAGCATTCTTTGAAATGAAAGGATGCATCTATTTAAAGGTTATCTAGCATATGAAAGGGACATTTATCCCCCAAGGAGAGAAGGAAACTACTTAGAAGGAATAGACTTTTATTAATATTTTTCAATTAAATGTTACAATCTCTTTATCATTTTTTCTTTTGTAATTTTCATGTTGACCTATGTAAGTGCTTTGTTCGTGTAACACTCGCTCTTCTGGGCAAGTCATCAGATGGGATGAGTTTATTGAAAAAGAAACAGAATTAAAAATTCAATGACAAAGGTTCAAATAGTGTCTGTTTAGAGCTTATCTTCTCAATGTCAGGGCTTTCATGGTTATTGGTTAGGGACTTTTGGGATTGGTTCCTTGATGCTCAGGAGGATGATGTCAACATCAAGGGAAGAAGTGACCTTACTTTAATTCTTGGGGTTTCTGATGCTTGCTTGTATTGAAGCATTGCGGCTGTATATTTTTTTCAATGTGCATTTAAAAGTTATGCATTTGTGTGATTGAAGTATTTGAATTAAAAAAGACAAAATAGTTCAATCAGAAAAAATGGAAAGGGCTGTTACTGTAAGCCTCCCCTCCCCCAAAAAATGACCACTGGAAAAACAATGACTATATATCACATGTGGGTAGATTTTATAATCTATTATGATAATATTTAAATAAGCTTCATTAAAATATACAATATATTTAGGAGAAAAATGTAATGCATAAAAGAGATGATCAGACGTGAAAAATAAAATAGTGTAAATACTAATTTTTAGTCTCTAAAAATGAAAAAAATGTTATATGACCTGAAAGGTTTTATCTAGCTCAAGTCTTATAAATTCAATAATATGAGAGAAAAAACCAGTAATGGTGTGAGTAGAATTTACCTATAAAATATGAACTTGAACTATAATTCTTTTATACATTTTTTTAAGTGCAGTACTCAAAATTGTGATATTATATATCAGCAAAATAATCAATTCAATTATATATTAAACAGAAAGTTCCAGAGATTTAAGAATATTTTTAAAACATTTTTATCATGCTTTCTGCCAAAATTAAAATGTGATTCAAAAATATTCATTTGGATAGTTAACCTTCTTTCTGCTAGAAAAATCTGGTACTAGCATTCAATTCCTTTTGATACTACTTGCCCCTGAAAGCAAAGTCCATATCACTACCTACTACTTTCCATTGGCCATTTTTATTGAGAATACTTATGGCTTAAGAATTTATTTTAGTGATCTTTTAAAATTAAAATAAATTTGAATGAAAAATTATTTCAATGAAGAATATGTACTGTATTTCCAAATATTTATTTTAATTATAATTTCAGCTATAATTTTTTATCCAATTTTCTTTCCAGAGACATATTTCATTTAGTAGACTAAAGATACTTTTCTGTTACTCATTATGATCACATTTTTCATCTCTTTCTAAAACAAGAACTTGTTACAAATTTGGACCTTTTTAGGCAAATAGGCCTGCTTGGAGATCAACAAGTAGTTTCTGCTAGAATGTGTTCACTATCTACTATGTATAATGCAGAAGTATCCTAGTGACATAGACCTTTATACTGGAATAATTTCATCTTCTCTTCTACTGCAGATAGGAGAGGTAGCTGATATCTTGAGAAGTATATAGTGTGTTGATTAAAATTTTATATTTTTTACAGACTTCAGGAAATACTCATATTTCTAATGAAGTTGGGAATACTACTCTACTCAGAACAGGGATATGAGAACAAAATAAATGTGTTTAGGGAAACTGTAGACTATACATAGCAGCCCAAACCTCACATAAAATTGTAAACAAACAAAACACAACTGTAAATGAACATTAGATTCTAATAATTTTACTTTTCAGCTACAACTCTATTTAGAAATTTTCTTTGATTTTTCTTTGTGTCTGATGATTAGCTTAGAGGTCAGGGATGATTGGCGGGTATAACAATTCAAATGAAAATATTTCACAAACTACATAAGCATCTCTTGATAAACAGTTTTGATGAATGAATAAATAAAATACTTCTATTTTATGCAGAAATCTCTGTACTTTGTGCATACTTGAGCATTTATGCATCAACTGGCCTTTTGCAGACAAATATATTCACTAAACATTTTACTGGTTGTCATAAGACAGTAATAGTTAAATATCAAAGATTGGATGAAGTGAATTATTCAAAAAGTTCTACATACGTTTAAGTCAAATTTGAACTCTGCAACACCCTCTAAATCTGGTGAAATAGAAACACTTGTGAAAAATTACACTTTTTTTTTTTTGGAGTAGTACAAACAGGATAATGATCTCATCTTCCACAAATCAAAAAGTAAAATGATTATTGTAAGAAAACATTTTATTTCAGTTTTCTTGTTTCCTTCCAATTCAGCTTGTGCTACTGAAAGAAAGCACTATTTTCAGTAAAACTTTCTATTTTAAATGCCTTTCTATAATTCCTCTACCTGACAGGAATGATGCTAATAAATAAAAACAATAAGCACTATCCATTTGACTTTCATAAGATTAGAGGTAAATCATTATGGATCCCAATCAACAGAGGAGAAAATGGGGGTACAGACAAGTTAAGTCAGGTGGCAGGCTCACACAGGAAATAAATAGTGGCTATGCTCCTATAAAATCATCCATCTTCTGACCTCTAATTCAGGGCTCTCCACAACTGCAGTGTGATTAATCAATACCAGGAAGCAAACTAAGTATCAAGAAAAGATCATCCATTTGTATCAGTCTTCCCTTTATGTGATTAGAATCTGAAATACCAAGTGCATGAGGAATCAAAAGTTGAAAGCTTTGCCTATTTTAGTGATAATTGAGCAGTCTTTTATTATTATCAGCAAATGTGACGATAAACAGACATGTACCACGCCCAAATCTGTGAACTCTTTTGTAGATATTTTGCTAATGTGTGGAAAATAAACTCTTTTAGCAACTTATTTTGATTTTCTTATATTTTTATACTAAGAGAACACGCAAATACGTGCTGGGATATGTATTGCCTTATGGATTGCAGTTGGCAGGGGCTGTCAGTGTTAAAGATTCACACATTGCAAGTAAGATTGGATACATTTATATTTATGTCAGAAAAAAAAGAAAGAAAATGGTTACTTAAAATGTAACCAAAAGGCAAAATCTTGGCATTTGGCCAGAGAGATGGCCACATTCTTCCCTGTCAAGGCTCCTTTTTCTAGAGGTTGGTTTTCTAATCGAAGTTTTGGCAAGCAAAAATTCTTTTTTTTTTTAATGAGATATATTCTGCTTCACCATCTTTGACTGAAAGGAAAAGATAATTATTTAGACAATTTAAATCTAAGCAATTTAAATCTAAGGTGTTGTAAGTTTTTGTAGTAGGGACGCAAACACTCCCTCAATGCTGTTGTTATCTAGAATATATTCTCTTTTGCAGTTTACTGAAATAATTTCTCCAGTGTGTGGGAAGTTCGTATACATCCAGCTTTGCTATAGATATGACATTGTATCAACAGTGACACGACTTGTTTACAAGAGGGTGGTATAAACAGCAAATGTTCTTCCTTAAAACAGCTTTCTTGTTGAATTTCAACAGAAAAGTAGAATAAATGTAGAAGGAAGAACAGAAGGGGATAATCTTTAACATGTAGAGTAAATTCTAAGACAGAGGAGACAGCAGCTGATGGTATCTTTATGTGTTTGCCTTTTAAAAAAATATTATTATTATAATATTATTACCAAATCTACTGCCTTCTTTAATGAAGGATGTTCAAATTATATGCAGTTTTCAAAGTGGAAGGTAATATATGGCTTATTGTAGTGGGCCTTAATATTTCAAGATATGGACTGGCTTCAAATTAATTAGATGAAAGTAAAAACATAACATGGGTGGTGGGGGGAGAGAATGAGAACCCTAATACCTCCTCTGACCTGGTTTAGTCAACTTTCTGATGTAGGATGTTGCAGTAGACACTCCCTGAAGGCATTCTAGCTATAGCAAAAGCCCCTCTCATCTTTTTGATCTTGGGTTAACCTTATTTCTTTTCCTAGAAATAGAAATGATTTGTATAACACATTTCAGATCCTGCCTTATCATATTGAAAAATATTATTTCTTACATGAGAAGTATTATTTAGCACAATAGAACCAGATACAAATAAAATAAGCTAAATTTTAGTCCATTCAATCATCATTGGAATTATCATTGCTAGCTGGTACCCAGGTACTGACCTACATGATTATAATTCCTAGGGCTTGAGGAGCCTAAAGAGAATCTATAGGAATACCCTGGTCTGGAGGGAAAGTACTCTGCCGGAGTTCTCTGGAGCTTGGCATGAAGGATATTTTGGTTCCTCAGATGTTAGCCCATAAGAGAACATCATCAGGGTAAAATGGAGTAAGTGTTCTAGATACTATATCTTGGCTTTGCTAGCCTGGTTTCTGCCAGGTTCCTTGGAAGATGCCTTTGTGCTTCGTGAAATTGAGGAGTAATTGAAGGTGCATAGTACATGGCTTTTGTTATTAACATACTTGAGCTTGAACTCCAGCACTATCACTTCTTGGCAGTTGGGTGGCCTTTCCCACACAATTTAACCTCTCTGAATCTCTGTGTTCTGATTTACAACACCAGGTTAATATTGCTTCCTCTAGGAATGTTTTAATATTAATGCATTAAAAAATAAATATCAAAACTATGAGCTATCACCTCACACCTGTCAGAATGGCTAAAGGTGTTGGCAAGCATGTAGAGAAGGGGGGACCCTCTTGCACTGTTGGTGGGAATGCAAACTGGTGCAGCCACTCTGGAAAACCCCATGGAGGTTCCTCAAAAAAATAAAAATAGAACTACATTACAATCCAGCCATTGTACTACTAGGTTTTTATCCAAAGAATACAAAAATACTAATTCGAAGGGATACGAGTACCCCAATGTTTATAGCAGCATTATCCACAATAGCCAAATTATGGAAACAGACCAAGTTCCCCTCCACTGATGAATGGATAAAGAAGAAGTGGTGTGTGTGTGTGTGTGTGTGTGTGTATATATATAATGAAATATTACTCAGCCATAAAAAAGAATAAAATCTTGCTGTTTGCAATAACAGGGATGGAGCTAGAGAGTATTATGCTAATTAAAATAAGTCAGAGACATTTCACTCATATGTGGAAATTAAGAAACAAAACAAAGGGAAAAAAGAGAGAGAGGAGGGCAAACCAAGAAACAGACTCCTAACTATAAAGAACACACTGATGGTTACCAGAGGGGAGGTAGGTGGAGGGTTGGGTTAACTGATGGTTACCAGAGGGTTAACTGATGGTTACTTGGGAAGGGGCAGGGGTGATGGGGATGAAGGAGTGCACTTGCTGTGATGAGCACAAGGTGTTGTATGAAAGTGTTGAAACACTATATTGTACACTAACTGCAATTTAAATAAAAAGTTTTTTAAAAAGTACTTTAGATACTTTTAATCCCAAGGCAAATGCCAGTTATCATTGTTATGGGGGATGAGTCCGTGGTTTCCCCAACAATTTTCCTCAAAGCCTGGTCTGTTCACTCCAGCTGAAAACTCCTTGAAGCAAAGGGACACATTCTGAAATTCAGTTGTTTTTTATAGTACCCAACATACACATTGGGACTTGTTGAATTGCTTCTTGGTATTCAAGTGTCCAAATTCCTTGGAGCTGTAGTAGTAAATTAGTGACAAAATAATAGTGATTGTGTCATTGTGATATGTGTAATTGGTCATGTTTTTTTTTTTAACATTTATTGAGTCCCTGATATGTATAAGGCCTCAGGCTAGATGCCTTAGGTTATATAAGAATAAAAAAAAAAAAATAAGGGCCCTTTTCCCCAGTAAAGGTAACTAGTAGACAAAGTAGATATCCCTAGTGGAGGAAATTAGTTAACATACGAAGCAGAATATATAAATGAATTAAGTGCTAATTAATAGATGAACAAGACACATACTGTAAAAATCAGAAGAAAAAATAATTATGATGGTGTGGGCGAAAGATGGCGAAAATCAAATTTTTGGACATAAGTAGGGTTGGAATAGTTCGTGAGACAAGAACACAGGTAAGAAACTGTATGGCCTATAGAAAGGCAAGGATCCATAAATATCATTGGGTTTGTCTAAGGGATTTTTAGTAGATGGATGAAGGATGCTAAAATGAAGAGTGAGAAATTCCATAAATCTTTTTATTTTTTTCTTAGCTTTATTTCCAAATACTGATGGAGATGTTTTTGGGAAATCCAACTTAAGTACTTGTGAACAAATGAATAAAAACTAGTTTTTATATGAAAAATAAAAATTAAAATTAAAAAAACTTCAGACTAATTTTACCTCATTTATAGTTACAAATATATTTCTGTTTTGATTTAAAATGATGAGGATGATGGCTAAAAATAAAATGAACCAAGTTTTATGCATATTGCATCTTAACAAGTTGGATGTCTCATTGGAATGCACTGCCTTCTTGCTCCACATTTATTTTTGGAATTTAATAAGGCGCCTGTCATATCTGCCTCAAGGCTAAAAAACATCATGGGGGAGAAATCCAAAGTACTGTCATGTTTGAGTGACATGGAGCCAATTTTATTTTATTTCCTTTTCACGGGAGGGTGGCTGAAATTAGCCAGCCTTACTTCTGAAAATGCATTGCTATACCATCTGTTCTAAAGGCCTTTTGCTGGTTAACTGGTAATGACATTGACCAATGACATTTGTCAGGTGGATTTGACTCAGAATACCGGTAGAGGACTTTCATTAAAAAATTAATTCTGTGCATTGTACTGCAAAGCTCATTCTCATGATAGATTCTGGTAGAGTGCCACGTATTTCCAGAAGTGGGTCTCATTACCTGAGAAACTTGGGAAGGTAATAACTTCTTTATTTCTTCTTTGTGCTCCCAGAGCACATAATTAACATGCTGACTCATTTAGCTCAGCTCTCCTTAGGATGAGGCTGTGTGAATACGATGGAGATTTCAGAGAAACTGTGGCCAATAAGTATGGGTTCTGATTCTCATAAAGGTTGAGGGAGAAACTCTGCCGTTTGATGCTCTTTTCCCTTCAGCTGATTTTTAGTACGATGTGACTTTGAAAAATAGAACCATGGGCACCTGGGTGGCTCAGTTGGTTGAGCGACTGCCTTCGGCTCAGGTCATGATCCTGGAGTCTCAGGATCCAGTCCCGCGTCAGGCTCCCTGCTCGGCAGGGAGTCTGCTTCTCCCTCTGACCGCCCCCCCCATGTGCTCTCTCTCATTCTCTCTCTCTCAAATAAATAAATAAAATCTTAAAAAAAGAAGAAAAAAGAAAAGAAAAATAGAACCATAATATGTTAGGATTGAAATGGAACCACAATATTTTAAAGAATTTTAAGTTAGACTAGGTATCACAGAATGATCTTGCTATTGCTGAGTTATTTATAAAGTTGGAAATCATAGTTGGCTGAAGGATCTGGCTGAGGCATAAAAATAAATTATGTACCTACCATTCAGTAGGTATGTTTTGTAATAACTGGGATAAGTACTGTGTTTTGCTAATTAAATCAGAGTTGAGGTTCATTTTTTTTTGTTAGTCACTATGGGCAGGTAAGTTAGTTAAATAATGTGAACTTAAAACTTGTGAACATAGTACTATTATGTCAAATGTATGTACTGTGAACAAAGTCAATTTTTTGTAACTAGTCAGCCCTCCCTACCTTCATTATTTGGAATTTCCTGCCTCTTGGGTAAACAGAAAAGGAATAGTGAATCTAAACGACTTTTTAATGAGTTTGCACCTTCTTGGGCACAAAGAGAGATCTTTGTGAGTTCTTCCTGAATCCCAGAAGATCCCTGAGGTAGGATTGAAAATTGAGTTTGGCTTCAAATTACTGAGTATATATATAGATGTGTGTTGGATGGGTGGGTGAGAAAGGGAGAGGGGGTCCTCTGAGGAAATTTAACCCTGAGATTGTGTGGCTACTCTAATCCCAACTATATGGGTTGGATCAATCCTTAGTTGTACGGAGATAATTTAGTGGTAAAGCCACATCTAAACCATTAGATATTGAGCCACCATTAAGAATAAATGTGAAATATGAGGTAGCAAAAGAAGCTCTGCCCCATAGCAAAGGTATTGCCCACTTTAGCATTCTCAAAGAAATGTGAATTATGAGCCGCCAATTGTCTTTTGACTTATTGGCACTCAGCATTTTATTTTTCTTTCTGATGCAACTCAAGGCAATATTGGTTTTTTTTGTTTGTTTGTTTTTTAAAGATTTTATTTATTTGAGAGAGAGAGAATGAGATAGAGAGCATGAGAGGGGGGAGGGTCAGAGGGAGAAGCAGACTCCCTGCCGAGCAGGGAGCCCGATGCGGGACTCGATCCAGGGACTCCAGGATCATGACCTGAGCCGAAGGCAGTCGCTTAACCGACTGAGCCACCCAGGCGCCCCTCCAAGGCAATATTGTGTAGATTACCTAAAACATTCTGAAAGCTATCAGGAAAGCAATTTAGCACTTTTTTGGTAAACAATGAATTCAATTTAGATACATGCCATTCCTTAGAGAGAATATGTCTCTTGATTATAGCTGGATCTCATCTTATTTTACAGAAGCTATCTCTTGAGGGCATAATTTTTCAGTCAAAGAAACAGAAAGCTATATTGGCAGTTTGATTTAAATGTTTATTTGATTCCCCAAACACTTGATTGCTTAACTGGTCATTGGCAACTGGTGCTCCAAGTTGAAGAGGGGTAGGGTGAATTATATTCAATTTAATGAAAGGTTTAAGGTAAATTCTCATGAAAAAAAATGGCGGCAACCTTTAGACTATTTCACTCCTAGTCAACAATTTCATTTATTATTTGGATGGTTATCTACTAAGAGATGAATCATTCTAAATAGATTGAAGTCTTTAGTCCATGTCACTAAAGATCCCATGCTTGGAACTGCTTTATTTAACTTAAATGTATCACTAATGATGTTGCTGTGGAATTGTGTAATGCTATTCCCATGAGCAGCTCAGAATAGCTCTCAGGCTTTGAGTCTAGTCTTTATTCCTGGAGCTGGCAAGAGTAGGTTGTCATGGAGCTATGGGGGAAATCAGCAGACTCTATTTATGTTCTAGGTGAGAGGATACTGTCTTCTGGAAAATTTCAGAATTTGGTTGTGCTTCAGGGATTTCAGTTTGCGTGCTTAACAGAGAATACTAAGCACGTGGGGACATGTTTGTGGATGGTGATGAGAGTAATTGGATATTCACATCTCAAATATGAGGCCAGTTACCATCCTTCAATTATTTTCTCACAAATATATGGGCTCCTCTTCTTCTCTTCAGTAAGAGTAATTGTGTTACTTATAGAATATTTCCGCTATGACCAGAAATTCTGAGATGATAGAATCATGTTCCTTGACAGAACTTTGCAGATGTTATGTGCTCTTTTTCCTTTGGATTTTAGTTTTTTTTTTTCTCCATTTCTGTAGTGTTTCAAAGCATCTAACTGATCTGGATTTGAATCCCATACCGTTTGATGTTCAACAAGTAAAATTACATTGTTAAATTAGTAATAACACTGTGAAAGAAAATTACCCAGTAAGATGAGTATGAGGGATCATTTGATGGAAGTGTTTCTGATACTTGAACCCACCAATTTTATTCTGCTAAGTGTAAAGTTTCTTTACCATTTTTTTTAAAATCTGGTTTTTATTTCATTGAAAACTGGAAAACAAAACAAAACACCAAAACAGCTTTTTCTGGGTTACCTGGAAACCAGCTATGACAAAGTATTCTGCTGTGATTTCTGTGTCTATTGTTTCTTACATTTGTTTTTGTTCCAGATGATACTTCTTTAATGTTTGTGATCTAGAGAGAAATAATCAAAGTTTCACACACAAATGAGGTATTAGTGAAAAACAGTGACTTTAAGGCAACATACTATGCTGAGAGACTAAAATTTTTGCAGGTGTTTGAATAGAAAAGGATGGTTGCTCCCCACATAGTACCTGACAGCCTTATCTTCATATTGCAAGGGATACTTAGTTTCAACTGAATAATATCACCTATCAAATTAAAATGATGCTGTTAACCTAAATTTTAGAAATTGTATGGTTTTATATTTAAAAATTTTGTGGACATAAACATATGGAACTTAAACCTATTTTATATTTGTATAATATAAAACAAATAAGTATTAATAATGGAGTCAGAGAGAATGTTTCTTTTTTTTAAAAAATTTCTTATTCTAATCAAATTTGAGGGTATCTACTCTAGATGATGATGATATCTAGTACCTGTATCTCTAAGCACAGAAAACTAATAGCTGGCTGTAAAGTTATCATGTGTTAGATTTAGTGTCTTTTCCCAATTTTCCCTAGGTAAGTTTTACTTGAGTTACCCTGCTTTTAAGGAACCATTCTAAAGAATTTTTTTCTATATAAATACAGAACAACTCTATTATTTCATAGCACACTAATACCATACATGCAAGAAGTCAGAATTATAGCTCTAAAATATTATCATATAGTCATAAGTAAAATGACTAGCCTACTTCAAGACCACTACAATTCAGAGAAACATATTAGCTTTAGATCTGGAAAGCCTAGAACTGAATTCTGTCTTGGCTTTTGATTGATTCACTTTGTAATCTTGGTCAAGTTATTTATATTGGGGCCATTTTAAGTCCTCTCCTCTGTAAAATGGAGGCCTTCAGCTTACTTTGGAAGATCACTTTGAGGATTCTATCTGGTAATTGTCAAAGGTGCCTGGACCAGGGGTCTGCATTGGGCTTTCAACAAATATTCAGCCTCCTTCCATTTTGTCTCTATCATTCCACTGGTGGAAATGCCTTCCCCCTTCTTTCTTCAATATGCCGTCTTCCTTACACCTTGAGCTGGAGGCAAGGCAGAGCTGGGGCCATATGCCTAAATGCAATGTATCTCAGAGAGAAATCTAATGTCACTTGAGCAGATGGTTGGTTTTACTTTTCAGGTTTGAACATCTTTTTAATCCTTTCTTAAAAGTAAATTCATCAAACTAGACAAAGTACATACAATCTTTGTGTGCCATGACTGAGCCATGTACATAAAATAGTGGAAGCAGACACAAGTCTTTTGCTTCAGAATCAGACATTGAGTGTTGACATTGGAATAGGCATTCTCTTAAATATTGTCCACTTTGCAGTCCTTGGGCTTACTTTAGGATACACCTGGATTGTGTCTTCATGACCACTGAGTGGTGGCGCTTTTCAGTGTTTGCTTTTTTGCTGCCGTGATTCATGAGCAAGGAGAGACCACCCCTTCTTTTAAAAAACCAAGAAAAAAAAAATATCGTGACTGAGAGCGACAAATGTGTGCATGGCTTATTCATAAATCACTTCATTCATTTTAAATGGCATTTGATTCTTTCTAAAGAACAGACATTTTGCATCTGTTTTTAAGTTAGGAATAAACAAAGTTTTGGTAAATGAATTCTAGCTGATCACCTGTTTAGAAAAGGTGGATTACTCTATTTGATAAAATAACATTAACTTCATTTATATGGCTAGTTGTATTAACCTTCAATTTATGTTGTTTTGAAAAATGTTTGGGTGCACTAAAGTTGGCATTACGGATGTGTGTGGAGCATTTTAAGATCCAAGTCAAAGAAAACTAGGAAGTATTGCAAACAAATTTTTGAGAAGTAAGCACAGATTAGGAGTGCTCAAGCCAACATATCTCCGTTTTTCCAGATGGCCAACAGATGCTTATATTTGATTCTGTAAAAAGTGGACTGCCTCTGAAGTATACAATTTCAACACTAAATTTTGACTTGATTTAGGATGTTAGATAATGTGGTTCCTAGGAGACTTCTTCAAAAGGTAAAGTTGGAAATTAATTGTAAAAGTTCATATGGGCCAAGGAAGTATTTCTGTAAGTTAGGTATTTAAATAGACTTGTATGGAAGGGGAATTTAAAATTAAATCGGGTGGAGAAAAAATGATTTATCTAGAATTTATTCACATAAAGGGCTATGTGACATAAACTACAGGAATAAGTCTAAAATTCATTGAATAAAAAAAGAATAAAAAATAAATAATTCATTGAATAGCTCTATTGCAAAAAAAAATCTTAAATTTTGTCTTTTTAAAGATTAAATCTAGTATTACCAAAGTATTATGAAATGTGAATCCTGACATAAAGTGAAGTTTTCCCTGGTAGGAAGAATCCAAATGTAGTTGGGCAATGAAAATCATACATGTGCTAAGTAGGCCTGCAGGACTTTAAAATGATGGAAAATCAGATTTCTTTTTTTTTTCTTTTTTGCCACTGAGAAATGACAACATGTCAGCAGTGGGTCAATGGCGTATTCTTCCATTCTAAGTATATGAGTTATTTCCATAGGAAGATTGTGATTTTCATAGAGAGAAGTATGGATTCTAATCTCTTGATTCCGAGAAGGTAAACCAGAAAAAGTGGTAAAGAAATGACTTAGAACCATAAGTATAAACTGACACTTAAAAACTCCTAATATATAGGGGCATCTGGCTGGCTCAGTAGGTAGAGCATGTGACTCTTGATTTCAGGGTTGTGAGTTTGAGCCCCACATTGGGTACAGAGATTACTTAAAGATAAAATCTTGAAAAAATCCTAATATATAATATTTGATATATTTTGTTCAAAATAATATTAAAAAGACACATTGGACATAATTTTTCTTTTGTTATTCTATTTTATATTTTGCTTAATCACTATATTTAAGGACTGTTTAGCTAACCAGCTCATTTTGATTTTGTTTGAGAAGATCAGGAAAATGCTGCCTTATTTTTTCTTTAAAAACATAATTTTCTGCTACTGAATAGTAATTGCTGTATTAAGTCAACCTATTCATATTTTAATTGGATCAATACAAAGCTCAATTTGTCTAATGCGGTAGTTTTTTTCTAGGGAGTAAAAAGAGGACTAAACCTTAGAAGTAGTTTTACCGTGTAGTAAGTAATTAAAACAGTTCTTTCTTGGGCTTTTGAGAGAATGATGGTTTTGGCTTCTTTCTCTAAGCTGAGAACATAAAATCTGAAAACTAAACTACCAAAGGTTCTTACCTGTAGTCTTATGTGATCTTGAACACCTTTCAGAACTGTTAGAAAAAAGGGGAGAATTGTTTTACTTTTTAAGTTTGTTTTTATTATAACCTGTTTTTATTCTCAATAATCTTTTTGTGTTGATTGCCAGTAGAAATTAAAGCACTTTCTAGTATAGCATTTGTTGAAGACCTACTCTGTTCTAGGCACATATTACATTTACTCTTATTTAATCCTTATTTCCTTATTGAGCCAGCATTTCCCTTTGACAGAAGAGGAAACCAAGGGTCAAACGATTTAAATGTCTTGCTCAACATCACCCAGCAAAATGTGGCAGAATAAGGACAGGGTCCCAGATCTTCTGACCCAAGGTCTAATGACCTTTCCATTAAACTTCAATTGCCAATTTTGTGCATAATAGGAACAGGCTACTGTATCTTTTCTTAGAGAGGAAAAACCCTCTGAAATACAAAGCTTCAACTGTATTGTCCAAGGGAGAAGTAGACTTGAGACTTTTCACTGAGATCCCAGATATCTAGGGAGGCAGAATTTAGGTTTGTATTGGGGAGATTGAATTTTCTTATGGTAGAGGAAACATGTAAATGTGATATTTTTTCAGTGAAATATGAATTTAGGGGAATCAAAATCTTTTTTGAGGTTTTGAAATCAAATTAGGGTGTATGAGTCTGAAAATAGAGAAAGCTTTTCTTAAAGGCACCTGTTAAAGTGTTGGCAAAGTGAAATTTTGTAAGAATAATGAGCCTAGAATAAAGTCTTCCAATTCAACCAGTAAGTAGTAAATGTAGTATAAACCCTGAATATATTTAAGCCCCATTCTTTGAAGTTCCTAACCATGTGACCACAAATCTCTACTGCCACCTTGTGGTGGTATGTATCTCTCGGAAACTGGCTCCAGGGAGGAAATTAACCTCTGAGGTGCTGAGAAGTACCAGATGTCCAGTGGTAGCTGAACTTAGTTTCTCAACTCAGGAACCAAACAGTTTGGGGTAACACAGTATACTTCTTCTAGAGTTACTACCCAAACTCTTACTATAGTAATTCAGGAGTCCTGTAGATTTGGAGAGCAAATCACAGGATGAAAACCATGGGCAAGAATTGGAGCTAAATTTCGTTTCAGATTCTTTTGTAGTCATAGTGAAAGAAGACATTATGTTTTTAAGTGGATCCCAAGCGCCAACACAATTTTCTTTTTCTGGAAAGTACATTTTAATTTATTCTATAGAAAGCCATGAGAAAACGGTCTTGCCAATGGAAAGCCTATGGGTGTGTAAGAACAGAAGGTTTCCAGTTACTTCTAGACATTTAGCTGCATTCATAAAACTGACCAATGGTGTTTCTGTCTGGAGGTTGAGTAGTTACTGCAGATTGTAAGCCAGCTTTGTTGTCAGCCCTGAGCATGTGTTTCAATTATCACATCAAAAAATATCTTTGATTCCAAAATGATCAATTATTGAAGCTCTGTATGTGATAGCTAATGTGTCTATAAACTCATTAACCCAGTGAAGCCACCTAATTGTCAACAGTTGATCAAAATTTTGTTTGTCTTTATAGATAATATGTCTTTAGGTGCCAGTGATCCTCCTGTTTTAATGCCACTCGCAGAAATGGGATTAATAGATCAAAATACAGATGACAACAAAAGACAAATCTAAAATCCTTTGCATTTTTATCATCCTAAAATATTTTTAAAAATCTTCACTTATTTAATATTTTATACTGTTTAAAATGTTTGTAGTATATCTTAATGTTAAAAGCAAGTCTGTACCGAATACGAGTTATGTGATTTGGGAAAATTATTTCATCTCTTTCGTTATGCACATGCTAAGGATAACATCAACATCATAAAGTATGAACTAATAATGAATTAATAATGAGCCTAGAATAAAGTCTTCCATGTTTTAAAAACAATTCAACCAGTAAGTAGTAAATGTAATATAAACCATGAATAGGTTTAAGCCAGAGGAGTCAAAGGAGTAAAATGGAGTAAATGCTCAGTGAGCTTCTCAATAAGTATGCGTGTGTCTATGTGTGTAAACAATAACCCCGTTCAAAAAATAGTCTCTATTTGATTCAGCATAAACATCTTGATAGCTTCTTATATCTTATTTAACATAAAGATGATGGGAGGCTTAAGTATTCGTATAAAAAATTAGTACCAAAAATCTTCAAAAACTTATCAATTAGTACTATCTAGCACTTTGTGAAAAATATTGATGGAGAAAGGGGTAAGGAGGAATAAACTTGACCCAAGAGAGCCTTTTGTTAAGAAGAGAGTATAAAACCAAGGCTCACAAGGAACACCCGAACGCACACACCCTGACAGTGTCTGAGGAAGCCAGCCTGCTTGGCTCAGTAATTTATGCTGTGCACCACTGATTTCTCAGGCAATTTTAGAGCCTTTTTGAAAATGGTCTCCGAATTATGCACTAATACAGCACTGCTAATGAAAGCTCTCCTAGACCACAGCCTCATTAGCTCTCACTTTTTTTTTTTGCTAATCCACAAATTCTGTCCTTCTTGGTGGACACCTGGTGGTCCCCCTCCCCTCCCCATATCTCAGCAGAGGCGTAATTGCCAAGGAGAGGAGCGAGGTTTCATGTTACCTAGCCGCGTGGCTTATGCAGACTCTTCCATGAGACTGTCTGTTGTCAATAATTAAGAGCTATCAAAACACTTGGCTAATTTACACTTGATAATCTGAAATGAGGGTCCCTGTGATCACCAGCTTCTGTTTTATTATTTAAATATACATGGTGCACAAAGCGGACGGGGCCCTCAGCAAGCCTTATCAGGCAAAAGATTGGCTTTTCAGCAAATAGGATGTAGCCCAAAGGTTATGACAAGGCAGAACAAACACAGCCCTGTGAATGGTCTTTATTGCTGAGGAGCTTCACAGAGCAGGTGGGATTTTAGAAGCTCTTTTGAACGCTGAAATGACGAGACCTGGCAAGATTTAATTGGCAAGCTGTTGTAGTCAAGTGCAGGAACCATGAAAACGGGCATGCGTTTTGGACTTGAGTAAGGAACTAGAACACTATTTCAAAAGGAATGATTGCTAGACATAATAGGAAGTCACCATATATTGACTGAAAGAAATTAAAAGCGTTAATTTTCAGAAATGCAAACTCTCAGTAAAAATAAAGGACAAGGTAGTCGATATGTAAACAGTGAAAAACCCTTGGTAAAAATGGTCGAACTTATGTTTTCAGCAACATTAGCTTAGCATACGATTGACTACCTAACTAATCTGATTACTTGAAGGTACTGGGTCTTTATGATTTTCTAATTCCAGTTTATGAGATAAGAGATCAGTGGTTTAACTGAAGATATTGTTACCAGTAGTGTTTTCAGATTATATTAATGGTTAAGACACAATACACATTGACGAAAAATAATCTGTAATAAAGAATGATGCCGTAAACATCTTTTGATAATAATATGTCAGGGCATGTGATTTGAATCTATCTCATAAAAAAAAAATGCTTTGCTATGAGGCCATTTAAATAGTTCTTTAGCTAAAGCGTCTGGAGTGGAACCTGGGGCAAAATAACTTGTATCAAACTCTGCTAGACAGGAAGGGTATGACAAAAGGTATTGGTTTTATAACCTATCGATGAGACACATTCTGTAGGTTTGAAAGAATGTGCCAGCATGTCGGAGGGAGGCCAGCGTGCCATGGAAAGTATGTATAGGGAATTAAAAGGGTAGGTATAGTCCAAATCCACTTGTATGGATTTCAAGGGAAAGGATATCTGGAAATTTTAGGTGACCCTGAAGTTGGAAGCAAGATTAGTGCTGGGTTAAGTAACAACCAAAATAATTTTAAAAAATACACTAAATCCCTTGGTGGGAGGGGAGAACATGGCTGTTACAGAAGTTCATGTCTGGGTTACTTTTTATCTAATCATATGTCCTTCCTCAATTTTCTTAACTTTACTAGCTCAAAAATTGTACTCATTTTCTTCAGAGGAGCAGATCATTTGAAAAGTCCAAGTTAAGAGTTTCAAATATTCCGATACTCATTTTTTGCCGGATTACCCACGATCCTCTTCTCTAAAATCCTCCCTCTGCTTCAAAGTCCAGCTTATATGCCTTCTCAGCGACCTTGTGGCTGGAAACAAGCCAGAGCTTTCTTCTCCCCTTCCAAAATATCTTTCTTTGGGACGTTATCCCTTTTATCTGTGTACCTATGAATCCCCCCAGTTCGGTTGCCTTGAAGACAAAATACCTTTTAATTCATGGGTGCTTTGCAAAAAGCCCTTCAGGACTGGCCATGACTGCCCACCGTACCTTTAGTTCCTTCCGTATTTTCTCCCTGTCTGACATTCCACCTCTGCTAAACCACTGACTGAGCTCTGAGCCCTCCATTATCTTCTCTTGGGTGGTTCTTTTCCTGAATGTTCCTCTGGCTAATTCCTTCTAAACCTCCCATTCTCAGCTGAGGTCTCTCTTCCTTTGCAAAGCCCTCCCTGATACCTTTGTCGTAGTCATATCCAATTTAAAGACCCTTCTCTGTGTTCTCAGGAAATTATCTTCTGTGGTTACACCTAGCATTTCACACACTTATTATTGTCTGTTTTCTTGTCTGTCCCCTTGTACAAAATTTCTTCTCTCTTTGAGATGAGAAATCTATGGTGTATGGTCAGTGCTTACTAAATACTGGGGAGTGAATGTATAAATTAGCATTAGTAGAACATATGCATCATGAGAGTTGGGACTTTGTTCTGTATATCACTGTACCTTTGATGCTTGGCCCATAGTAAATAATCAATAGTTGTTGAGTGAATGAACAAATACATGAATAAAAATATTGTGCATCTGAAAAAGAAAACAACTGGTTACTAAGAGGTTGTGTCAGACCTGGTAATTATAGCTGAACACAAGTACTAAGAATTTAAATGATGACAAAACAACGGATGAGAGGAGGTAGAGCTTAATATTTGGAAGTGAGCAAAATAACAGCGGGAGCCAAAAACCATGATTGCATCCTCGCTGCTGATCTTTGACAAATAAACTCTTATTCCCTAAAAGTTTACCTTAGCATTTCAGCAGCTGACAATAATAAAAGGCATAAGAGATACGAGAAAGTGCATGCCATTTCACAATCACTTCCGGGCTTTGTCTGTTTGCTCCACTGTGATGGTTCAGATGGTTTCCTTTGACCCCAACCTCCAGCCGCTCCAACCCCAGAACCAGTATTTATTGCCACATATGGGCTATGCATGACAGCTGCAAAATCCAGATGCCAAGCTTTGGAATGTGTTTTCACGGCGGCACCATCTGGGGCTCTGGCCAGCCTTCTTCATTGTCTCTTGAATGTTTACACTAATAGCTTTGCTGGGCCGTGGCTCTACCTGTGGGACGTGCTGAGGGTCAGGCCGTTTATGAGATCCTCTTGTCATTCTGGTTAGAATTTCCTTTTAAACGACTCTCACATGGTATCAACTTATCCCTCTTAATGTTTCTGCAATGGCCTACAGAAGTCATAAAACAGGTGGTCAGCAAAATTAGGAAAGGGGGAGGCGGGGAGAGCACTGGGATAGGATGTTTTTCACAGAACCTCAGCAGCCCATTTGTGGATTTGGGGGAAAATATGAATACTCTTACAATTTGTTGAATATATAATTCAACACATTGGGCATGGAAGACACACCTATTACAGCCCTTTATCCAACTTATTGAAATAGCGTAATGTTCTCTAATTGAGGTGGTAATACTTCACAGCATAACTGAACAGCATTTTAATTCCTGTGAAATTGAAAAAAAAAAGGGGGGAGGTGGGTGTGATTTCTCAGCAATCGGTGCACTGAAGATTTACTTGCAACTCTGGATGGATAACATGACTGTTTGTGATCCTTCGAACTGCGATTTAAGAAATTTCTCTAAGGTGAACCGAGTTGATTCACTGTTTTGAATTGCAATAGCCACATCAGTTTAAATGAAGCAATGCAGCACAAAGAAGATACAGGTCAAACAGTAATTTAGTGTGTTATATCTGGCAAAAGGAACTGACTCTGGGAGTTTAAATGACTTACCCAAGGTCACACAGGCCATAGATCTGGAGTAGAAGTGAAGATGAGGTTTGTACAATTATTTGATGACGGTGGGACTGACAGGAGAGTCAATCACGATAATTGAGTCCCTGAAATGATGAAATGACCTAATAATTGTGCAACATCCCCTTCGCTTCAAGGTTCTAATACTTGTGCTGCCCCAGTGGGTAACCTCACCTTTTGGTGGTGGCTTTGGGGGTAGAGGGGGCCTTGCAGGCTCCAGCCAGGCAGGAAATGTGAGGGAAACTGCATTTGTTTGACCTCTTGGAAACCTCTTCCTGGTAGCTGGGCTTCATGGGAATGTCACAGAGAGGCTGCCAACCCAGAATTAGTGATGAAATGAGGCACTCCTAGACTCTTGGTTTCTAATCGGCCTGTCACATATCTGAGGAAGTATCTCAGGGCGAAGAGAGCGAATGGGAAAGCAATTTAGCTGGAGACCAGCCTCGGTTCTCTATGTCTGCCACAGAAACGAGGTGCTTCATTTTAAACAAATCCAGGAAGGGAGGGAGAGAGAGAGAGAGAGACTGGACTCTCATGAGTGCCTGTGGCCAAATGGCAAACATGTTCTTGGAGAAGGCAGGGGCGGTTTACAGAAGGAACTTTACAAGTAGCATAGCCACTTACGAAAACAGTGACAATTAGATCCAAGGGAAGGATGATATTCTCTCCAAAGACACTTTAAATAGGAATGAGCTGTTAAAGCTGTTCTGCAGACTGGGAAGCGAGATCTTTTTAAACGATGTTTAGTCTTGGAAAGAACAAGACATACTGCTACACTGTGTTGTCAGGAAATAATAAAAGGAAATAATAAAAGCGAGCTTTTATTGTGGCTTCAGCCTTTGTTCTGGAGAATCTGTGCTTTTACGTACAAGAATATATTTTAATCCAAGATCATGACAATATTACGATTCATATATCAGCAGTAAAATGCTGATACCCAGACGTATATGCTCATATGCGCATGTCTGTGTGCTATGTATTTTTTTTTTAAATCGGTTCATTGCCTTGGTTGGAAGAAAGTCAGTCCCATTATGGAAAAACTCTCTGACTGCTCTGTTGCCAAAAGAGTGCATTTCAGATTTCATCGTTTGTGTGAACGAGATGGGAGAATCGTTGATGGTACTCTAAAATATCCTTACACTGATTGACACATCCTTACACGGGAAAAAAATAGTGGCTTAAAGCTGCCCACCTCGTAATTTTTACCACTTCAGTTTCATACGTTCACAAAACCGTGATGGTTGGGATCAAACCCATCACCAGCTCCATTGTTTCATATGGTAGCAGGAGGGTATCTTTGAGATGAAGCTCAAACAGATATTCTCAAGTGACACAATATGTTTTATGGGGCAGATAATGTTTAGTGATTGAAAAACACATCCTACTGTTTTGTCTTCCTTTTGAAATCTAGGTTTTGCAAAATGACAAATGGCAACGTTGTGGTACTTAAATTGCTAAGGATGTACAAGGGCTGAAAAAAGTAGTGAGTTAAATGGTCATTTGGAACCAGGTTTTTATGGCACAAAGTACTCACGGAAGGGTACTTCTGCTGATAAGTGTACTGGGAGTTGTGCATTCACAATGAGAGAATGTTCTCTCCATAAAAGTCTTTGGATGGACCTTACCTATACATCCTTGTAAGTAGTAGATTGTTGAGCCTGGAAGTGCAGAATAAGCATACCTCTCTTGCACATACAAAAAAATTCCAAAAATATATTTTAAAAACACCCTAGAAAAAAATATTTAAAAAAATCCATAAAAGCTACTTGGGATGTCATGCATATTTTAACCATTGTCATTTAGCATCATAAATTTGGAGTTGGAATACTATAAAATATGCAAATGATTATAGTAAATCTTTGCGAGAACAGATGAGGTTGGTGATGATGATGATGATCATGATAAGAACTAACTTTGCTATGAACTGAGTGCTACTCTAAATACTTCAGTTATTAATTAATTTAATCCCCCCATCAGTTCTATATCATCCCCATTTTACATATAAAAAAAAAAAAACAACCTAAAATATAATGCTTAAATAAATTCTCCAGGATCACACAGTTACTAAATGGAAGATTCTGTTCTCTGTGTTGTATTGGATTTCAATGGACCAAGTTGCAAAATGAATTGCAGGGTCATCTGACCAGGTAAGGAAATTTAGAATTCTGAATTATGCTAGAAGCAGAAAAGGCCCTATTCTAAAAAAAAAAAAAAAAAAAAAGGCATGCCTTGAAAGCTAAGTTATAAGTTATTTATCTGCTACTTTTTAATGCTATACTTTTAATCTCTGTGACTTATTTATTTTGTAACTAGAATTTTGTACATGTTAATTTCCTTCACCCACCTCCCCTCTGGCAATCACCCGTTTGTTTCCTGTATTTATGAGTTTGCGGGTTTCTTTGGTGGTTTGTTCATTCGTTTGTTTTGTTGTTTCGATTCTACATATAAGAGAAATATTGTGGTATTTGTCTTTCTCTGTCTGACTTATTTCACTTAGCATCATACCCTCTAGGTCCATCCATGTTGTCACAAATGGCAATATCTCATTTTTTTTTGAAGATTTTATTTATTTATTTGACAGAGAGAGAGAGTGAGAGAGGGAACACAAGCAGGCAGAGGGGGAGAAGGAGAAGCAGGCCTCCTGCCGAGCAGGGAGCCCGATGCGGGGCTCGATGCCAGGACCCTGGGATCATGACCTGAGCTGAAGGCAGACGTTTAACCGACTGAGCCACCCAGGTGCCCCGGCAATATCTCATTTTTAATGGCTAAATAATATTCCATTCCCTCTCTCTCACTCTCTCTCTTTCTATATATATAATTTTTTTTCTTTATCCATTCATCTATTAATGGACACATAAACTGTTTCTATATCTTGGCTATTATAAATAATGCTGCAATAAATGTAGGGGTGCACATATATATATTTTTTAGATTTTATTTATTTGCGAAAGAGAGAGAGAGAGAGAGGAAGGGAGCACAAGTGGGGGAAGGGGCAGAGGGAGAGGGAAAGGGAGAAGCAGACTCTCCGCTGAGCATGGAGCCAAATTTGGGGCTCAGTCCCACAACCCATGAGATGGTGACCTGAGCCAAAATCAAGAGTCAGATGCTCAACCGACTGAGCCACCCAGGCACCCCCATTTTTTTTGAATTAGTGTTTTTGTTTTCTTTGGGTAAATTCCAGTAGTGGAGTTACTAGATCAAATGGTATTTCTATTTTAATTTTTTGAGGAACCTCCATACTGTTTTCGTTAGTGGTTGCACCAATTTATATTCCCTCACCAATACTTATTATTTCTTGTCTTTTTGATTCTAGCCATTCTGACTGGTGTCTTAATTGTAGTCTTTGTAGTCATTGTGGTCTTAATTTGCATTTCCCTGATGACTAGTGATTTTGACCATGTTTTCTTGTGTCTGTTGTCCTCTCTGTGTCTTCTTTGGAAAGAATGCTATTCAGTTCCTCTGCCCATTTTTTAATTGGATTGTTTGTTTTTTGGTGTTGAGCTATATACATTTTTTTATGTATCTTGGATATTAACCCCTTATTGGATATATTTTTTGCAAATATCTTCTCATTCAGTAAGTCACCTTTTAGTTTTATTGAAGGTTTCCTTTGCTTTGCAAAAACTTTTTATTTTGATATAGTCCCAATAGTTTATTTTTGCTTTGATTTCCTTTCTTGAGGAGACATATTCATAAATATGTTGTTAAGGCCTATATCCAAGAGAATAATGCCGCTTTTTAAATTGGAATTTCTAAATTTGCAAATTATGTGCTTTTATCCAATGGAAAGTATGGCAATGGTTTTTTCCTAAAATGTTTTTGTTTTTTGTTTTTACCAAAGTTATGTAAGTAGTTATAGTAACAGAATATTTGTTTGTTTGTTTCTAGGTCCTAATCTGGTTCTTAACTGAAAGTTAAAACATCCAGGGACATGTTGTTTTCAGCTTTATTAGTAAATCTCTAACATGGACTCTTTGTTCATTGTGGGTCACATCTATCCTCAGCTTCTCTTCACACCAAAGTAATTTTGTAGCAACTGCCATTTCACATGAACTTCTAGATTTTTTTTCTTTTCTACTTGTGTACATTTGGACAAAGTTTGTAATTTCCATCCAGATTTATTCTGTTTTATTCAGATTTATTCTCAGCCCTCGTGGGAGTGTTAACTTTACATTTTTATGATTTTTCTCCCATTTTGAAAAAGGCCTCTGCTGAGAAAAGTGTCCTTCAGTTTCTGTACTTGATCCTTGTCGACAATTCAATGCTTTTTGTTTTTGCCATGGTCTTCCATCAGCATTCAGAATCTGCTAGAACCACAGCTTTGCACTCTGATTATTTCTAGGATATAGTTGCACATATAGTAAGATGAAGGCTTTTCTCTCTTTGTCCCTTTAACACTTTCTGTTCCTTTGATAGTATTATCAGTCGTTGTAGTGCTTCTGACAAGTCTCAATAGAGAGCCGCCTTCCCACTTAACTGTTAAAATAAATGGGGAGTATAGTTAAGATACTGTATTTTAACATTTAAAAAATTAGAATGGCATATAGGACTATTGCTTCAGGGATACCACTGCATAAAAATCTCCTATTCCTATTCCTTCAGAAATACCTTGAACAACAAGAAAACTGTCTGGATTGATGATTTCCCGTTTTACTACTTAAATACTGAATTTAGTGAATCTGATGGAATTGGAATAAGACATCATTAAATAATTACTGTAATTCAGAAACCAATTTCTTCTAATGTTCTCCAAATGCCTCATTTATATTATCTGATTCATCCTCACATCCCATGACATGAAAGAAAGGCAGGCATCAAGTTATCCCCATTTTCCAATTGAAGAATGTGAGAGAGGGAAATGGAGTCATTTGCCTGTGGTTGCACAGGATGTCAGAGGCAGAAGTAGCAGAATATGTTATGTTTGCCCCCTGCCAATCCTCCTCTCTTTCCATTAGTCCCTATTCTCCTTATTACTTAAGGTGTAGGCCATTAGGGAATTGATATTGTTGGGGGAAAAACATCTGTTTTAAAATTGGATGCTTTTACAAGTTTATGTGCTTTGATATAATTTTAACAAGTATATCATTGCCTACCTTTTTATGAGAAATGATATAAAGGTGAAAAAATACACTTACAGAAATGAAATGAAAATAATAAATAAAGCCCTTTTCCATTTCCATTATTCTAAGTCATGCTCCTTGAGACTTCAATCTCAATATGATGTTAATAGAACCATTAGATATGACTCATACCATACATAAGACACTTCTATTGACAATTCCATCTTGACCAGGGGTCAATGGATCCATTACAATGCAAATCTTACTGTATACTTTCCATCTAAATCAAAAGACTTTGGTCTTGTGTCCACTCTAATATGTTTCATGAACTAGAGTTCAATCTCAGATGTGAAGTACACATCTGTGTTTCCCATACTAAATCATGCCTGTGTCTATTTGCTCTCATTTTAAAAGGTAATTAATTAAGTTTTGCATTGATAGACTTCTTTGGAGTATTTAAAGAACTGCATAGGGTTTAAGGGAATCCAGGTTTGCCCTTTTAAAACATACCAACCCATAAGAAAAAAAAATACGGATATGTATCTCAATATTTTTGTATATATAAAGTTGTCCTACATATTCTGTAAGATGTCCAGAATCAGAATATTTTCCAAAAGAATATCCAGACCCAGTCTCATAAAGTATAAGAGCAAACTGAGATTTCAACCAGCTTTTCAGATAAGTTCAAGAATATTTCATTAGGGCCAGGTATTTCTTTAAACTTCCTCTTTTCTCATGCTATTTATTTCTAAGCTGTCCCGTCTTTGTCTCTTTTTCCCATTGATCTTGGGCATCACTCAGAATCCTGCTCTACTCAGTGCTCCAGACAGCTTATGAGTTGAAAACTATCCTTGATCTGCACAATCACTGAGCCTATTCCTGGCTACATTTGAGCTTCAGAGATGTACTGATCTCCAGTTACTCCTTCTCTTTTCTTTTTCTTAAAAAAAAGAAATTATAGGGCGCCTGGGTGGCTCAGTCGGTTAAGCGACTGCCTTCAGCTCAGGTCATGATCCTGGAGTCCCGGGACTGAGTCCCGCATCAGGCTCCCTGCTCAGCGGGGAGTCTGTTTCTCCCCCTGACTCTCCTCCCTCTCATGCTCTCTGTCTCTCATTCTCTCTCTCTCAAATAAATAAAATCTTAAAAAAAAAATTATAATTAATTATTTTTATTGAGGTATAATTGACATATAACATTACATTAGTAGAGATCTACTCTTTTAGCAGCTTTCATATATGTAATATAGTATTGTTAAATATAGTCACCATGTTGTACATTATTTCCCTAAGGTTTATTTACTTTATAACTGGGAGTCTGTACCTTTTGACCACCTTCACCATTTTATCCATCCCCTACCCCTGCCTCCGGCAACCATAATCTGTTCTCTGTATCTATGAAGTTGTTTAGTTTGTTTGTTTAATTCCATGTATAATCAAAATCATACAATGTTTGTCTTTCTCTGATTTATTTCACTTAGTATAATGCCCCAAGGTCCATTCTACGTTATCACAAATGGCAAGATTTCCTTCATTTTTATGACTGAATAATATTCCATTGTGTGTATGTACATATGTACATACATGTATATACGTATATGTACATACATATCTTCATCATCCAGTGATGGACACTTAGGCTGTTTTCTTATCTTGGCTGTTGTAAATAATGCTACAGTAAAATAGGGGTGCATATATATTTTTTTGAGTTAGTATTTTTTGTTTTCTTCAGATAAATATCTAGAAGTGGTATTGATGGATAACATGGTAGTTCTATTTTTGATTTTTTGAGGAACCTCCATACTGTTTTCCTTAGTGGTTACACCACTTTACATTCCCACTCACAGTGCATCTCTTTTCTTATCTGTATTACTTTTCTTCTTGAATTGAACTGCTTCTTCTCCCCCATTTCTGCTACCCATGAGTACTTCTTGCTATAGATGAGATTAAAGTAACAGGGAGTTGGTTGAACAATATTGCATATATGGACCTTCTCTGCCCTAGGATTCCATGATTCCACAGTTTCACTATGGATCTCACAGCTCCCCTCCATCTTCCTTTCTTTTTTCCTTAGAAGATTGGGTGGTGTTGAATTTTGGACCAGGCAGAGCTATCTATTAATCCCTGTTTTACCTCTTCTCAGTGTGTGCCCTTAATCTTGCCTAACCCTCAGTTTTGTCATCTATAAAATAGTGAAAATAATTACCCACATCAGAGGATTGTTGCAAGAATTAAATGAAGTGATTTATGAAAGAGTCACAATGCCTACCTCAAGGTAGACACTCCTTCTTCTTCATCTTCTTTTCCTATTTTTTTTCCTCCCCAAATAGCCTGCTTTTGTGAAAACAGGTTGGCTTTTTAAATGTACCACCAGCCAATCACATGACTACAAACTGATGAACTTTTCCAATATTTATACTTTTTTAGAAGTGTTTGCTTCTTACTGAGTACCAACTACCACATATTTTTTCACATTTCAGATATAAAAGATACCCTCAGACCCACAAAGCTTTAATTTTTTGTGCAAAAGCACTGAAATATAAAACAAATAAGGGATGAGGCAATAAAACTAATAACTGAATTTACACAAAAAGCATCTTAGATGATATCTGTTTTGTATGCCCATTCAAATGTGCCCAGGACTACCAGTTTCAAAGGTTCTCTCCCATCTAAGTGGTAGTCAAAAGAACTAGTTGCTTTCATGCCAACAGTCTTAATTTGTAAATGAACAACATCTAAAAATTCAAAGTACACTATTCCCAGAAGTTCCCCCAGCAAGCCAGCTATTGGGCATCCTGGGGAATCCCAGCAGAAAGAAATAAGATAAATTAACGTGTTGAAGTTTCATCTTCACAGGTTCAGTTTCTCATGGGCATTCTGACCTGCTTCACCTGCACCTTAGTTACTCTTCAGGACATATGTTATCACTCTGGACAAGACAAATGTACATTTTTAAAAACTAGGGTGTTTGTTAGTGAGTTGGAGTGACCATGGGAAAAAATTCTACTGTGAAAAGATAGGTCACACCATGGGGCCAAAATGAACAAGAATAAATAAAACAGTTTATTTGTAAGTGGGACTGATCCCTCTTGCTCATGCATTAGTGCCTGGCTACAGAAGAGTAGTAATTTATTGATGCAGATGGCTATGTAAAGTGCATGCAATTTGTGAGGGGGCTTGACCCTTGACTGATGGGCCATATGTTGTAAAGCCCCAGGGATGTCATTTGCCTCGGCTCTCTTCCTCTCTCCATCTCTGCACCTATGGTCCTTGTTCAATCACCACATATTGAACTATAGACTCACTAACTCCCCCAATAAATCTCCAACTAATGGCTCACAAAGGCCATAACTTAACCCTTTCTACACAGCAGAGCACATTATTTTGCATCATGATCACACTCAGTGAAATAAAAGATAAATATTATATGACCTGTGTAGAACAGGAAAGCAAGTTGTTGTAAAATGCCATTCCCTTCTGGGTATTCACTGTATTTGGATGTAGTAGAATTGCTTTGAGCTTGCTGAATTATATCATTATTATACCATGTTATAATTACAGCTTACTGTTATAACATAATTCTTAAAGAGCTGTTAATGCACTACACTAGAGAAACATTTAGTGTTTTTTAATTAGCTTCTTTTGTCTGGGTTTTCTTTTTTTTTTCCCCCCCAATAAAATATGGAACTTATGCTCAATAGAAAATGCATATATTTTAATGCACACCTAGAAGCAAGTTTTTAAAAAAGTATTAGGACATTTATATGAAATAATGGGGGAAAAGTATAGTGCATTTTTAAAATACTGAGTGTGCTTCAGTTTTTTATCTGAGTCAATTCCAGCAGAAGAGCTTCATACCATCAGAGCATCAGAGTATTAATTCTCAACCTTAGCACTGGAATCTTCCCATATATATAATGTATGCTTTCTGCAGCCAATCATATGCCACCAGGGAGAAAACCATGGACACTAATACTAGAAAAAGTTTCTGTTCCTATATTGTGTTAATTTCATATTTTCCCACCAACCAGAGTAACACCCGAGAAATACTATCCGATGCCATGCTTATCAGTACAATTTGCCTTATTTTAGGAAAGCCAGTCAGCAAGCTGACACATGCTTGTACCCATCACTTGGATCAGGTAGGAAAAAGAGTGTGTCTTCCCTAGAATTCTGAAAGGACATCACTGCAGACCACAAGAATACATTCTTAGCTAATTCGGAGTCTTAAGTAACATTTTGATACTCACTTTCTTTCTCTTCTGAGCACAGTTCTTGGCAGACTTGGCAACAACTGAGAAGAAGCCAGAGGTGTGTAGGAAGAATGAAAGAGCCAAAGATTCTTAGCTGGACTCTAGGCTTCCCCAGGGTGTCGCCCATCTATACAAATAGCAATACATATCTGGCTATTTTTGTGCTTGTAATAATAAGCTTCCTATAAAACAATTCATCCTCTACATAGCTTGCTACTGCAGTATTCATGGTGGGTGCAAGATATATTTTATATAATAGTTCCATCAAATGTTAGTTAGGTATATAACATACTCATTGTCGCCATATTTGATTGCATTTCCTTTATTGGTATAAAAATATGTTTTCATACCTTCTTTATCAAATGAATGATTTTCTCACACTGTATTGAAAATCCAGATCTCTGAGTCAATTAAAGGACAGATGAGAAGAAAGTTGACTTACACATATGCTACATGAAAATTTTTCATTTTTGAGTCACTAGTCTTATCAACGTGGACAAGTGATGTAGAAAAAATATTAAAATATACAGAAAAGAAGTCATTGTCTTCGTCCTAAACCCAGTAGACTTAGAGCATACAATGCTGCCAGAAAGCAAATCAGCATAAATAAACCATGCATCCACAATTGAATTTCAATAATTTAAACATAAATCCTTTAGGCTTTGATACATCTTTTTTCCACATGGGCTATTCTTTTGGATTTTGGCACGTCTAGCATTCATTTAGAATTCATTTGCAAGTCACAAGTATATAGGGTGCCTAGAAAACTCTAATAAACCATCCCCTTTGAGGTTATTGTTCCATAATTTAAGGAATTTTAATGAAAACTTGGTTAACAAGGGGTTTTCCAAGATAAGGGGTCAATATATCTGCCTATAAAAGAGAACAATATTTTAAAGCAAAAATTTCCAAATTTCATACATCTAGCAATGCACAAGGGATGATCATCTATAATATATATTTCTGAGATTAATAACAAGCAGGGATGACTCACTGATAGCGTGGTGCCCATGTATTAGAAAAATCTTGATGGTTTTCAGAAATTGTGTTGGCAGAAGAGCTCTTCTCTGGCCTGGTGTGATTTCTTCTCAATTATAATTTGGCAACTAGAATTCATTGTGTGTTTTAAAAATAAGTGAAAACTACATTGCACATTATATTATTTTTAGCTTTTAAAAGCCCTCTAATTAAAATTTAGACATAGCAACAAATGGCACATGAAACATTTCAAAATACAAAAATATAAAATTATGTTTTAAATTTAATGTCAAGCTTTAGGAAGTTGAACTGTGTCAACAAAAGTTGAGACAAATGAAGATTAAGTATGTACCTTCATTTATTCCATGTTTTATATCACTTTTCTTTTCCCAGTTCTTCCTTAGTTAAATGATGTAGCTGTAATGTTTGTACTCCTTAGAAACAGCCAAAAATTAAGAACATTCTAGAATGTTTCTTTAAGAACATTCTTTTCTTTAAGAACATTGTAGAATGCTCAAATTAATATCATTTCCTAAATTAAGCTTTCTTGTCTCACATTAAAAAGACTTGCAGCTTTTGTCCTACTTTTCACGCTGGCCCACAAAATGCCAAGTAATCTTATTATCACCAGAGTTGTACTCAGCCACATTCTGACACAGTCACTAAGAAAATGGAGTCATTCTGATATAATTTGTTTCTTAGAATTATATGATTATCTGGTATTACATTGTTATACCATTGAACATGTTAATTAGAATGCCTCAATATTGAACTCAGTTGTCCAAAATATTATAACAATATAGACAAGAATCCCTAATCATTGATGTTTGAAGACTGCTGCTGATGTATTTACCAGTAATGCAAAAATCACATGAAATATATAAGAATAGTTACTTATGGGGCACCTGGGTGGCTCAGTAGGTTAAGTGTCTGCCTTTGGCTCAGGTCATGGTCCCAGTATCCTAGGATCAAGCCCTACATTGGACTCCCTGCTCAGCCTGCTTCTCCCTCTGCCTCTGCCCGCCTCCCACCCCCACACACACCATTCTTGCTCTCTCTGTCTCAAATAAATAAATAAAATCTTTAAAAAAAAAAAAAGAATAGTTACTTATGTTTGAGGGTCGTCTGAGTGGCATAGTCTGTTGGGCGTCTGACTCTTGATCTCAACTCAGGTCTTTGATCTCAGGGTCATGAGTTCGAGCCCCATACTTAAAAAAAAAAAAGAAGAGTTACTTATGTTTGAAATGTCCTACAAAATATTTAAGGAGAATTTAAAGTTGTTTGTTTTTTTTTAATAGAGTTTTATATCATAGTTGATATGATTTTTATTTTGCACTTTTTATGTAAGAAATGTAATTTAATCAACGTACATGTAAGATAGATTTTTACACGTTCAGTCTTCAGAAATTTTGCATTCTTTGTGTAAAAATATGCATTATGGCAGTTATTTTTATCTTCTATTTAGCATCTACAATAAATCAACATATTTATTGAGGAGTTGCTCTGTGTCAGGAGTTGGGAAGATAACATTAAACAAGATTACCTTCTCCACCTATAAAAACTTACAATATAAACTACAGTGATACTTACCTGAATATTTTCAATATTTCTCTAAGAATTCCTAAAAGAAGTATTCAATAGTTGGAGGCTTTCTAGAAGCAGAAGGAAATGTACTGGTAAAATTATAAAAGAAAGATGAAGTAAATTATGAAGGGTGTGTTTGTTTGATGTTATACTTTAAAAACATGGCACAGTCTCCTGACAGAAACGAATGTGTCAAGCGTTAACCTAAAGAGTATTTGGAAGCAACAGCTGAAGGATTAAGGAAACATCAGCACTGAGTAAGGAAGTAAGCATCAACTGTGATTAGATTCTCTGAAGTGTGCTATTCTTAGTCTTTTGCTATAAAATCCTATCAGTAATTTTTTAGTGACTTTTTTTATTGCCCCTGTACAAAACATAATGAAGTCAAAGATAGAATCTCAAGTGAAAAAAAAAAAAAATCCAAGTACTGCTCAGATGTAGGCTGGTGTTCTTTTACTGTTGGTTTTAGGTGCCCTTAATTACATATTAACAAAGAACTTCCTTGTAGCAAAATGAGATGCTCCCATGGGTGCTGACTTTACCTCTTTCTTGTTGTTTCATCATGTCGGGAATTTTTCCTTATGGTTAACCAACAGCCTTTTCATCTTCTGAACAAGTTCCTGCAACAAGAGGGTTTCAGTGCTATTTTTAGCACGCCTATGTGAGTGGGGAAGTGTGGCTCCTTTGCCTGCCCTGTGATAACACTTCCCTGCAGGGTGTAGAAGGAAGTACTTCATTCTGAGCTTTTCATTTCGGTTAGTAACACTGCAGACACAGTGCAGGTGGCTATAATTTTATACCACATGAGTGAAAATGTTCTTTTTCTTTTCCTCTCGACCTTCTTGGTTTACTATCTTAAACCCATAGGTGGAGAATTAGTGCAGCTGATATTTTAAATCGAACCAGTTTAAAAAATCTTCAAAAAGGAATCCAAGCTTTCTAATCAAAATGAAAAATTGTTAGCGATGGGGAAAGATTTATAAATGTAGGGCTCAAGTTAATATAAAAGTGGTAGCATTATTCATTAGGTACTCTGTTGCAAGAATATCTTTATCATAAATTATCAAATTTTCATTACTGTAAATGTGGCTTATTTTTGTAAAACAAAAACAAAAACAAAAACAAAAAAAAACCTTTATAGTTATTTATGAAATAAAGTCTTGTTACTTGGCAATTTTTAAGCCAGTCTTTTTTTTTTAATTCAATTAATTAACATACTGTATTATTAGTTTCAGAGGTAGAATTCAGTGATTCATCAGTTGCATATCCCCAGTGCTCATTACATCATGTGCCCTCCTTAATGCCCATCACCCAGTTACCCCATTCCCACCCACCTCCCCTCCAGCAACCTTCAGTTTGTTTCCTATAGTTAAGAGTCTCTTATGGTTTGTCTTCCTCTCTGGTTTTATTTTATTTTATTTTTCCCTCCCTTCCCCTATGATCCTCTGTTTCAGTTCTTAAATTCCACATATGAGTGAAATCATATGATAATTGTCTTTCTCTGATTGACTTATTTCTAAGCCAGAGTCTTTTCTTGAAGTTTAGAAGATATCTGTAAATACTCTTGTCAGACAGACTTGAGTATGGATAAATCCTAGCTGAAGTGTCAGAATCATGGCTGGATAATTTCAGTGATAGCTGAAGAATATGTAAATCTGAGTCTTAATATACAGGAAAACAAAAAAAATTAATCTAACAGTTTTACAAAGCTGTTACCAAAGTGTAGATGATGTATTATACATAATTATAGCAATAATGAAATTTTCTCTAGGTTAATTCTAGGCTCTTCCTCCTTATGGTTTCTATTCTTTTTGAGACTTTTCCCTTAGTTTCTAATTTGCCCTAGTGGTCCTTTTATCTACTCTTATTTGTTTTGTTTCAAATATTCAAACATTTTTGTGCCTTAATTTATACTATTATTCAGTGTGTCTTTTTTTTTTTTTTTTTTTTAGATTTCCAACATGGCCATAAAAGGTACTTTTTTGTAGGGGAGGATGTTTAATTTGTTTTTCTTTCTAGATATAGGGCCTGTTGGAAAAAATTAAATACATGCTTGATAAGAAGCAAAATAAATCACATTAAAAAGTAATAGTAAGCACAAGTTATGAGATACACTTCTTAAATATTGAGAAAGACAAATAATTCTTTATAAAAATAACTGTTAGGAAGCAAAACCAGTGAATAAAATGATCTAATTATTTAATGTACACAAGGTAGCACTATCACTGATGCTATATGAAAATTAATTTCACCAGTTGTGATGGAATAATGCTTCAAATTAATCTTTCCACCCTACACAACTAGAAAACCAGACAAAATATACAAAACAGTGTTTTTCAAGTGTTGGATCAATTTGTTGGATATACAAAACAGTGTTTCAAGTTCAAGGTAGTTCCAGGGAGTGATGTGTGAGGAAAGGGAAACAAAAAGATGAGTCTTATAGTTTCTCTAGCTTTCTTCTTGGCGGTACTTTCCAGACTACTATAAAGGAGGGGAGCCCGATTGAGCCTGTTGGCCTCACTGAGATGAAACAAAGAGATCATAATGTGGACAGTCTGGTGTATCTAGCATTTGCAAGGTAAAGCACTGGAGAAGAAGTTTTGGGGTAGAGGATAAAAGAGTGAGCTCTGGAGAATTGCAGAGTGTTCCCCTCAGATGTTTGGCTTAATGTTGATCAGTTCATAAATGAACTGATGTAGGAAATTGCCTAATGCCGAACACAGAGCTAGGAAGAGTTTATGTTCCCACCAATGGGTAGAATCCTCGAAAGAGTATCACCTTAGTAGTGGGGATAAATTAGCTGTACACTAAAACTGCTTTGAACTTGCTGTAACAGAGAAGCAAAACTCGAAAGAATTCAACTGCTTCCCTGTAACTTAACTGCACACTACAGTAACATCTAACATTATTTAAAAGACTACAATAAAAGTCCAGCAGGAAATAATTTAAAATTGGTTATGTTCGTCATTCAATCATAAATTACCTGGCATTCAAAAAGGCAGTAAATATGACACATATCCAGGATGAATATCAACTATTAGGAGCAATCCTAGTCAGAGCAGAGATGATGGAACTAGTAGCCACTGAAGTTGAAACAGTTATAAACAGGTTCCATATGTTCTAGAAAGTGGAGAAAACATGAGCATGATAAGGAGAGACATGAAGATATAAAAAGATACATCTCTTAGAGATGAAATATATGATGGCTGAAGTGAAAAATACACTGAATGAGATTAACAGTAGATGAGATGAAGCAAAGAAATCATCAGCAAACCTGAAGAACTATTACATGAAATTATTCAGAATTAAACATAGAAAGAAGAAACTGGGGGAGAAATGAACAGAGTATTATTTGACAGTGGGACAATACCAAGCAATCTAGTGTATATGTAATTAGAGTTATGTAAGTAGAGAAGTAAAAGAAGGATGGAACAAATATTGAAGAAAATAAAAGCTGGAAATTTTCCTAATTTAATGGAAACTATGAACTGACAGATTTAAAGGAGCACAACAAACCTGGAGCAGTATAACTCTAAAGAAAACCATGTTGGGCGCCTGGGTGGCTCAACTGGTTAAGCGACTGCCTTCGGCTCAGGTCATGATCCTGGAGTCCCGGGATCGAGTCCCGCATCGGGCTCCCTGCTTGTCAGGGAGTCTGCTTCTCCCTCTGACCCTCCCCCCTCTCATGTGCTCTCTCTCTCTCTCATTCTCTCTGTCTCAAATAAATAAATAAATAAATCTTAAAAAAAAGAAAAAAGAAAACCATGTCAAGGCACATTTTAATCAAATTATTGAAAATGTATCTTTAAGAGTAGAAACTTAAAGGAATCTAGAGGTAAAGACACAATCCTTAAAAAGGAACAATGATAAGAATTAGAGTGATTTCTCCCCATAAATTATAAAGCTATGTGACAGTGGGATGACTTCTTTAAATTACTGAAATAAATATTCTTTACCCAAACAATTATTGAAAACAACAAAGATAGGAAGCTTACATATCTGATTTCTAGTCTTACTGCAAAGCTGCAGTAAGCAAGATTGTGTAATAGTAATATGATGACAGACATAAAGACAAATGGAATAGAAGAGAATCCAGAAATAGGTCCACATACATATGGTTAATTGATTTTTGACAAATGTGTAAAGGTTATTCAATGTAGGAAAGAATAGTCTTTTCAACAAATAGTTCTGCCATACATAAATAAAATTAGCTGATTTATTAATTAATTTTAAAAGCAAATTTAAAAACTTTTACCATTACACCATTAGTACCCTACATACATGTTAACTCAAAATGGATCCTAGATTAAATGAAAGAGCGTAACACTGTAACATTAAAAAAGAGAGAGAGAAAGAGAAAATCAAGTGATCTTGGGGTAAACAAAGATTGCTTATAAGTTGTTAATAATAGAAAAGATGGGTTAGAATTTAGAAAAATTAAACACTTGCTGTTCAAAGGACTATTTTTAAAACATATATCTACTCTTACATCTCAATAAGAAGAAAACATGTAACTCAATTAATTTTTTTAATTTGTATAGGCAGTTTACCAAAGAATACCTATGAATAGCACATAAGTACATGAAAAGGTGCTCACTCTTGTCATTAGAGATGATTAAATTAAACCACAGTGAAATATTCTGCACACCCACTAAATTAGCTAAAACTAAGAGTGACAATATCAAGTGTTACTGAGGATTTGGAGCAACTGGAACTCTGACACATTGTTGATGGGAAGGCAAAACCGTACAGCTTAGATATTGGGCAGTTTCTCGTAAAGCACACACTTACCATATGATCCAACACTTCCACTTGTAGATATTTATGCATGAGAAATATTGATTATGTGTATGCATACACTCTTTTAAATAACCACTTTAATCATCATGGTAAGGAACTAGAAGTAGCCCAGGTATCCATAAATGGGTGCATAAACAAATTGCAGTGTACCCATGCAATGGAATACTACAGAGCAATAAAAAGAATGAATCGGTGATTCAGAATGGTAACAGATGACTATTAAAAACAGTATGCTGAATAAAAGAAGCCAGATTCAAGAAATTACATGCTTTATGGTTATTTATATAAATGTTTGGAAGAGGTAAAACTGTACTGAGGGAAAGCTGATCAGTGGTTTTCAGGAGCTGGGTTTCAGGGAGAGGAATAACTGCAAAGGTCAAAGGGGAACTTTGTGGTCTTGATGGAAATGTTCTTCATTGCAACGGTCTAATGAGTATTGTTATTACAGCACACTATAGAAATTTCAAGACCCATCCAATTCTTTATTAAAATTGGTTACTTTTATTGCATGAAAATTATATCCAAACAGGGTTTTAAAAACTTTTATTTCACTTTCATGTCAATCCTCTCTAAGTAATTTGACAATTTTTTTCTGATATTTCCCATAAGTTAAAGCTATACTAAAATTTTATTAATGAAGTTATTAATGGAATAATTTATAGTCCTACTGTATGTCTCTGGTTGCTATGTGAGCATTTGAGTAGAATAAATTGAAGTATAAATTTTTAACCAAACTAAACACTTTTTTTCCAAGAAAAATTTATCACACAAGTGCATATAAAATACATGCATTCATATCCAAATTTGCATATAACGTGTTGTGGGAAAATCAGGAAGCATATGGTCTTTTTTTCTTTTTTATTGTCTAAGAAGCAGTAAGGCCAAATAACTTGGCATGATTCTTGTAGTTTCACTCTTTTAAATGGCTTTATTGTCAGGCAGATGGGGAGTGCTAGCCACTTATTAAAATTACACTTGTATATATTGTAAGAATGTTTTATATTTATTCATGAAAATAAAATTTTTAGAATTGGCATTTAAAACTAGCAAAACCTATCTGTCACAGGATTGAGTAACAACTGTACCTGTCACTTCCCAACCACTTTGAAATATGTTGCAGCGTGGATGGCTGCCTAATGAATAATCTGAGATCCAGGTTCATTTTAATGATGTTTTTAAAAGCTCTCCATCTTGGAAAATAAAAGAAAATCACAGGCTAGGGATTGAAATAGATAACAGAGAATGAATTTTAAGATGTAGCATCTCTTTCAGATTATTTAGGTAAACATCATCATATTTCTCTTATTAAGTACATTTTCCCCTTCTATGAACAATTTAAAAATTAGTGCTTAGAATGAATAGTCATACAGCATCATTCTGTGGATAAATAAACTTAGTCAAAGAGATGAATTTAAAGTCACATGTGACACAGTAGACAATTAAAATATTCTTCTGTTTCGGGTTAGAATGAAAAGAAATATCGATTTAAAAATAAAAGTTGCATATCTATATTTATGCATCAGGATTTGGTGCTAAGAACTTGAACAAGTCAAGGATGGTATTATTTTATGTATCTAAAAATGTATTGAGATGTGGATATTTTTCAGTTAACTATCTGAATTACTGATAACTGTCTTGGATTCACATTGCAGTTAGAGTAGTAACTGAATGACTTGATAAAGAACATTTTGAAAATCTAGAATTCCTACTTGAGACACAAAAATACATCCCATGATTCAATAAATAGATGGATACACACACACACACACACACACATAGCAACCAACCAACATACATAATTGACTTTGAAAACGTGTTTTTTTTTTTTTTTAAGATTTTATTTATTTATTTGTCAGAGACAGAGAGCAAGCGAGAGAACACAAGCAGGGGGAGTGGGAGAGGGGGAAGCAGGCTCCCCTCTGAGCAGGGAGCCTGATCTAGGACTCGATCCCAGAACCCTGGGATTATGACCTGAGCCGAAGGCAGATGCTTAACTAACTGAGCCACCCAGGTGTCCCACTTGGTTTGTCTTGAAGACAAAAAATTTTATCTATCTATCTATCTATCTATCTATCTATCATCTTAAAAGATTTATTTATTTTAGAGAGAGAAAGCATGCACACATGAGTCGGGGAGGGGCAGAGAGAGAGAGAGAGAGAGAGAGAGAGAGAGAGAAAATCTAAAGCAGACTCCCCATTGAGTGTGGAGCCTGTCATGGGGCTCAATCCCAAGACCCTGAAATCATGACCTGAACCAAAATCAAGAGTCAGATGCTTAACCAACTAAGCCTCCTAGGTGTCCCTGAAGACAAAATTTTAGACACAGCTCTGAGGAGACATTGTATGTGATGAGGCAATTTTTATAAACTTGAAGTCAAAACTAAATTTTCTGCCATTCAAATCTATCATATGTCAAAACCTTTTCAGGTAAACTTCAGGCAGAATGTTAACATCGCATAATGCCAGATCACTGAGGAATTTGAGTGTATGCAGAGGACCTGCCAAAATATAAAGAGCACATTGTCTGAATAATCATTAATATTGTGTCTAAAGACTTCTGTTTCCCCTATTTCTCTCCCTAGCAGCACAACTTGCAGTTGTAAGAGCCATTAGGGAAGAAATAGAATGCTTGAAAAAACTGGTATATAAAAGCAAATATCTTCAGGGGTTTTTTTTCATGCATCTATTCTTTATCTTAGTTTACCCCTGTTTTATTAATTCTTTTCCCCCATACTTACAGTATTGAAATTATGATTCTTAGCCACATAACAACATAACAAAGTTTTATAGTATAAATTGCCAAAAAAAAAAAAAATTGGTGCAAGAGTTTGCCAGGGCCACAGTTTGGTATACAATATGATATAAAATATGACCTAAGAGCTATTTTCTCCTAATTTTTCTCTAGATGAAACTCCAGAAGTGATGTAGTATTTGAAAGGGTTGCTTTAAATTGCTCTTGTTCTTTGGGAATTTCACCTCTGTCTATAGGAAGTTATTAAAGTAGACTGAAGCATGTGTTTCCTAAAGGATAGTATCTAGTTGTTTTTTCCTTTGTATATGGTGCAGTGGAGATACTGTATGAGTTGTGAAAACATACCCATGCACTACTGATACATTATATAATTTGAATCATTTCACAATCAAAAAGAGGTTGTGAAATCCCCAAACATTCTATATAAAAGTTGTGTATGCTCCTCAGGTTCACTCTGTCCATACATTTAATTGTATCCATGCTTTTCGAGGTGTGTTCCTTTGTGTCAATTGCTAACAGATTGCAAAACAAAAACACAAACAAAACAAAACAAAAAAAACTGGTATCCATAACATCCATAACATTTTTCACTTTTTTTTTATTACTACCCCTGAAAGGGGTTTTTTTCAACAATTTTTCCTAATTGCTATCCCTATAAAATTTTAGTACTACAGATAAACTCTATACCTGCTTATGTACTGTATGTATAGCTGTGCTATTATATGTAAAAAAAAAAATCCAATTTTTGCCTCCTCCCACCCCAGAAATCTATGTTTGCCTGTTGGGGTTATCTTCCCCATTCAGAATGCATGCTATGTCAACTATAGTTAGGAGACATTCTCATGTATAGGGGTGTTTTTTTTGTCCTTCTGTATTATCTTTCCTGACCTCCACCTAGAAATGCTTCAGTAATTATACAATTCAAGGGAATGCAGTTTTCTTTGTTCATTTCAGAAAGAACATGGAGGATAGGAAGAGATGAGAATAAATTAGCCTCTTCTAAGCAGAGCTTAGATTTTGGTTCTCATAATTGACATATTTAGAGTTAATATTTGCTCCATGAGTGAAGGACTGTGTAAATCCATGGAAAAGGCTGTGCAAATGGACTGAGGTTGCCTGTCCTAATCAATTCCAGTAGCTCAGGTAGGCTCCCAAATGTTAATGGTTATTTGAGCATCCTACATCCAAACTCAACTCTAGCCTTCCTATTACCATGTGACTAATGTCTCTCCAAACCCTATTAATAAACGTGTGTTCAGTGGTTATATCCTGGGCTGAAGAATAGTTTTCCTAGGAAATAAATATAATGTAAAAACACACATACTGATTTTGCAAATTATGCTAATTTATGTAAGATTGTTGATATGTGAATGATTAGAGTTTATGAATTATTGTTATATATGTTAAATATTTACAAGAAGCCAAGTACAATGCTATGAACTTTATATAGATTTTCTGATTTTATCCTCACAAGCCTATAGAATAGATACTTGTATTATCCCTATTTTATATGTAACTAAAATAATATCCAAACTGCATTTTAAAGACTGGTTTTAATAGCTAATTTTATCGATGGCTATAATGTGAGATTATGAAGTGTTGACTAATTTGTGTTTATTTTTTTTTATAATTTTTAAATATACATATATATATATATAAGTGTCTTTCCACCTTTACTGTTGTGGAGATGTTAGCAATAAGTACAAGAACAAAATAGCCACCAGGACTAAAAAAGACAAACAAGAAACATGACTTAAACTCAGAGCTTCAGAATGGGCTGTTTTGAAACTAACAACTGTCATAATCATGATAACACCGGGCATTAAATACTTACTAAATCATCATCACCTTCACAACAGCACTTTTATTTTACTGAGGAGGAGACAGAAGGTCAGAGATGCTAATCATATTTCAGAGACTCTAAACCCCAATATTTTATTGGTGATGTTCTTGATCATTTGTTGGTGTGAGAGGTATGAAGGATAATTAAATAGTACTCTCTGAAAACTGAAAATGTCCTACGCACAGATTTATCACGATATAAAATGAGCAGTGCTTCATTTATTTTTAACTGCTAAAATTTTCAGAGCTGTATATATTTTCTGAATATAACTGCCCTGAACAACAAACTTAGTTCTTTGAGGTTTAATAAAATGTACCTTTTCATTTGAAAAATTTTAGTAACTTAATGACGGCATTGCCTGTCCTGGAAACATTATGCAAATGTATTGCAATGAAGTCTACGAGTTTAGTTAAGCTTGAGAAAAAGTTTGTAATTAACAAATTAGCATTTGAAAAAGACATTTTGAATATGTATAGTAGGAAATTCTGCTTAACTTGTGGGGTGTGTTCATAATGATTACTTCAAAATTCATGCATATGCATTTTTTAACATGCAAATATTTGAAACCTTAGTGGACCAGTCCAGATCCAGCTCGTTTGTTTTTTCCAGTTAAATGACTAAAATTATAAGTAAGGCATCATGAATACATATACTAACATGTGGAATCTTCTTTACTCCTCTTTTTAATTTGGTATTTTCTTAAATATTAAGAACACAAAGTTAAATACATTCTATTTATTATGACTTCAAAGTAGAAGAAAATAATAATATTAAGAATAAACAGTCTTGGGGGCGCCTGGGTGGCTCAGTCGTTAAGCGTCTGCCTTCGGCTCAGGTCATGATCCCAGGGTCCTGGGATCGAGCCCCGCGTCGGGCTCCCTGCTCCGCGGGAAGCCTGCTTCTCCCTCTCCCACTCCCCCTGCTTGTGTTCCCTCTCTCGCTGTCTCTCTCTCTGTCAAATAAATAAAATCTTAAAAAAAAAAAAAAAAAAAGAATAAACAGTCTTGGTATCTGTTTTTTCCTCCCAAGTATATGTTATGAACTAGAATATTGTGGTTAGGGCTTAGTTTGTTCTGTATGTTACATTGTGCTTTTGAGGTTTGTTTGGATTTTGGTGTCTCACACACAAACACACACAGATATTCAATTATTAATGGAGAGTGAAAAAAATACCCTATGGCTACTTTTTAAAAAACTACCCTATATATTTGCTTCAATGTAAATTAAAGGACATTTTCTTAACTATTTCTTTAAGTTGCTCATGCCCTTCCTTTGTTGAAGGAACTCACTAATTCTTGGTTAACTATCAGATATGATCTCAAATCTCTAGCATTGAAGGCTGTTCTACAATACAAAGCATCTTCCTCACTGCTCTTCAGAAGTTCCATACTCATCTAGTCTCTAAACTAATTTTATGTTTCCAATAAATGCATGATCATTGAACTTTTCCTTGCCACCACCCGGAAGTTTAGATGAACAACTCTTCTGCCAAGAAATTTTACTCAACTTGCTTAAGTCACGATGGTATTTTTCCATTGCTGAATTTCTACAATATTTGTAGCTGGTTCATTACATACCCTACACAACAGATATGTAACCAGTTATAGCTAATTTAAATCTATAGTAGATAAATATGTGAAGGCTTTGCCTTTCCAGCTAGAGCAGAGAAATCATGTCTTCTGTTGGCTCAATCAACCCCTAAACTCCAATAGGCAACTAAAAACAGGTCTGGCTTAACTTGGCCTACTGAGAAAATGAGCACTTTTTTCTCATGAACTCTTTCAATCTTTGCTCCATCTTGTAATAAAAAGGAATAATTAGTGCTATAAATCCATAAAACGAATCAAATATTTTTTCCACAGTAGTTTGATCATAGTCCTACACTAGAAAATAAGATAACTAAGCGGTCTCATGAAGCTCCTACAAACAATATACTTCCATGTGCTTTAAGTGCCATTTGCTTTTTAAGTTTATTGCGACTCTCTGGTAATATTTGGTGTTTCATTCTGACTGGAAAAAATTGATGTGGTTATTCTTCCTTTCAGTGTTTTCACCTCTTTTTCAGTTTATTGATAATATCTATCTAACCCCAGACACTCTTTTGTATAGTGATGACATAAAACCAATCAAAATCTACATTGAGAAAGCATAACTAAGAATTAAAGTGAAGCAGTGCCTGACACTAGGTCCAAGGACTAGGCGAGTGACATTTAAGCAGAATAGAAACAGAGGAATGAAAAGTATTCCAGTCATAGGGAACAGAATAGGCAAAGACATAAAATAACAAATGCCTCTGTCGAAATCAAGTGGAATATAAAGCTGGCTGGATTATCAGGTGTCAGGTTAGAAAGGGCATTATGGATGATGCTTACACTTTCCAATGTAACCTACTAGAAAAAGCATCCATTCAGTGGTTGCATATTAAACCCTAGCAAAAGATGCTTTAATTTTCCATTTTCTTATGAGCATGACAACTGACAGTGGATGAGTCTACCTGCACTCTGTCTTGAGTTGTCCAGATCAGATTTGTTTTATTTTCTGAGAAATTTTCAGAACTTTGTTCTGTTAAAACCAGACTTCGACTTTCTAAAAAATTATATTTTTTATAAAAACAAAAAAGCAAACGGTATCATCTAGACAGTTTTAGCACAAATATTTTCTGACTTCAGTATAGCAAGTCTCCAGTTAGACAATAACTCTTCTAAGTCTCTATATTAAGATTTTACTTTGTATTAAAAGTAAGTAAAAAGAAAGAAAAAGAGTACTAGAAATATACTTAAAAGTGAATATATTTTACAAGCTTTTATTATTTTTTTATTATTTTTTTCAAGATTTTATTTATTTATTTGACAGAGAGAGACACAGCGAGAGAGGGAACACAAGGGGGGGGAGTGGGAGAGGGAGAAGCAGGCTTCCCGCCGAGCAGGGAGCCCGATGAGGGTCCTGGGATCATGACCTGAGCCGAAGGCAGACGCTTAACGACTGAGCCACCCAGGCGCCCTTACAAGCTTTTAAAATCAACCATTGTAGGGGCGCCTGGGTGGCTCAGTTGTTGGCCGTCTGCCTTCAGCTCAGGTCATGATCCTAGGGGCCCTGCTCAGCGGGAAGCCTGCTTCTCCCTCTCCCACTCCCCCTGCTTGTGTTCCCTCTCTCGCTGTGTCTCTCTCTGTCAAATAAATAGATAGAATCTTAAAAAAAAAAAAAAAAAGAGTCTCTTATGGTTTGCCTCCCTCTTTCTCTCTTAAAAAAAATAAATAAATAAAAATAAAATAAAATAAAAACAGCCATTGTGGTTCATTAGTGTAGTGTTTCGCCCCTCTTTTTATGACTGAATTTCTTTTTTAATAATTGAATTAAAACATGAAAATATAATTTTTATGTAATTTATAAGTATGTATAGACTATGGATGACAGCTGACTGGCATTGTAGATACTATTTGCACAGGTCGCCAGAACGACAAGACTTACAGTGCCTTCAGAAACTTTATTTTTTGGTCTTCAGCATTTACTGAATTATTACTATAATTCCATAATTATAACTATAAATGACATGTATTCTAATATACAAATTCAACTTTAATGATGAGGACATATTTCTCTCTATAAAGCAGAAGCACAAATTTTGTATTCAAGTTTAAAACAAACAAATGTGCTCTTCACAAAGCTATCCACACCATCCACGCCTTATGAAATGTAATTTCAGTATGAAACAACTTAATTCTCAATGTACTGAGCAAAATACAATAAGTATATCTAAACGAATAAGGTCATAAATTAAACAAGCTCTAATACATTTTATTTTAAGCATAATTTGATCTGAGTCACCATTAGGCTTAAAGCATAATAGAATAACCAGAAAAATTGGGGGTCCAATCAATTAATTTATAAATCTGCTATTGAATTATTATTTAACTAAAGGGAATGCAGTACTAACACATGAAGAGAAGTTTTGCATCTGAAATGAACCATAATAAATATCTGATTTGGGGACTTTTCCATTAAACAATTGATGTTAGTGTAAAAAGCTTTCTTCCTTATTATTATGTTTTTTTTACTCTAGTTGCTGTTATAATCTTGAGAATACAAATGACAGTTGTGGCCAATTGAAATATTTTCTTTATAACATTTTTTTTCTTTTTAAAGCATTATTAATATAACCTATAGTATATGTTAATATTTTCATCATTCTTTGGTGAGTTTATTTGGTCTGCATCTAGAACTACCCAGAAAACATGCATAATATATGTATCTAAAAGGGAAATAAAAAGGCATGAAAATATCTAATTGTGTATACTGTTAAGCTAGAGAATAAAAGATGATGACCCCTTTTTACCATCCAGCCGAGCGTGAAAGAGCAAAAGAGATTTAAAACTTCATTAATTGCTCTCACACAACGTTACAGGGCCACCTGCACTTGAAAGAATTTACATTGGAGCAGATGGATTGCTGAATGTGATATCAAAGATTTTCAGAATGTTTGTTTTAAAAATAAACTGGATTCTAAGACAAGGGCAAGCAAAGCATACAATTTATAAAACTGGCAGGGCTTTTGCGAGGCATGGGCTGGCTGGGTGATAGACACTGGGGAGGGTATGTGCTATGGTGAGCGCTGTGAATTGTGCAAGACTGTTGAATCACAGACCTGTACCCCTGAAACAAATAATACATTATATGTTAAAAAAAAAAAAAAGAAGATAGTAGGAAGGGAAAAATGAAGCGGGGGAAATCGGAGGGGGAGACGAAACATGAGAGACTATGGACTCTGAGAAACAAACTGAGGGTTCTAGAGGGGAGGGGGCTGGGGGGATGGGTTAGCTTGGTGATGGGTATTAAAAAGGGCATGTACTGAATGGACACTGGATGTTATACGCAAACAATGAATCATGGAACACTACATCAAAAACTAATGATGTACTGTATGGTGATTAACATAATAAAATAAAAAAATGCAAAAAAAAGTGGCAGGGTTTTAATTATTCACACTCTTTTAGATGAGGAAGGCATCTTTTTATCTCTAAAATGAAAATATACTCACCACTACTCCTTAAAATGATGAAAATTGTGCAATTCAATTACATGATGATATATTCATACATTTTAATTTCGTTCTATTTATTTGGGTCTTTTGAACCTACCTGACTGGTTTTCTTTACTAACTCCCAGACCAATGAAATCCAGCCTTTGCCTGGTATAAGAGTTTTCACAACTCTTGATTAGTCAAGCCCTGCAATAAAGATTGTTCCATATATAAAATTAGTAAGGAAAGGTTAAGGTTAACTTTTTGTCAAGGAAGTTCATTTTCACTTGCCCTTTGATTCTGGCTTGTGCTGTGCACTTGCATTGATGGATTCAAATCACCCACAATGGAATAGCTAGTTAGGAGGGACTCGAGCTAACTAGATGCTTTTGCGTTCAGATATATTCTGCTTTACTTTTGCAACATGTTTTGATAGTTATGTTTGGCAAGTGTTTCTCCAGGTTCACCCACAAATTAAATTTCACTCAGAATTTGCATTATGGTGTTTTCAAGTATTTGGTGAGCACTGATAGACTGAATCAGCGAACTATAGCCAGTGGGCTGAATTTGACCCAGTGGCTGTTTTTGGAAATAAGGCCTACTGTAACACAGCCATGCCCATTAATTTCCTTTGGGCTATAGCGTGGGAGAACTAAATAGGCACAACAAAGACAGTGTAGCCCACAAAACCTAAAATATTTACTATCTAGCTCTTTACCGGAGTTTACCAAACTAGATAGAGTTGCGCACTCTGTGATCTTAGGCAAATTTTCTTAACCTCGCTGGGTGTTAGTTTTCTCAACTATTAACTAGGGCTGATGATAGTACCTTCTTCATAATGATTTTTATGATGATTAAGTGGGAGAATATAAGCATTTAGGAGAAGGTCTGACCTGTGGTAGGTGCAATATAAATGTTACCCAACACCAGCATCACATTTTCTAAGGAGTAATGATAGGTCATGGAAGCTGAGAAATGGGTTTTTCCATTTTCTTTATTCAAATAATAATGTAGATAATGTGGCTTTGTATTATAGCCACATGTCCTTTGAAGGTGGAAGCCTGGGTGTGAATGACAATTAACCCCTTGCTTGCTGTTTAAATAAAACCTTCAGTAAGTAAAGCAAACTCTCTAATCTTATCTGTAAAATAATAATGATAATAATAGAAATGCTAATAATATCTCCCAATAGCTGGTATTATTGTATAGGGCAAATGAAATAAGAAATATGTAGCAAGGTGAATTGTAAAGTGCAATACAAATCAAAGATTTTAATGCCTAATTAACCTTTTCTCACTTCCATGCTTTACACTTGGGTTAATGAATATTTATAATTATTTAGCCAAAAGGACTAAAAAGGTTAACCCTTTTGTGTCAAGTGTTGCCATATGCATGAACATGCATGAATCTGATAGTCATAATGAGTGAAAGAGGCCAGACCCAAAAGAGCCTGTGTGATATGATTCCCTTTATTTAATGTTCTGCAACTAGAAAACTAATCTTTAGGGCACCTGGGTGGTTCAGTCATTAAGCGTCTGCCTTCAGCTCAGGTCGTGATCCCAGGATGCTGGGATCGAGCCCTGCGTCGGGCTCCCTGCTCGGCCAGGAGCCTGCTTCTCCCTCTCCCGCTCCCCCTGCTTGTGTTCCCTCTCTAGCTGTCTCTCTCTCTCTCTGTCAAATAAATAAAATAATAAAATCTTAAAAAAAAAAAAGAAAACTAATCTTTGGTGATAGAGAAGAATATTAGTAACCTTGGGTGTGCGTGTATGGGGGAAGGGTGTTCATGGTAAAGACTTCTGGGAGACTGGTAATATTACAGATCTTCATCTAGGGACAGGTTATGTGGATATGTTCACTTTGTACAGCTTCATTGATCTGAACAGTTATGATTTGTGTACTTCACTGTAGGTGTTATAATTGAGTTTAAAAAATGATTACAAGAAGAAGTTTTTAAAAAGAAAGAAAAGGAAAGAAAATCAAATAACTCCTTTCAACAATCATGAAAAGAATAATCTTCTGCCATTGGATCCAGTCACCTCATTTCAGCACTTACACACTTACATGGACATTACTCTCCACAGCTCCATGCAGTCTACCAATTCATGCATGCGCACGCGCGCACACACACACGCGCACACACACACACACACACACCACTATAATCAAATGGGACTTTGCTTTGGTCAACCTTGTCTTCATATGGTGCTCTGAATTGCAATTTTTGACAGAATTGGTCTTTTATTTTTCCTTCTCTATAAAGATCCTACAATCTCTAATTTCACTTGAAGTTTTTTGTTTTGTTTTGTTTTTTTAAGACTTTATTTATTTGAGAGAGAGAAAGAGAGAGGCAGAGACAGAGCATGAGCAGTGGGGAGGAGGGAGAAGGAGAAGGAGATTCTCTGCTGATCAGGGAAACTGATGTGGGGCTTGATCCCAGGACCCTGAGATCATGATCTGAGCCAAAGGCAGATGCTTAACTGACAGCCATCCAGGCACCCCACTTGAAATTTTTTCTTAAGTATTTAAGATACTGTGACCTTTATGGAACTCATAGATCTCATTTACTCCATATCATATACTCATTGTTGTGCTATTTTCCAAACTTTTGTTTTTTACTTTATTTTTGTACATACCACTCGTTTTCCCAAAATATATACATGTTCCATGAAAACAAGACCAAAAATGTCTTAATCGAGAGCTAGGTTTACAGTAGTAATCAAATATATTTTTAACATTAAATTTTATTTATCTTTAAAAAGGTAATACTTTATTAGTACAAAACCAAAAAAAATAAAAGCTATGAAAATATATGTATATAAAAGCTATGCAGGGAAAATTAAGTCTCTTTCCCACCCTAACCCCCTAAGCATCCCATTCCATTAACATCTGTGCATAATCTGTGCATATATGCAGTTAGCTTTGTGTTTTATAAATTGGTAGCTTACTATAGATATTATCTTATACCATGTTTCACTAAGTGAATCATATATCTTGAACATCTTCCACATTGATAAATGAAGTGAATTAAAAATATCCAAAGAACCTATGGAAGCATGGAGACGTGAAATTATGAGACAATGTCATTTTTGCAAATATTATGAATTTGCCTTCTTGACATCATCACTGTAGACTCTTCTTACAGTCCTTTCGTCACTCTGATAGGAATTTAAAAAGCAGTGTTTATGTATTGAACTATGCTGAAATTTATTTTTTTTCCATTTTGTCCATGTGGTTTTCCCTCTTCACATGAGTGTACTAAATAATTATTTAGTCTATTGTTCTTGACGTGTACTCTGAAAACTATGTGAAACATTCCTATTTTTTTTTTGTTTGTTTGTTGCATTTTAGCCAGGAGTTTGTTTAAATTATATTTCAGAACTTTGGACCTTACTAGATGTTGAGTAATGTGCTGCTGAGAAATAAGGTACAAATGGTTTCACTCTTGATTCCTCTGTACCAGCGAAAGACAACTTGGAATTCTAAACAGATTAAAAATAGAGGTTGATGTTCGTGTGGGCTCTTTTAGAAAACAGGCTCTCTTTGACAAATCCCTCTGCTTATTAGACAAAGTGCAAAAGCATTACATCTGGAGTTCATAAGCCATTGTTTTATGGAACTGATTCATCATGCAATCCCTTCTACTCTTGAAATAAACCCATGAGTATTTGTTAAGTATGGCTATATGCACACTAACATATACATATAAACGCCCACAAACCCCTCTCTGAGCACATGCTCCCTATAGAGTTGTGCCCTTAAAAAAAATCTTATAGGGGCGCCTGGGTGGCTCAGTTGGTTAAGCGACTGCCTTCGGCTCAGGTCGTGATCCTGGAGTCCCTGGATCGAGTCCCGCATCAGGCTCCCTGCTCGGCAGGGAGTCTGCTTCTCCCTCTGACCCTCCCCCCTCTCATGCTCTCTCTCTCTCATTCTCTCTCTCAAATAAATAAATAAAATCTTTAAAAAAAAATCTTATAAAATGGAATTGCAGCACAGTTTTCAAATTAGCAGATATTGTTTTAACATTATCTTTTAATGGATTTCTAAATTCAGCTGCAGGAATTATTCTTATTCCTTCAAACCAGTAACCCCTTATTTTTTTTAAGTTCAAAATGCTTTTATGATATATTTCCTTTTGATTGAAAAGAAAAAAGAAATGAAGCTGGGATTGTTTTTGAAACATGAAATCCCTAGATACTTCCAGAATTTATTTTCCTTCCTCAAATCTTGAAGCACGTTATTTTTTTTCACATCTTTAGACTGTCAGAATCCAAATTATTGAGTTGGCAAGAATAAAATTTAAGGAAACATACAGTAAAAGGCTATTTATGTGGGACAGGGATTTTTAGAGGATTTCAGATATTTGAGAGGAGCCACTCATAGATTCTGCTGCTCTTAAAATTCCTTAAGATGCCATTCTAAAAGATGACTGCAATTCAGATCACTGAAATGCTTTGATGTCTTGTTTTTTCTTTTGCAGATTGTAATCCACATGTTTGCAAGGCCTCTCCCTAGAGTATAATTTAATGTAATTGACAGTCATTGTTCCTTGAAAAGTTTGAATTAAATTAACATAAGCATGAATGAAACTGACCAAATAACCACACACAGATTTTATTTTTTTTCCCTTTAGGATCAGTGACAATATTATGTATAAAATGAGCACTTGGCTATTTGATCCTCATTGAATCACTCCAAATTTGATTAAAAGTGGATATCTCGGGGTGTGTAATAATTTAGGTTCATGAAAGATTGTTAGGTTTCCCATTTAGTTCTTGGGTTTATTGAAGAACAGGGTTATTTTATGTGTGTAGTGATGAATTTTGTTCTTTTTCTTTTTTTACACTAAGATCAAATACAGACTGCAAAACTGAGCATGAAATTGTTTTTAGAAATTGTGGGAACTAGTTTAGATGGCAAGAATCAGATGAACAGTTGTTAGTAAAAATGTGCGTGTGGAAAGGATGATGGTAATGGATAGAGAAGGATAAAAGTAGGGAGAAAATAGTATAGAGCAAAAACATGCAAGGGACAGACATCTCTATAGAGTATGTGCATGTTAAGCCAGCATGCTTAAAAGCATACAAGTTTTTTGGGGAAAAAATTCTCATTGTTTTGACTTTTCTTCACGGAAGACTGGTGAGGGTTTGGGGTCTTAACGGTAACCGCCGCTGCAAAGCAATTAGACTTCATTATGGCTGTGCTTATGCAATACTAATTAACATGCCTGTTGTGCGGTTTCCTTATTTGACCATGTGACAGCCCACAGGTCTGACACCCTCTGTGAACCAACAGCTGAGGAAAATTTCAACGTGGCAGATTTTGTACAAAATACACCCAAACAAAAATGTAATCACACTTTTCCTGAACAACTGCATTAACAGAATGTGTTACAGCGGATCTACAATTAGTGGATTGCATTCATTTGTACTGAGGAAAAAATAAAGGAGACTAGGGATGATTCAAGCCTGTGCATACAAATGATTATACCTTGGGTCCAGAATTGAAAAGTGTAATGACACTGTATTGTATTATTATGGAGAGTAACATTTTGCCAGTAAAATCAGATCTATGAACGTTAGCGTTAAAAGTTAGAAGCTTAGTGGTCATTATGTTTATGGCACCATTACAAATCTGTGTGAAGACCAGATAATTGATTAAACCTGCATATGTTTTGAATTTAAGAGTCTGGATATTGGCAAATTTTGTTTTTGTTTGTTTGTTCTTGTGGAGCTGGGGATACTTTGGTTAGCAAAATCAGATAAAGTCACTGGCTACATAGGTTGTACAGTCTAGTGTTGAGATTGGGATAGAGACTATACCCCCAACTAATAAATATAAAATTAACACTGTGATATGAAGAAAGGGGGTTGGGTTGGTGCTGTGAGATTTCACAGATTGTGAATTAAGGAAGTTTTCTTTAGGAAATCATACAGTATGTAACCTTCTCTGATGGGCTCTTTCACTTAATTATATGCATTTAAATGTCCTCCATGTCTTTTCATGGCTTGATAGCTCATGTCTCTTTAATGCTGAATAGTATTCCATTATCTAGATGTACCACAGTTCATTTGTCCTTTATTTATGAAGGACATCTTGGTTCCTCCCAAGTTTTGGCAATTATGAATAAAGTTGCTATAAACACCCAAGTTCAGGTTTTTGTTTGGATATAAGTTTTTAACTATTTTGGATAAATACTAAAGGGCACAATTCATGATTACTGGAGGGAAATTTTTATAAATACTGATGTCTAGGCCCAAACCAGTCAACCTAGGTGTGATATCTCAGCGTAATTTCTGAGATTCCGTAGATGTCTCTAATGTTCAGCTAAAGTTAATAATTACTGATCTACTGGATAAATCTTTTTGAATTTAGTTTAACTTTGGGCAAAGTGATCTTCAGACTGAACAGGAATCTCTTGGGTTTTAGAAATGAGAGGAAGTTACAATGAGCACCCTAAAGTATTTGTCTAAGTGCATCCTTGTCACAGAACCGAGATGATTTCTTTCAAGGCAGATCCAGTTAAAAGAAACAGCTTCCAGAATGCTTGTGATGAGATGACAGAATCCCTGCCTCCTCCGGAAGTTTGCCATAGACTGAGCACATTTACCATATTGTATTTTCAGTAGTCTGTCATCTAGGATCTAACTTTAAACACTTGTACTTCTATCACTTGGTTCTGATTATTTTCCCACATTTATGTCAAGTCCACACCATATTATCAATGCCTCTGCTTTTCGAGACCCTAGTGAACACTCAGGGTCTGTACAGGGAAGACAAAAATATTGGCAAACAAAAGAAGCAAAAGAAGTTTGCACAGGACAGAAAGGGAAGGAAACAGACCTTGAACATGGGTAGAAAGGAGAAAAGCAGACCCTGTCTGAGATAGAAGGCACACTGACATGAAGAGGCATACTTATGAAGGTTAGAAGGAGTAAGAGTCGTCACTGGACAAGTGCCAAGAAGGTTGAAAAACCAGGCAGCAGTTGCATGGGTCTGTCAATGGGTGGCTACCCAAGGAGGCAGGGCATTAAGCTTGTGGGTTATTCAGCAAAGCCTCCTCAACCAAATAATGAATGGCACAAAAACCATCAAAGGATTCAGTGATAGGGAAATGAAGCCTTTTGGGTGAAGAATTCCAGGGAAATTCTGAGGGCTGTGTCACAGATGTAGGGAAATTCTCAGCATGAACTGAACAATATTCAAACGAAGTTTGAACGTTAGAGCTCAGAATGAGTATTAGAACTATAGCAGCTAGCAACAGGGAAGAACAGAGTCATTTAATAATAATTCTTAGGAACTCAGGCATGTAAAATGATTTCCTAAAGGTCAAGGCTAGCAGATTATGCCTTTCACCTCCACGGAATTTCAGAGCTGGAAAGGAACTCCCAGATCATCCAGCCCAAACAAGCGAGGAAACTGAGGCTAACTGATTTGCCAAGCTAAGAAATGTGGGAGAGCTGGGCCTAGAATCCAGACTGCTAAACTCACAGGCCTTTTGTCTTCTTACCCTGTCATGTTGCCTTCAGACCAGCGGAAAATATAAGGAGATTGAATTGCAGTAGGGAAAGGTTTACATCAGTCATGGAAAATTGTAATGAGGGTTATTTGATACTGTGAAAGTATAATGTTGAAGGTAGTGCGTTGTAATAGTCACAGCTGACTAAAAAGCAAGTTACCATCAGCAGAGGAGTGAACGGAACACCCTGATGGGGATTCAGGAGACTTGAGTTCAAATTCTTTTCTGTTATGGACAAATTCATTCATTTACTCATTCATTCATGCTTTCATTCATGCATTCATTCGTGCATTCATCAATGCCTCCTATGTACATGTCAGCATGCTTGGCGCCATAGAGTAAATAATCAATGCCCTTAAGGTGCTTATAATTGGTATGGAAGATAAGACAAATGTGAGCATAATTACAGTGAAACACTGTTTATGAAAAATCTGTTCTAATGTCGAGAATAGATCAGTAGCCAGGAAATCTGAGAAGACGGAGGTGTTATTTTCATCTCTTGTGGTGAATAGAATTATGAGAGTCAAGGAAATTTCATAGGCAAAAAAGTAGAATTTGAACTAGATTTTGAATGATAAGTAGGATGTGGATGGTGAGGAAGAAGGAGGAAACGTTTTAGAAAGAGGGAAAAGAGAGGCATGTGTGAATAAAATCAGTGGTGTTTCACTGAATGTGAAACACTGAAAATAAAGTTAGGGAAGTGAATTGGAATTCCATCGAGGCAAACCTAAAATATTAGGCTAAGTGTTGTTTAAATTCACATTGAAATGGAGGGTGGGACACTGGAATAGAGAGAGGTGGCATGGGCTGTGTCAGGATGTGTTTTAGGGAGAACAATTTAGGAGAGAGCCAAGGGTGATTTGGAGACAACAAAGAATGAAAGTCTAGAGGTGTGTTAAGTCATGGCTGAAAATCTTAGTTCAGACTAATTGAGAGTGGGATTTTGAGAAGCAGCTGTAAGAATAAAGACTATGACACAGATGAAAGAGCAGAGGAATGACAGGCAAGGTCTGCCAATTAGCTGGAATTAAAAGAAGGGAGATGGGGACTCCAAGTTACTTCAAAGATTTTGAGCCTGGGTGACACAGAAAAAGACAGAGTTGTGAAAATAAATATGGAATGCAAATATTTCCATAACACTCATCATATTCTCATACTTGGAACAAAATAGCTCATTCTTTCACCCATAAACATATAAATCTGCCATACATGTTATATATTGTGTATACACAACATGGGTAGCAATGCATATGCTGTAACTTTAATCACTCTTGCAGATTAGCATAGATTCAGAGCCAAAAAGAAATTGATACAGAATTTAATATATAGTACAGTAGGGAAATCACATGTTTGTTATTGCTCTTGTTCAAGCTATTGACTGTGCCTCGAGTTTTACCATTTGCAAAACTGTCTTACGTATTCCAAAATATATTGTAAGAAAGAGTTATTTAGACAGTTAATTTAGTCTATAGAGCAGCCACTCAGAATTGAGGATAATCAATAGTAGCTTAAGAGTCAGGCTCTAACTAGATCTTTAGGCAGGGACCCCAAGAGATGATTATTCCTTCTAACTCAATTTAGTACAATGTAGGAAGCATGAATGTAGCAGCCCAACCCATCTGTTCTTTTTTTTCTAATTTTAAAGAGGTTATTTTTGTATCAGTCTTTGGAATTTTTAGTTCTGTCTCCGTTATGCTACACAAGATACTGATGCTAACAGGATGAAAGAAGATATTGTTGGGAAGAAGAAGAAGAAACTGTGGTACATTAAACCTTGTCATTTTGCCATTTGGTATTCTTTCCCCTTTTTGGGGGAGGGGGGAGCTCCACACCCAACTTGGTGCTTGAACTCAAAACACTGAGATCAATAGTCACATACTCTACCAAATGAGTCAGCCAGGTGCCTTTGGTATTCTTTACTTTTTAATAAACCATGTCACCTTCTACTTTTCCACTGTCTCTCTTTCTCTCCATCTAGTTTGTTGTTTCTTTTTTTTTTTCTTTTCATTAAAACCTCAATATTTTAGAGAATGGGTATCTCCAGAATTTCTTTATAGGAGAGGTTCAGGGGCTACAATTTGACTGAAATAGAGGTTTTGGGGACTTGTCTTAAACTACTTTGGAAGAATAGATTCATTTTAAACATTTAAATTATATGTTACTGATTTAAAAGGATAACAACATTTTCGAAAGGTATTTTTATTCATACTTTCCATAAGATTTTTAGAGTCTGAATCCCCAGTATGTTTTTATTATTAGTAGTAATATTGTTGTCAGGATAATTACTAATGGTGACTGGGAGAGATCCTAAGCAGATGCCATCATTGCTGATAATATAATCAATTGCATTAGCAAAGTGCAGTCTATGAAATAGTACTCAGTAATGGCTTCTATTTGTATATAGCCTTTATAATGATAAATTGACATAGGTGTATCTTATACAGAGATCTATGTATTTATTCATTTATCAATTTATCCACTCATCTAAGGTTTAATGAGTTCTGATCACACATATAATTGTGGATATCTAAATTCACATGTGAACAAAAATAAAAATAGTTTTTGTATATCATTTATTTGCAAAATAGTCATAAATATTCAAATGAAAGATTCCCTTTTCTGACCCCCCTTGTAGTCCTAATAATGGCTAAAATGAGACTTCCCTTTTAGTTTAGAAACCAGTTGTCAAATATTATTAACTTCAAAAACTACTGGAGGCATAGGGTGGTCACCAAACACATGACTAGCTAAACTGCTAAATTTTGGCACATCCAAGCTCTGTGTCCTCAGGCAAGTTACCTGACCTCTCTGAGCCACAGTTTTCTCATTAATAAGATGAAGATAATAACAACTGACCCCAGAAGGTTGTTGTAAAGATTGAACTAACACATGTAAATTACTGAGAATAGTGCCTTTTTCATAGTGAGCACTTAATTTAAGTATAACTATTATCACTCTAAAGCCTCGCTTCTCTTCATACGAACATAAGTTTTAGGCTAAACCTCCTTTACTTTGCATAATCACTCCTAAATAATTGTGAGTTGTACTAGCTAAGCAAATAAAACCAATGAGCCAATAAATGTACCTGTGTATATTTCTATATATTTAATGTACATTCTTGGGCTAGAAATTCTTAAAAGTTTTGGTGATTGTGGACCCCATATCTAGGGTTAATGCCAAATTTCCAAATCTCTTCTTTTTGTTTGTTTGTTTTGTTTTTTAAAAATTTTTTATTGTTATGTTAATCACCATACATTACATCATTAGTTTTTGATGTAGTGTTCCATGATTCACTGTTTGTGCATAACACCCAGTGCTCCATGCAGAACGTGCCCTCTTTAATACCCATCACCAGGCTAACCCATCCCCCCACCCCCTCCCCTCTAGAACCCTCAGTTTCTCAGAGTCCATAGTCTCTCATGGTTCATCTCCCCCTCCGATTTCCCCCCCTTCAAATCTCTTCTACCATATTCCATCTCACTCTATTATTCTGAAAGGTTTAAAATCAACTGTAATTTCAAGTACCTATTAGAAAATATACTAAATATCCTCTAAATAATAAATAAAAGTATACATCAATATAGCTGAAATACATCCTTGGAAGGCAGCAACAGCTGCTGGCTATGACCTTTATATTGAGAAAGTGACCCTATGCTGGCCGAGGAAGTTTCATCATTTGTTTCCCACTTCCAAACCAAAGTCTCAGATGCCTTTACATCCCAGTCAGATAAAGTCAGCTTTAGATTGTGTATAAAATACAAATTGAGTGAGGGAATGTTTTATCTTTCCTGTTCAGATTTTTTTTTTTTTCATCAGCATCTGATAGAAAACAGCAGCAATGCTTCTCGCCATAAAATGAACAAATAACCTTTCATTTTAATCCCTCTATACCTGGAATTCATGGGACTTAATATGCTACCACATTCAATGATAGAAATTATTCATTCCTTCAGAATACACATTCGTTTCTAGACAGGAACATGCAACAGTGTCCCCATGCCTCCGTCTTTCTATATTGCTACAAAGCACAACAGGTCTGCACTGACAACCCATAGCCACGGCCAACACCAAGCTGCTGGCTCAGCTACCTGAGTGGGTCAAGTTGCAAGCCGCCCTGCGAGCCCCAGTGAATCCTTAAAATGACTGCCATTGAAACCGATCTGCAACTTGGGAAGGACTTGAAGCCGTAACTACCCTGCTCACTTGCTTCTAAACTGGCTCACAGGAACTGTGAAATAATAAGTGGTAATTATTGTTCCCCTCCCCCAAAGCACAATAAGGTAAACTGTATGTAGAGGGTACTATTTTAATTTGAAAATTTGAATTCCTAGAATATGTCTCAGGTATGAATATAGATTGCACAGAATGAACACTCTGTCGCTTAATGAGTAACAAAGGCCAAGATAAATGAAATTCTTTGATAAACTGTGGAAGGCAAAAATAACCATTTGGGGATAAATTAAAGGGATTATTTTGACATCACATTTATTCCTATGGTATAAATATTCCATGTTTATAACAGAGTGGAAATGTCTACATTTATCCGTGCGACTAATATTAGAAAGCAGCTACTAGGTAGACGTGTGAAATAATCTACATTTCTTGCCTTCACAGTGCTTACAGTTGAGTAGGAAAGACAGGTAAATGAGACGGCAATAAAAATATAAGGGCAAGAACTAGGGATAAGCTAAGATTTCTCTGGGAACACCGAAGATCACGGAATGTTTTCAGAAGAATTAAATCTCAACTTCACCATCGTAAGGAGATAAATTGCTGGGCTTCATTTCTAAATGAGAAGAGGAGTGATATAAAATGGACCCATGTAGCTCTCTTTAGGGGGAAAGCTTTCCTTCTCATGTCTTATAGGTGTCCTGAAAGTTAAAACCTAAATATTCTACCTCATTAAGCATAAGGACCAGCCACGGGCATACGCCACTAGTGTCCACTTTCCTTCAGAGATTTAGGGTGATGGGAAGAGAAAGGGTCTGCTTACCAGATGGAGCTTGTCAGATTAGCAATTGGAGCAGAGTAAATATCACTGTCATACTGTTTTCTGAAGCACAAAGAACCCCCTTTGTATAACGCATGTGCATATTTAATCGTTTAAAACAAAACAGCTCAGCAGAAGGTTGGCTGGTGGTTGTCCTCGAGCAGAGTGGCCATTGCCTGAAGGCACGTTTCTGCTTTCCTCATAATAAGGAACATTAGCAACCAGTGGCTCGAGAAAGGCAGAGTCAAATAAGTCTCTTGGGGCCCAGCCGGCCACATGAAGTGAGAGCCGTTAGACACAGCAATGAGATTACTGCTCCAGAAAGGGTTTACCACATATATTACCACATAGACTTTACAGGGCTGCCAGCTGACTCAACTTACAAATGTCAAACATGATTTAAAAGGTTATTATACTATCGAGAGGGAAGGAGGATGATTTTCCATCACTGAAATTTCTATTTCATTCTGGTGCACCCATAGTGCATCTCACAAATTCCAATATTGCTAAATAACCTGCTTTTATCTTGAATAAGTGTTTTATGGACCTTAAATTGGAAGAACCATTTTCACTTTATTTGTATGAGAAAATCTGATCTTTTCTAGTCCAATAACAGTGCGATAAATTTGGTATGTGCATCTATGTATTGTGCTTAGAAGAGTATTCTTACGAGGGGGGTCAATTTATTTGTAATGTGTCAGTTAGGGAGAGAATACATAGGTAAATGTAGTTTTTGGCAAATGCATCTGCAAGTCTGCAGTATTTCACACTAAAATGATCAGATGCAGTTCTCGATATTGCATTATTTATATCTCTTCGGGTTTTGTTATAAATGGTCTTTAAAGAGTCTACTTTCCCAGCTCCTTGACTCCCCTGGGAATGTTTATTGCTCATAAGGACTCTATCAGTTGTCTTCAGTAATGAGTTAATTTAAGCAGTTATGTTTGAAAAGTTGCTCAATAAAAGTAGATGGCTGTTTTGCTTTGATTTTACGGAGATTTTGACCCTTGTTTTGCAACATTCGAAAAATAAATAATCTTCGAGTGTAGCTGTTAAAATATACAATAAACATCCAATTGTCATGGTGGAATTTTTAAACACTGCATTCCTACAAGAGGTGTAAACCGAGGAATTTCAGCTGCCTTTGTGGAAGCATGCCTCATTTGATTGCCTAGCGGATCACCCTGATTGCTTTTCTTAGCATTAGACTATAAAACTGAAGGTTGCCTACATATCCAAGTCCCAGAATGCGCTATGCACAGCAATACGTCAGCACTATAAGCTGACACATTGTGGGATGGTGTTCTCAGATGGGACATAAAAAAGGATAGAAGAATATAGTCTGTGGTGTTGAGATATTGTTGGTTTCTCCCTTTATCTGCAACTCCAAAACATTACATTTAAATCTGTGAATTCACCCATGTTCACATGGGCATTGTCAAAATTGAATTAAAGCCTATGGTAAAAACAGAACAGAACAAAACAAAAACATCCTCAGCTTGAAGGATAACTTGCTCCAAGTTCAAATTTTAAAATGATCATTTGTCATAAGTACAAAAAAAGCTACAACAAAAAAAAAAAAAAAAAAAAAAGAAAAGAGAAAGAAAACAAAGAACTACTTTGAATTTTGAAAAATTGCTGGTCTTCTGTATAAAAATAATACTAAAAAATTTAAATTTTTCCAGTTTTTCAAATGGAGTATGAAATTAGTACTTAAATGAGAATGAACCTGAATATTTATGTAAGAATTTGTGTGTGTATGTATCCTTTATGCTTTTTTAGGAAAAAAAAAAAAATATGAGGAATTTATGTTGTATATATTTATTTCAGGGAATTTCTTTATTGTTATAAAAATAAATCAATAAGACAAGGAAATATTTTGGGTTCAGGAAATAATGAGAGCATCCTATTTCCCTTCCTCTTTCACGTAGTCACAATAGAAATAAAAGAACAATTTAAATATTAAGTGAAAATAAATGTATTTTCTATTTCAGTTTTCAAGTTTGCTCAAACAGTAAATAGTGTAATAATGTATTCATTTATTCAGTAACCAATGATATATTTATGTAAGTATTGGATTTTAAAAGAATCTTGTTTAAATAAATTTCAAAATATTACTTTATTCTAATTGGGTAAAAGCTTCCTTTCACAAAATCCCACATGTTTGTTTGATTGTTTGATTGGGAGCTCTGTTGGTACATATGGAATACAATTTAATTAATAAAATATAAATCCATCTGCATCTTTCTAAAGCATTCAGTTGTTTGGGCAAAGCAGTGTATAGGTATACATTCAAGATTATAAAGTATGATTATTAATATGATGAACTATATCTCATATTAAATTACAGTGTGTTCCCTCTATAACAAAATATTAGCATCTGTTAAATATACATTTAAAAAATGCAATGTGACACTATTTCAAGAGATAAGTTCGCTAAGAGATCAATAAACTATTTTCTGAAAGCCAAATTGAGTTTTGAAAATAAATCATTCTTTGAAAAAGATGGAGACATAAACCACCTAACAAACTTGTTTATGTCAGTATGTGTGTGGGAGAAATTTATCTTCCTGCTATGGTTCTATAATAACAAAAATGCTTAATGGAGATCTCACAATTTAGTACAAGAATTAGATGAATATGCTCTCCTTTCTCCTAGAAACAAAAGTCATTACAGCATTTATTTAGAAACCTTAGCTTGAAAATCAAATGTCATAGTGATGTCTTGCTCCCATCAGGAACAAAGGCATCATGATTGAACGACATTATCTCTGCATTTGATAATATAGAGTATCACTTTTCACTCTAGTTATCCTTGAAAAATGTTCAATAATGCATCCTCACTACCTCCTCCTCAACCTCAAAATGAATGCCTTATCACCTTAAATATCTTATTTTACAAAACAATAGCAGCTTCGGACATACATAACATAGCTCCAGCAGGAGCAGAAAGAGCTTCTGTTAATTGTCTAGTGTGCCTCCCGCCTCATGCTTCTGGAAAGATTCCTTCATCTGCACTCTCCTGGAAGAAGCCACTGGATGGTGATGAAAGACTCATAAAAAGGATTGCCAGAATTAACAAATAAAACTATTTGTATTAAATTTGATTATCTGGCAACTCTACTCCTAATAGCTTGGCTCTCAAATTAATATCCAGACCAGTATTTTTGGTTTCCTTCCCAGAGGAGTGAAAGCAATTGCTCTCTCTGCAAAAGACAAAAGGTAAATCTTTTCATCTCTAGAGACAGTGACCCAGATGAAACACCACTCTGGACAATGCCAGGAAGAATCAAACATTTACATCAGCAAGAACCACATTTGTGTCTGCCCTGGGGATGATGCTGGTATTTGAATCAGCAAGAGTAAAACTTAGAAGGTTTTAATGCTAAAAGTGATTGCCTTCATTCCTTAATATAAACTCTCCTTCTATAGACATTTCACAGTAAAAGAAAATGGGGGAAAAGTGGTAGGTAGACATTTGCTCTTTCTTGTATTAAAAAGGTTTTGAAAACTTCAAGTTCATTTTCTATGTAATAGGATGGCCATCCAGAGATTCGTCATTTAGAATAAGATGGCCTCTCCTGTGACTCCAATGGTTTAGAAAAGACATTCTCCTCCTATTTTACATTTCTCTCATTGGATCACAAACCAGATTTTAAGTACATATACACTCAAATCTATAGCCCATTTATGGCAAAATTAACGGTCTTGTTAGGAAGCTAAATCTAAACATTAAAATTAAGTCCCTATTTATAGTCTGATGGTCTCTGAAAAAAGTTTTGGATTAAATTATATTCCCTACATGTCTAATAGAGCATTGCAACCAGTTGAAAACCTATGAGAAATTAAATTGAGAAAGATATTTTTGGAGACCCCTTTAGGAGAAATGAACTTTTTTTTTATGTACCAAGAATACTAAAACAGATAAAGAAGCAAGACAATGACTCCAGTTCTGTTTGGATATCAGATCTCTACAAATGAAGACATAGGAGTAGAAAAGATTTTGTCTGTGTCTTTATCTTGCTGTTCAGGTCAAATCTGGCTCTAGAAAAAAGAAAAAAAATCCAGAGAGAGTTAGTGGGCTCTTCAGAAAAACTACGCATTTCTTTCCCCTTGATTAAATGGTATCGCAAAAATTTATATAATCTTGTTTCACTGAAGACTCAAGCTCTGTTTTCAGAACAATTATTCAATATTCTGATAGATAAAAAATAATTTAGAACAATTCTATATTATATAACAAGATTTACAAATTCAATATTTTACCATTTAAATATAGAATTTAATGTGGATAGTAGTGATGAGCTTTAAGTGGAAAAAAAAAAAAAAGCCCATAATGGATTAGTCCTGATACAGCCTTTTGTCGTGAGTAAAGAGGCTAATGTAATATAAGCACTCATGAGTAATCAGATGTCTTCTGATGAGTGAATTGAAATGTCATAGCAGAAGTAATCCACCATACATTTTATTATGAATTTTTGTGGTAGATTTAAATTCATTTTCTGACTCATTTAATTTATTGAATCAAAACAAAATCTAAGATGCATGAAAAAATCAATTTTGGTGATAAGAGATTTACCCCAATGTATGTATTCATTTCTAATTTTTCTTCTTTTCCTCATCAGCTGACTAAGCTGTAATTTGTGTAAGTCATTCTTTACAGCTTTATTTCTGGTTTTTGCCAAAGGCCACACAACCATATATACAGCTAGCATTTCCAACAGTATTGTATGATTGTATTACACTAGAAATATCTTAGTGTTGTCAGTAGCTCTGAGCAAGTGTGTCTTTGATATGATTTCTCAGATTCCATAGGTAAGCAATTTTTTCTCCATTTTTTTATTTGAGAATAGTTGACACACGTTACATTAGTTTCAGGTGTACAGCATAGTGATTCAATAACTTATACATTCTGCTGTGGTCACCACAAGTGTAACTATCATCTGTCACCATATGCTATTATAGTAGCATTGACTATATTCCCTATGCTGTACCTTTTACTCCCATGACTAATTCATTCCATAAATGGAAGCCTGTATCTCTCATTCCCCTTCACCCATTTTGCCCATCCCCCCACCACTATCTCCCTTTCCCCTCCCAACCATCAGTTGGTTCTCTATATTTATAGGTCTGATTCTACTTTTTGTTTATTTATCCATTTGTTTTGTTTTCTAGCTTCCACATATAAATGAAATCACATGGTATTTGTCTTTGCCTGGCTTATTTCACTTAGCATAATACCCTCTGGGTCTATCCATGTTGGTGTAAATGGCAAGATCTCATCCTTTTATATGGCTGAGTAATATTCCTGTGTGTGTGTGTGTGTGTGTGTGTACCACATCTTTTTAATCCATTCATCTATTAATGAATACTTGGGTTGTTTCCACATCTTGGATATTATAAATAATGCTGCAATAAAACTAGGGATGCACGTATCTTTTTGAATTAGTGTCTTTGTTTTCTTTGGGTAAATACTGAGTAGCAGAATTACTGGATCATATGCTCTTTCTATTTTTAATTTTTTGAGGCATTTCCATACTGTTTGCCACAGTGGCTGTACTAATTTATATTCCCACCATCAGTGCATGAGAAGGTACCTTCTTTTCCACATTTTCACCAACATTTGTTATTTCTAGTCTTTTTTTTTTTTTTTAAGATTTTATTTATTTGCGAGAGAGAGAATGAGAGACAGAGAGCATGAGAGGGAGGAGAGTCAGAAGGAGAAGCAGACTCCCTGCTGAGCAGGGAGCCTGACGTGGGACTCCATCCTGGGACTCCGGGATCATGACCTGAGCCGAAGGCAGTTGCTTAACCAACTGAGCCACCCAGGCGCCCATTTCTAGTCTTTTTGATTCTGGCTATTTTGACAGGTATAAGGTGATATCTAATTGTGGTTTTGATTTGCATTTCCCTGATGATTAGTGATGTGGAACATCTTTTCATGTATGTTGGCCATCTATATGCTATCTTTGGAAAAATAGCTGTTCAGGTCCTCTCCTTTTTTAATTGGATTTTTTGGGTATTTTTTTGGCATTGTATTATATAAGTTCTTTATGTATATTGAATATTAACCCCTTATTGGATAAATCATTTATAAATATCTTCTGTTCAGTAGTTTGCCTTTTTGTTTTGTTGATGGTTTCCTTTGCTGCACAAGGAAGTTTTGTGCAGTAGTCCAAAAGTTTATTTTTTGCTTTTGTTTCCCTTGCCTTAAGAGACATATCTAGAAAAATGTTGCTACAGCCAACATCAAAGAAGATGAGCCATATTCTTGCTCAATAGTATTTTCCAGCATATAGTCAATTAGAAATATATATTGCTGTTTAATTGACTTCTACTGTTGCCTCTTAAATCATCTGGTGAAGGTCATCATAATTTTTGGTGTGAATATAGTTGCTAAAAATATTTAGAAGCCACTGGGTCAATGAGTAAGAACAAAATGTAAGTCAATATTTAATAGAAGTCCTTATATAGCAGTCATCGTGGCCATCATTACTCCCCACAGGACATTGGAATTCAACTTGATTCACTTGAATAAAAAAAACTACTTAATTTCTCAAGGATTTTATCTTTGTTTGATAGGATATGCCTTAATTTTGATCACTAACTCTCTTCCATAACCAGTTGTTCTCTACAAACAACTATCTCACTTTTTCATCATCCTCTCAAAATAAATAATTCAGAAAACTTACAGTTTTCAAAAATTTTATCTCCTTTAGTAGTTACTCATATACATGAAAGGCAGTCGAACTCCAGATTTTTTTCAGATTATTTTTATAACATTTGATACATAAATAAAAACAATTATGGAAATGATTTGTTTATTGAATAGTTTTGTCATTACATACCTAGGCTATGTTTTAAATTGTTTTCATTTTTTTGAGGTATAATTGACATATAACATTAGATTAATTTCATGTGTACAGCATAATGGTTCAATATTTGCATACACTGAGAAATGATTACCACAATAAGTCTAGTTAACATTGGCCACCATACATAATTACAATTTATTTTTTTCCTGTGATGAAGACTGTTAAGATTTCCTGAACAACTTTTTTTTTTAGGATTTTATTTGTTTATTTGAGAAAGAGAGAGAGCGAGAGAGAGCACAAGCAGGGTGAAGGGCAGAGGGAGAAGCAGACCTCCTACTGAGCAAGGAGCCCGACGTGGGGCTCGATCCCAGGACCCTGGGATCATGACCTGAGACAAAGGCAGACACTTAACTGACTGAGCCATCCAGGGACCCTCTTAGCAACTTTCAAATGTACAATACAGTATTATTAACTGTAGTCAACAGGTAATACATTAGATTTCTATGACTTATTTATTTTATAGCTGGAAGTTTGTACATTTTGATTCCCTTTATCCATTCCCCCCCCATACCTGAGTTATTTTTAGAACAACCTGGGGACACCTGGATGACTCTTGATTTCAGGGTCATGAGTTCAAGCCCCATATTGGGTGTAGAGCCTACTTAAAAAAAAAAAAAATCCGTCAGTGGCCTCAGGTATGTTTTAATCCCCATTATGCCACATATCATCCATGTATTGTTTGCAAATGATAAACTTTATCTGTATTCTTTGGAAGTATTTTATGAAGCCAGATTTATAAATGCCTTTAGAAGAATAGAAAAACTGGGGCACCTGGGTGGCTCAGTTGGTTAAGCGTCTGCCTTCAGCTCAGGTCATGATTCCAGGGTCCTGGGATCGAGTCCTGCATTGGGCTCCCTGCTCAGCTTCTCCCTCTCCCTCTGCCTGCTGCTCCCCCTGCTTGTGCTCTCTCTCTCTCTTTGTGTCAAATAAATAAATAAAATCTTGAAAAAGAGGAAGAAAAATAGAAAAACTCATATTCCTGTATCTAACCAAGAACACAAGAGAAAGTGAATGGGTCCTTTTTGTCTTACCTTTCAGTTCACACATAAACCATTATGGAAGTAGTAAGACAGTAAAATAGAAACCCTATCTCTTTTAAGAGTTTTGAGTGAGTGTGCCTAGAAAAGTCAGATAATTCATCATTTTTGTCCTCTGGCCATCTAGTGTAAAAGATAGATTCCTCATACAAGTTGAAGAGTTTGATGACTATGTCTTCTTAGGTGAAACTTTAACTATCTTTAGTGAGAAGTATACATAGTTTGTATTATTAGTGAGTGAAAATTGTCTACCCTGAGCAAAGAGAGGAAACAGTCCTTCTTCTATCATGAGAATGATATAGAAAACTGCACTTCAGAATTCAGTATGTCAGGTACTCATGGAAATGATTCAACACACACATTTTTTTTAAATTCAGAAATCTTAATTATCACCAAATCTATAAATCTACGACCTTTATCCAGCTTGCCTGATGGTTTTTAGAGTCATGCTTAATTTCACAGCTGACAGTACGAAGCTTATCTTCATTTTCAAAAATGTCTAATTGGAACCTAGCAGCTGTTTTCAATAAAAGAAAATGCCTCTTACGTGAAAATGGTGTAACCTACTACACCCTCCGTCAAGGAAAGATTAAAGGAACAAGATAAAGCATACGTCTACATACATTATTTCAAGTACCAATTTTTATTTTATCAGTCAAGATGGGTTAGGGGTCCTGTGGTAATAAACAGTCTGAAAACTGCAGTGATTTTAAGGCAAAAAAAAGTTTTTGTCACTCCCTCGGTTTAAATACTTATTGCAAGCTGACTGGGTCCTTGACTTTCCGTCACTGTTGAGGGTGAAGGAATGTTGACACCCTATGACAATGGCAGAGGGAAAGGAGAGTTCCAGAGGATATTGCATCAGCATAAATGCTTTAGTCTGTAGTAATACATGCCATATTCGCTCCCCACTCATAGGCTTCAGCAAGTCACATGGCCACACAAAGCCACAGAGAAGTCAGAAGGCAGTCTAGTCATGTATATGGATGGAAGGGACAACTACAACCATTTGGCATACTCTGATAGTGATTATACAGATATTAACTACCAATCTCCAACCCCAGTATAGACCCATCTCTAACCACTTTATTTAGTCTAGATGCTGATTTGACTCCATATTTAGTCTATTGACCTTTTAAAAACTGCATCTTGCCTTGACCTCATATTCTTCCAACAGGGTTCTCTTCTATCTATTATTGATGTGTCTGTTCATTTTGTTTTTTGGGGGGGTTTATTTTATTTTGTTTTAAGGTGTTTTGTCTTAGGTCAAAACAAACATTAGTCAATGTGTCATTAGTAACTAAGCCCAATAATTATGACATTGATTCAACAGGATTAAGATTAACACATGAGATTCTGCTATCAAAGAGTTCAGGGTATTTTCTGACCATTTCCTGAGACTTACAGTTTCTGTGTTTTGCATGTCATGTTGTAAGTATTAGAGAGACCATGAATCATAGAATGTCATGTTTTGCATGTCATGTTGTAAGTATTAGAGACCATGAATCATAGAATACTAACATCACAGGGCTGACAAGGAAATGTTAAAAATGTGTCATCTATTTTTTATATTTCAACGAGATTGTACACAAAGCAACATAATATATCAGTCCACTTTAGGTGGGAGGGCCAACAGAGAAATTGTTATCATGTAGTTGTTTTATTCAATTCATTAGAAAGAAACACTAATACATAACACTGCCATATGGAATATGGTAGTAGGTTATTTATTAAAAATAAGCTTTTCTTTTGACCTTTTTGACTAAATGTCAGTAGTAGATTATTTTTTTTACACCAATTTTCAAATCAGTCTATTTGGACATATTTATCTGCCTGATTCAATCATTACCATTATTTTGTAAGTGAAGGGACATTCTAAATAATAATAGTAACAATAATAATAATAATAAAATGTGGTATAGGGAGAAGAGTACTAAACCATACTACTGTGACTTATAAAGTTACTTCATGTCTCCAATCCTCAGTTTCCTTTTTTTGTAAGATGGAGAAACCAAAATCGACCTTTACAAACTAATGCTATGAACTTGGAACTGCATGAAGGTCTTGTTTGCAGACCCGTCTTAATATAACTACATAAATAGAAGCATTGTTAAGTGTGACGCTATATAAACAAGCACACAATTTTAAATGGAAATTAAATTTCATTATTCAGACCACATTGATTTTATCTGATCAAACTGCTCTCACATATTTGAGTTACAATGTCCAAGGGTGAATGGTATTCTGTAATGAATTCCAACAAGTCTGGACTTTACTTATAATCAAATTTTACAGTGTTGGACCAAACAGTGAATGCCTGTGAAGTTGAATTGTTTGTCTCTCTTTATCTCTGGGATGCCTAATCTAATAAAATCATAAAATTTAAGAGCTAGAAGTGACTTTGAGTTTATATCTTCCACTTCCTTACATTTAAGGAAACTAGGCTGTTATCAGTTAGGGATTTTATTCAACTGCTAGTAAAAGATATCTGAGAGTTCATGTCATAAAGAAAATTTGGATTAATGCACCCAAGGTGTTTGCAAGTTTTTTGTTTTTTTTTTTTAAGATTTTATTTATTTATTAGAGAGAGAGCAGGGGCAGAGGGAGAGGGAGAAGCAGACTCCCTGCTGAACAGAGAGCCTGATGTGGGGCTCGATCCCAGGACGCTGGGATTATGACCTGAGATGAAGGCACCCGCTTAACCAACTGAGCCACCCAGGTGCCCGCAAGTTTGTTTGTTTTGTTTTGTTTTTGGACTTCCTCTCCTAATAGTCAACATGGTTTGCAAGAAGGTCTGCACAGCATCTTATTTACAGAATAATGAGAATGACAAAAAGCTAAAGAGTAAGTGGATAGTGAGTCTGTTCCCTTTGTAAAAGAGTCAGTGTTTTGCCTAAATTTTCTACCCAGCATTTTACAGGGCCTCACATTGCAAGGAAGACTGAGCAGTGTAGTTTTGTCACTACTAGAACTAGGGTTCTATTAATAAAAAAGAAAAGGAAAATACAAGTATTACACCAAAAACTGGTGGTATCTGCCAAAGAGGACTATTTTATCATAATGGATAATAATGGTATAATATTTCTATTACTTATAGTTGCTATTTCGCTGGACTGGAATTGCACCAAACCATTAACAAGAAACAGTGTAAACAGAAATTATAGGTTCTAAAGTGAAACTGACTTAAGTTCACACCAGGTCCCTACCATTTCTGCAAATTACTTCACAGCTCTAACCTCAGTTTTTTTGTAAAATAAGATGGCATCTTCTTCACAAGTTCAAGTCCTCAATTAGACAATACATGTGGAGTTGAATGACCAAACACAATGCCTAGAATATGCTAATCACTCTGTGAGTAGTGGGTGCTGCCACCAACCAGCGAATGTTTTTTCTATGTTTTATGATTAAGAAGTTAAAGATTATTGATGTTTTATTGAAATTAATGTCAAGGTAATAATATTTATCAATTACTGTACTTCAGGTCATCAGAATGACTTTAGTGCCTTTAAGATTCTTCTCTGAGAGTGGTTATCATTCATCTTCTATCAATCTCTATATTTTTCCATTTATATCTGTGGATCCATCTTCTAGAGACATGACGAATGATCTTGATTAGCCTGTGCTCCTTGTCCAATATTATAATACCTAGAAAGTAATTATGTTTCTATTTCTCATTTTAATTTGGTCTTACTTCATTGACAGTATGGGTATAGGCCAAGCCCATTGTGAGCTTAATTGCTCACATAGCAGGTGTTCGGAAATCCATCCTTTGACTCTGAAGAGAGCAAAAGATGAATCCACAGAACTCTGTTACATTTTATTCATACATTAATCTAATTATGGGCAGAGAAATAACAATTTTTTATATTCTATATTTAATACTTCTTCTGTGCCTGGAAATACAGATTCTTATTATGATGACTTCAGTCACTGATCAGGTGTACCTATAGAAATCTCCTAATTTAAGTAAGAGAGGATTTGTCCTTGGACCTGCCTAGACTTGCTGCAAACAGATACCTAATTGCCCATGCTGACTGACAGAACAAGCATTGACTATCTTTACAGCCTAAGCCTTTGTTTGGTCATTGAGATTTATCCATTTGAAATCTGTCCATTGGCTGTTCGGAAGTTTGTACTATAACGGACTCTTCTATTGGTAAGACAGCTTTAGTTAAAACCTCTGAAGAGTGTAAGGAAACAGAAAAAAAAAAAAAAAAAAAAGACTCTCTACACTGGCATGACTGAACATGGCTTTTTTTTTCCTGTAAAATTTCAATATGAAATTATTCAAATGATACTCTGGCTGGGTCATAATGTCTTCATTCACCAGTTATATGTGAGATAGATTCAAATGGAAGTGAAGTGGCTTCCATTCATCCATTTGTATTTTAAATAGCACTTACAGAAATCTGTTGATAATGTTGCTTATCCTCCTTTTCCTGATGCTGTTTAGTCTGCCCCCAAGTGGTGGAGAGCTGAGAACCTGGAAAGATAGTGGGGTCAGTTCATAACTTAGTGCTTGCTGCCATTTGTGTGCCTGAGGGATTTTTGTTGGGATATAACAGCTGAACAATTAGAAATTTATTACATATAATATGAATTCATCTGTTCAAATCATAGCAGTGTAATGATTCTTGAAAGTATGTCTGTACATTTTAATTCAATACACTAAGTAAATAAATTTCAAGATACACAGTCATGTTCTATGAAATACATAGTTCTAAAGGTTTTATTTTGGGCTCATTCTCTTCTTCCTTCCCTACTTGTTTTACAACCCTTCTCCTCGCTATGGGCTTATACTGGAAGACATTTTTCTTCTTGATTTTTAGCCGTTTCTAACTGGTATTGTTGAATTTTAATATTCAGTTTGATTCAGAACTCTTGCCTTTTTCAAGTTCTTAGGAGCTCCCTTTTGTCTCATTTTTAAACATGGCCTTTGGGGAATGGCAGTGACTGTGACAGATGGTAAAGGGGTAAGATTGCACTTTGGTGCTGCTTCTGTCTTTTGCCTCTGATCTCTTTCCACTTTCTCAAGGCAAATAGATTTCCCTTTGCCTCTCGAGGGATGCAAACAGTAGTTGCCAGTTATATGGGTCTTTGTTTCTAGCTCTTAGAAAATAGGGCTCTTATTTGATTACACACTGTAATCATGTTTATTGTTAATAAAGAATACTGATTAGTATGTTGACCAAATACCTGACCAGACAAGGATGGGAACTTGTTGACTCACAAGGGGGGAAAAATAATTCTTTGTGAGTTTGAAAGTAGCTTCCCTCTAGTGGTCAAACGTGGTATTTCACTTATAGACTATGATCCAAACCATTTTTGAAAACTTCCTTTCATTATCTTTTTAAAAAACTTCATCTGATATGTATAATTTATTTATTAAATATATTAAAGAATGTGGCTTGCAGCTAAAATTGAGTTCCTTAAAACTTAAGAATCTCTTCAGTTATTAAGCTCAATCTCAGAAATGAACAAATGGACAAAAGTACTTTATTATGCATTTGTTCTCCAGTAACCCACAAATACAACACACAATTCCAAATGAAAGGATTCTAACTGACTAACAAGGTAGTAAAAGGGTCCTGGATTTTTTTTCCCATTTATAAGATGTGTTCAAAGTAATAAAAAAGTGTTAAGTGTAAAGTTGTGTGGTAGATATATTTGCAGTGCTTCTGTATATACTTGAAACATTTCAGAATGATAAAAATTTCAGAGACAGGTGGTATAAGCACTAGATATTTAAAATTTAAGCATTAGAATTTAAACGGCACTTGAGGTGAGTACAGAGCTGGAATTATAACTACAGTTTGTTTACATTCACTTATCCAGTTGGAAAGTATTTAAGCAATACCAAGAATGTGCTATACCCTAGACAATGTGGAGGAAGTAAAGCAAGACGAACCAGAGGCCAGTGAACAGATGACTAAGCAATGAGACAGGATCAGTAGAATTATCTATAAAGGACTAGAGGAGAACACCAAGGATAGAGTGGCCACTGTCCTGAGTGCCAGAGAGGACAGTGAAGCACAGAAGAGTGGGTGGATTGATCAAGAGATTGGGCACAGTGCACAAATGTTACCAAAGCAGAAAGAGCTTCAGGGAGTGGTTGTGAGCAATCAGGGAGAATGGGGCTTCAGGTATAGAGGAAAAAATGTGACTAATCTGGGCAGAGCTGAATGGTACACATGCCTTCATAACTTTACTAAAGCAAAGGTTTCATAGCATGATAAATTATCAAATGGGAGAAGATAAGGTTTTGACCCCTACATGATATGTAGGAGTCATGACTATGACCCATATGAATATGAACATGAAAATGAACAGTCTTACAAAATTACAGATTCATTCTCACAATGTCAGGTCGTCAAGAATTACCTGGTAAAATAACATTCTTGTGTTTAAGTTTGATTTCTTAACCCAGTGTTTCTTGGAAGGAGTTACATTTCTCACTCTACTGTAGGACTTAAAGGAGACATAGAATGAGGAGGTGCTCAAATTTGAAAGTATTGCTGAGAAAATTTGCCTCCACAGAGGTCATGGTGATGGGAGAGTTAACACAGTCAAAGCTTTGGTTTTATTCTGAAGTCGGTTGGAAGTTATCAGTTCTAATTCCAAGTGTTGTTTACCTAGCATACTGCTTAAGAAAGTTTTTGGTGACAAAGTTGCACATTGATGTGAAGGAACATAAACATCTGAAGATAACATCAGAAGCAAATTTAGCAAATAGATGACCAAGAGCTAGGCAATCGTAAGTAAAGAAATGGTGATGTCAGGAGATATATGAACACCTATTTAGATAATATCCTTAATTCATTCGATTGGCTATATTGTATGCATAGTCTATAGAAATTTTCAAGCTGGGATATTATAATCTCTCATATTTTCATTATGAGAATATATCTATACACACACATATGTATATTTATATATATATAGTACCCTTATACCTGCCAACTATACACATATATAGTATGTATATATACACCTAATGTATATTATATGAAGTATATATAATGTATATTATATATAAAGTATATATAATGTGTGTGTATATATATATACTCTATGTATATAATAATTACAGGTATGAAAAATAGGCATAATTACTTGCATCAAATAAAATTTTATCACCCATGTCCATAAACACATTCTCTATACTGGACACCACCCATGCTTACCCTCATTTTCACTACCCAAAAATCTCCAACTGCCCAAGACTATCATATCAACCTTTCCTTGGAAATGCTCTCATGCTCTTGACTTGTCTCATCTGCTTTCCTGAGTTGAGGCTTAATTGTCTCTTACAGCTGTTATTTTAAGCCCCTGCTATCAAGTATATGATGAGATCAAGTATGTGATCTGAGGAGCTACTCCATGCTAATAGAGTAACACATTTGCATTTTAACCTGTGCCTTCTCCCCAAATTAACTGAAATGGATAGTTTTTTTCTGAAGAAAATGTGCCATTTGATTAAGAAAATTCGTGCCAAATAATTTTGGCATTACTTAATCACACCAAGTACCTACCTTTGGAAGCTACTTGTGTGTAGAGCTGAACTTGTACCTGAAAAATATTTGCAATAGTGATAACATTTTTTTAAGAAAAATTCTTTAGTGTGTTTTATAGATGAAACTCCTGAAGATGGTTACAAAGCCCATTGTTTCATTCTCTCTCTCAATCATGCGTACACACACACACGCACACACACACATTTTCATGCTTTGAAAGACTCATGTTAGACAAAGGATGTTGTGAGTAGACTTGGAAATCACTTGGCATTTTTGAAATTTGCCAAACAGCTTGAGATATTTTAAAATAGTTTTGTTCAATCAAATCCCAAACATGTTTTTCCAAGTGCTTTTTTTAGGTCAATTTTTATAACCATGTGTAATTTCAAGGAAATTTAACCCATATGTTTGTTTCTGTTACCATATATTCAAATTGATTTATAGCACAGATGTAAGTTTTTCCTTTGACACTGGTATATGAAGAAGGTGAGGGAGATTTGCAATTTGCTGCACAGGAAAGTCCACGGTGAGACTTTAGATTAATGATCATAGACTATAACCCGATTCTAACCCTAACACACTCTTCGTGATAAAAGTCACAGGGGACTGTCTGTAAGTGTCAACAAAGGATGAGATCCAGGTCCTGCAGTGTGGTGATGAATGTAGTTTCCTAGCATGGGCTCAAAAGATGGAACTCTGATTGGTCATTGTACAGCACAATGGAATTCAAGCCCTTAAATGCTACTAAAGGTCTTCGCCAAGTGTAACGAAAAACTGGATCTATGAGCAGTGATATTTACTGGCAAAATAGGATTGAGAACAGCCAACACATTCTATTATTTTTTGTGGCATAGAGCCTAGAAATGGGCTTGTTGATGGGAAAGTTGAAACAGTCAGAATTTCTCCATACTTTATAGGCGTAGCAAAAAAAAAATGGATCTTTTATTTATTTATTTATTTATTTATTTATTTATTTATTTATTTATTTATTTTTAAAAGATTTATTTATTTATTTATTTGAGAGAGAGAGAATGAGAGAGAGCGAGTACATGAGAGGGGGGAGGGTCAGAGGGAGAAGCAGGCTCCCCGCCGAGCAGGGAGCCCGATGTGGGACTCGATCCAGGGACTCCAGGATCATGACCTGAGCCGAAGGCAGTCGCTTAACCAACTGAGCCACCCAGGCGCCCATAAATGGATCTTTTAAATGAGCATATGTATTACCTGGAAACTATTCTTAAAATTAAATAAAAAGAGAAAATCTCTAATAAGACCCTTGGATTCAACCAATATGTCACCTTAGAGGTAAGTGATACTTGCCATTACAAAGATGCTGTGAGTGAGAATGGATAATAGCAGGATATCAGGGTCAGTGCCAAATGGAAGGAAATTAAACTGCAGTTATGATATAAGGGGTCAGACAGAAGTAATTCTGAAAGCCAAAGCATTTAAGAAGTAAATAAGAAGTGGTTCGTTAGCACTGTAAACCATAGTCAGTAATCACGTGTGTATGATATCTGAATCTATACAAATTCTTATAACGTTTGCAGGGAGAAAATATGCTCTCTGATCCTGAATCTTGGGCCTATACACAGAGAAAATGAACCTGTCTAGTGGAGGGAGGAATTCCAGTGATGGAAGAAGTCAGACAAGTTACTTGAACTCCAAGAGCCAGCTCGGCTATACTACTTCAGGGTTTTTAGCAACATTACAGCATCTTCATGAATGTTACCTTACAGAATGTTAGTGATACCAGGGCAGACCCAACCAGGAATTTGACAACCACACCACACTTTGACTGGACTGACATTTCCATAGCAGTAACAAGCTGACACTGTCTGGTGCCATGGGGGCCCTTGGGCTTGATTTAAGAGCACTGATGTTGACTGCTTGTTATTTCATATCTTAGAGCTGTCAAGAGGCAACTGATGTGAGCATAAAATTACTTGATAGCTCTACATCTTGGGCAAAATGTGAACATATTGATGTCCATAAAGTAGCATCAAAGTCTTGGAATTGGGGGTGGCGATAATCGAGAATAAAAATTCACCTGGCTTATTGTTGTGTAATCCTTTGTTTTAAACTTGGTTCACATAAATATGAATTGTAACCATCTATTGGGCTCTTAGTGGTTGCACTTATTAAGCTACCTGCTCATGTAATCCTCGCAACAATCTTACAAGATAAGTAGTATTACTTTGATCTTTATTTGACTGGACAGATTACACTCCTTGAGGGCAGTAGAACCAGGATTCAAATGCAAACAGTCTAGTTCCAGGGTCCATGCTTTCATCTTGAGTTATACTGCTTCTCTCATTTTAATTGAAGATTCTAGATGGATGGAATTCTTTCATTGAGCCTCAATTTATTTATTTTTAGTTTTTTAGTTTTAATGCAAGAAAATAATTTTTCATTTCATCAAAGGAAAATAGCAATTAACAATTTGTAATGTCTAACAAATACTCACTGAAAGAAAGTTAGGATTTTTATCATCCTCATAGCTTTTCTGGAGCAAGCTTGTATCTGATGGAATGATTCTAATAGTAAAGGGAACTGGTCAGTGACCAGTTCTCTCATCACAGCACATAGATTAACACATTCTTTGAGAACATTAAAAATTGGTGGAGTAGTAAATAAATGTGTGAGGATTTTTGTGGTTAATACAGGATCTTAGTAATGGGCAAAGTAAGCAAGAAATAATGTCTATTCTATAAATTGTAGCTCAGTTTGCCATTCTGTTTTTCAGATTATTTATTTTTAACCACAGTAATCACCTGCAAATGGAGTCATTTTCTAAAGAATGTATTTGTTTCTTAAAATCACCTCTAAACTCTAAAACATTTTCATGTATAACGTTTTTGCATATGCGTGAATCTTGTTTTTTGTTGTTTAAAAATACAACCTTTTTATATTTCCTGATTAAGGAGAACAATGGAAGATGACAATTTAATTTTGAGAATGCATTTATGTGTATGTGTGTGTGCGTGTATTTCTTGTTTCAACCCAATCACAGAGATCTAGCGAAATTCTGATTCTCTAATTTTAGCTCAGTATATAGCAATTGAAAGCATTTAGTTGTGATTAAAACAGATTGAAGGAGATAATCCCTCTGAGAAAGCAGCTTCAAATAGCTTAGCTGTGCTTCTTCAGGGATAAGAACTAACACAACACAAGCTCATTCCTGCAAAGTCTCCCTGGTGGTGCGAGAGGTACCCCTTTTCCTCCTTGTTGGGTTTTATTCGAATTCCTCCTTGATGGAAATTCTGCTTTGAAGACTGGCTTACCCAATTCTGTGTTCCAAGAACCGACAATGAGCCTTTTGCTTTAACTGTTGCGGTGAAAAGTACTTCATATCATAAAGGAACAGAGTGCAGACCGTTCCCAATTTACAATTGAAACATAGTGTAAAAGTCCATGGGTAAGTCATAGACAACTTGGAACTTGGGATGTCATTTACCATAAAAACATTGTTCTGTAAGAATGGGTTTTCCAGGGGCGCCTGCGTGGCTCAGTCGGTTGAGCGGCTGCCTTCGGCTCAGGTCATGATCCCAGGGTCCTGGGATTGAGCCCCACGTCCGGCTCACTGCTCAGCAGAGAGCCTGCTTCTCCCTCTCCCTCTGCCTGCCACTCTGCCTACTTGTGCTCTCTCTCTAGCTCTCTGTCAAATAAATAAATAAAATCTTAAAAAAAAAAAAGAATGGGTTTTCTATAAGAATTAGGTTTCCTGAACAGCCCTCCAAAGCCTATTTAACCTATAATGTAGCTGAATATACTTAAAACTAGTACTATCAAAGTCTAACTTCTTTGTATAATAATAGTTCTATGAGAATATTTCTAGCCCATGTTGTGGATCCAGTAGTGGAGGGGAAAATACCTTTATTCCTTGGGAATACCCTCAGTTGTCTCATTCAGTGTATCATTCCTAGGAGGCAAGTCTATGCCTTCTGGGAGTAGTATGCTGGACCTCAGAGAAACACAGAGAACTATGTTGAGGATAATGTATAGTTTGAGATTTTCTTATTTCCTTATCCCGTCTCCATTGTTGCAACCTCATTTTGCAGATTGAGACCATACCCTTGAGAACAGGAACCATGTGTGGGGAAGAGAAGAGGGAGGCGCATGCAGGGACCCTACTTGTCAAAGTATGACAACATGTTTCTGGATCTTGGCTGCACGTGGGGCAATTATTTCTGAAATTATGTTTAGTAGCTACCTTTACATGTTGTATCAAACAGTAAAAGACTGGAAATGTTCCTGTTGTACCCACCTCATTCTGCCTCTCCCTCTATCCTCTACATGCCCCCTGCTCCCCAACCCGCCCTCCCCTGCTGAAATTGCCATAAGCCCTTTCCTCTCTGGTACACCCATAACCTGTGATGCTGAGACACATAGGAGGCTACCATAAGGACTCAATGAATTGAGTAATTAACCACATGCTGCCATTGAGTTTATGAATAAAGTTTAGGCCACATTGTGAAGCAAATTAATATTTTAAAACATGGAACCAGTTTGCTATGTCAGTTTTTTATGAGCTGCAACAATACACTACTCGTATCCTATAGGGTCACACTATTAAGCCAGAATTTATTGACCGACAGCATCTAACCAAATCTAAAGTTTTAATCTAGCTTTTTAAAAATATGAATCACCTGCCAGCATTTCATCATTTTTCTATATACGCTTTGCTATGCTATTATGTGGCAATTGATCTGCTGTTTAATTTACAGTAATGATGATGGGCTAGCATTAATAATAATGGCATATGTTAAAAATGTAGCAGGGCACTTCAATGCAATAAAAGAGATAGATATATAGTTTAAAACCTTTTAACACTGCATTGCCCCTGCTGATGTCTCACAACACTTTATACTCTAGAAAAAAAAATGGCATAAAAATAGCATGTAAATGTTATTCCCACATGCTGTTCTTGGTCTTTGGCATGCCTGTTTTCTCCACATTTTCCAAAAATGACAAGAATGCATCCCATCTGATATATCCTGTGAAAAATTTAAGAGCATATTTGAAAACACAAAATACTGTTTTCATAAACTGCTGAAATCTGTGATAGTTTGGCAGTAATCTCAGAACAATGCTGGGACTCAGCTCTTTATTTTTTCTTTCTCTTGCATTCTTTTGTCAAAACCACTGAACTTCTCTACACTGTATTGCTTTCCGATGTGTTGATCCGAGTTTCCTTAAAACACACATGTTAATGCCTAAACAGGGTTTGGCAGTTGGATTTTCTTCATTAATTAATGTTCTAATGTTGATATTGATGTAGTCTTTCTTTTAAGGATAAAAATAAATAATCTGAAGCTAATTTGGCATGGAGTAAATAAGCATCGAAGCTTTTAATAAGGAGAAAGATGATGGAATGTGGAATACCAGATGTAAGATTTGCTAGACAGATACATGTGGATAAAATTTGAGACGAGAGCAGGCAGATTTCTGGGAACTTCTGTTTCTATTTTTATTCTCCTTCTGCTTGAGAATTTAAGATTCACTTCTTGCCCACATGGCCAAATATAACAAATACTACTGATTTTTATGTTCAGACTAATGGAACAACACAAACTCTTGTTTAGGTAGGATCCCTTTACATTAAGAGTGATCCCATATCATTTATGAAACCTAAACATCCTCCAGGCTGCTCTTTACCCATAAGTAGAGTAAAGAGCAATTGCAAAAGAGAGAGTTCAGTCTGGTGAAAGTGAGTTCTTTGGCCTTGTCTCCAGAGTATTTTACTGTAGTTCCGATTCTCCACTGCCCTGTACCTTTTGCTGGGTCTATACTTTCCACAAGGTTTAAAAGATGTGCATTCACCCAATTTGTCCAGCCAATTTAAGGTGTTAAGCAGACCCCATAATTCCGTTGATATACACTGACTGTGTTGAGATTATAACCTGTGTCTACTTTTAGTATCATGTGAGGGGAAGCCCAATGCCATAAGCAATAGGAGCTGAGGGTAATATGTACTGTGCTTGACATATATTATCTTATTTAATTCTCATAACTCTGAAACTTAGAGGTGTGAAGGAAGGGTTCATAGAAATAATAGAAGTTCAGTTAGGCTGAAGTGCATGAACTTTAGCATTAGACAAATTCAAACTGAATTCCTTCTCTCCCAAATTAGTAATTTTGCTACTTTTATACACACACACACACACACACACACACCCCTCTCTTAATATAAGTTAAAGCATTGGTCCCCCCCACTTCACCTCAAAGTCCAAATGTAAGGCATATTGCAAGGTACCACTTAATTTGGTGATTTGATGTCCATGCCATGACAGAGAATGGTCTAGAACTGGGCATGCTTTATGTCTAGTAATTACACAGCATGTTGTGGAGGGTCATATGTAGATTTGAGCAGCAGTCACTTATAACCAAACCAGGACTATGGTAAAGAAGCACATTTAGATAAATGAAGAGAGGTAGACATTCATGGAGTGTGTTGAGGAGGTTATTAGAAGATCGTTTGGAAGTACAGGGCTCAGGCACAAGAGTAAAAAATGAAAAGTTCAGTGGGTGGTCATAAAAGCCTTGAAAGGCAACCAAAGAAATTTCACTTTGATCTGATGAAAGGTTGTGAAAATATGTATTTACTGAGCATTGTCTTGTCCCCCTTCAGTAATATTCTTCGTTTATTTGAAAAGTAGTAGTGTTTTTTTAATGTTAAGGATTCTAAATTCCAACATGAAATAAGTTAGCCATGTGACATTGTTCCTTAATACTTGATTGACTTGTTTCATCCATTTTTTAAAGAAAAGGTAACTCATGTATAATATGCTATCTGATGTAGATTTTTGTCACTCAGTGTGAAAAAGTGAGATGTGTCTTCTGTCCTGGGGGTGGGCACTGTTGACTCTGACAAAAAAAAGAAAGAGCCGGTGGGCATCAGGAATACACATTCTGCAATCTACATGTGCACTAGATGTTTGGGATATGACAGAAATATATTAAGCCCATTAATATGGTAATTATCTAGAGTGATTTTTTTTTTTGCTTCTGTGTACCCTGCACTGATTGCTACATAAATAAGATTCAAAATATAAACTTTTGTGTTTAGTGAAAGTGCCAGTGTCTATGTCTGAATTCATAAGCTCCATCTTCGGAACCAGGCAATTTCTGTTTACAGCCCAGTGCCTTAGGGAGACTGTTTAATGAGGAGATGTGAAGCCTTTTGCAGTTTATTGTTGATGACATTTTGAGGACACTTGCAGTTGCAGTTGGGTAGTCTGAAAAACAATAAAGCTGGGTATTTTCTCAGATGTGGTTTATATGCCCCAGAGCGTTGTATCAAATTTTATCAGTAATCAAATTTCTACTTGATAGCAATAAAAAAAAATCCCTTTTAGCAGCTAAATTCAAATATTTAAGGCAAAGGAAAAAAAAACACTATTGCAAATCTGATATCTAGATTTAATGAGATTCAAAGAATCCCAATTTTACTAGCTATTCAGTTTAACTAAAAGTTACTGCCACTGTTTTTACAAGCTGGAAATGGCTACCTTTCCGATTAGATGGGATATTGGTGTAACTGTCGGTATTCTTTGTTCTCTGTATTTAAAACCTCTGAAATTGCTTGAGGTATTCCTACAATAGAAATTAAATTAGCATTGTTATTCAGAGAACAACTTTGGTTGTGAATAAAACCCTTTATTTAATATTCATAGGCATAATATACATTCACATCATTGTCCGATACTTTTAAAATGAAAAAAGAAACCAGGTGATGTATTTGCCTTTGCCTTTGTTTCCATCTGAAGTTTTTGTGACCCTCTGGCCTTGTTAAAATTATAAGGACAATTCGGGCTCCCTGCTAGGCAGGGAGCCTGCTTCTGCCTCTGACCCTCCCCCCTCTCATGTGCTCTCTCTCTCTCATTCTCTCTGTCTCAAAAAAAAAAAAAAATCTTAAAATTGTAAGGACAATGACACAAAGGTATGGTGGAAGATGAGTCAGTAAGTCAGTGCAGTTAACACAGTGGTGTTGTGGCTTTATCATCTAGGCTGGTCTTCGACTTTGTGGGTGGCTTTTCCAGAGGGGCTGCTGATGGAGTGTGTGGTTTAAAGTTCTGGAATTGAACTCTGTAGCCTTGAATCCTGACCCCATCAATTTCTTATCATGTATCCTTGACCTATTAACGTACCCTTACTAGGCCTTTACTATAAATGAGCAGTTCCTATTCATATCTTCTTAGATTATCATAATGATGAAAAGAAACAATGTGTGATTAAATCAACAAATCTAAAGGTATTTACATTGTAAATACCTTAGCTCTCATGTGTGGCACAAAATTAATAATCAGTATTAAGGGCTACTATTAATATTAGTGTCGGTACAGTTTCATCATCAGAAAGATGCTTGTTGAATACTAGATTAAAATTCTTTGCTTTAATCAGGAAATGTGTCTGATGATTTGCTCCTCCCCATTTCTAGTTGGTGTTGAATTAAATCTAAATTCATGCTCCTAGGCTCCTCTTTTCCATACTCTGTGCAGACTCCTTTCTTCCCCAAAGAAGAATTACTTGACAGGATACAATGCACATGATTAGAGTTCTGCTAGTTTAAGCCAGTTTATTATAATGGATTCAGTTGAGGCTTGGTTATATTCCAGCATTAGCCATTTTATTAACTGTGAAGAGGTTACAGCTTTAGATTTGTTGATTCAATCATGCCTTCTAAAGATGGTATCTGAAACACCTTAATCAAACCTGGCTGTTCCTAAATTTCCTCAGCCACTTCTACTCTATTTCTAATTTTACTCTTAGAAGGGAAGCTTTCTGCTTCTATACAATTGAAAACATAAAGAATCCTAGATTTTAGTGTGATTAGATTGATTATTATGAACAGAATGCAAGTATCAAAGCTTTTAAGTGAAAAGATCTACATGAACAAAAATCTTTTCCTTTATTTTTGTCATGAACCGGTGATTTGAATTTAGCACATCTGTTTGTGTAAAGAAGTAGATTTGTTATTGTAATAAATAGTGACAAATCATTGATCACATGACTCTTGAAAACAAACCTGGCAATGAGTTTTATCTCATGTGTTCAAAACTCACCATCACATATGCCTAAATTTCTAAAATGTTGGTAGACTAGGTTGTTATAACCATCTGCAGTCAAATATGGTATGCAAAACAAAGACCGATTTGTGTAACTATTTCCTTGCTTCAATAATGAAAGTCATCACATTATTTTTTTACACATAATTACGCATAGTTTGGTATGAGGTAGACACTTTTCAGAAGTGAATAATTTGGGGCCATTTTCTTCTAAAATGTGTTTGTAAAGAGTATTAATCTAGCATAGGCAAGGAGAACCAGCAAGCCTCTGATTAAAATGCCTTTCCCAAACACACAACCATAAATTTATGCAAATTTAATAAGCTCTCCTTTTTTTTATTTGCTTTTTTTTAATAGAGATTTTATTTATTTTATTTTGTTTAAGAGAGAGACAGAGTGAGCACTAGCCAGGGGAGGGGCAGATGGAGAAGGACAAGCAGACTCCTTGCTGAGCAGGGAGCCAGATGCTGCCCAGATCCCAGGACCCTGAGATCATGACCTGAGCCAGAATCAGACGCTTAACCAACTGAGCCACCCAGGTGCCCCCACTTCTTTTTAAGGCAGAATCTAAGATCCATTCTCCTGCCCACACCTATACCTTAAGGTGAATTATCTTGATAAAAATTACAGGTACTTTTCTCTAAAGGCCTAGCTTAAGTCAGCTACCCTAAAAGAATCAAAGTTTTCATTGGTAGGTAGGAAGTGGTAATTTCAGAACTTTGAATTGTGCTTAGATTCAGCAGGCAGCCAAAGAGAAAAATAAGAACACTGGGATCAAGGGTTAAAAGAAGTATGACTGAAGGTCTTGGGAGGACAGAGGCAGAAAAGGAAAGTGAGAGGAGGCCAAAGAAACACTTAAGCTGTGTGATGCAGCCTTGGGCACTGTTGACCGGTATGAAGCTGAACATCATCTCTGGTGACATCTTTGGTGGACCTGTCCCAGATTGCCTGTGCTTAGCTTCGGGCACTAATTTTCTTTCCTCATACAATCCAATCTATTAAATGTCTGATACAGTTTTTCAGGCTTGAAGAGGGATTCCTTTTCTTTTATGGGGGTGGGGGAGGGGTCAGGCCCGGGATAAGAGGAAGCATTAACTGCTTCATTCATTCATACATCACAAATATGCTTCTCTCCCACCTCTCCTTCCTCATTCCCTACCACACACAGGCACTTCTAAAGCTCTCTGATATTCCTTAAAATATAACAGGCTTCCTGGCATAAGAAGAGGCAATAGCTCAGAGGAGTGACAGATACTTTTAAGCCAGGAGGGAAAAAATTGACACAAGCTATTTTTCAGAATTGTTTTTTGATGGCGTATGCCCTAGTGAGACACAAGCCTACAGAAAGGTGGCAATTATTAAGCCCTATAACTCAAGTTTACTTGAGGTCCTGAAAACTCTACACAGCCCGTAAGAGAATTCCCTATGGGATAGTATGAGCAAGACACGTATCTATTTTATAAGGTTATCTATTTCATTACATTTGACTTTTTTTAAGTCTCTGGCAATAGGCAAGAAAGATGGACCTTCACAAAGACACAGATCACACAAACAAAACGGAGTTAAAACTAGAAGAGACAAACTGTCTTCTCTCCAAACATTATTTAAGTACATATATGACTAATATGAATTTCCTTATGCGTTTGAATGTAGCAGATAGTTGATCATACTTTACACCTGGAAAAATCATAAAGATAGAGGCCAAAAAATTCTATTTTTTCATTTCTATCTCTTTTTCTTAAAGATTGTATTTATTTATTTACAGAGAGAGAGAGAGAGAACACAAGCAGGGGCAGTGGGAGAAGGAGAAGCAGACTCCCCGCTGAGCAGGGAGCCTGACTCGGGGCTCAACCCCGGGATCCTGGGATCAAGACCTGAGCCAAAGGCAGACACTTAACTAACTGATAACTCCCCCACCACACACACACACACACACACACACACACACCTCTATATCTTTTATCTCCATGTCTATACTCTTTAACTCAATTACAAAATGAAAATGATGGTATTTATTTTTACATTGGGATATGAAGATTTTCTACCTTTATTCAGTCATCTAGATTAGCTTCTTTATTACATACTCCAAGCCCACTTGTAACTCACCTGCCGCCTAGTTGGGCCTACTTACAATCATAGTGGTCATAATTACTGAGGGATTATTGGATATAAGGTATATGAAGTGCTAGGTCATTCTCTGACTTAGAGTGGACATCAAGAAGAAAGAAGAAACAAAGCACAATCACTTATTAAATGGCAGCTGAACCTATGTATATGCGAGATAAGGCAACTTTGGCTTTAAAGTGCTGACACTTAAAAAAAAATGCTGGTACTCTAATAGGGGAGAGATCAGCAAAGATAGTGTCACATCGTAAATACTAACTAATATTCACTTAATGAGCACTCATGATTTGATGGGAAAAAACAACTTCATAAACTAAACCTGTGGAAATTGCAGTCATTGTGCTATATGCAAGGCACTGTGGAATCACAAAAGAGAAGCTCTGTTAATAGCCTGTTAGGGGGAGGGTGGAATATAAAGCATGGGGTTTCCCATGACTGCTTGGTAAAGGTAAGAATGGCCTCAGAGTGATGGCATTTGAAATGGGTCAGTGAATGAGCAGGAATATGCCTGGTGAAAAAAAAAGAGAGGGTTAGACAGAGGGGTCTACTTGCACAAATGTGATCTTTTGGAAGGGTCCCATGGGTGGGTGACAGAGAGACTGTGTCAGGAGCATGGGGGCAGAGTGTGGCATTACAGGAGGTAACACCAGAGTTTTAAAGCAGAGGGCAAAGCACCTCTTTGGTTAAGCTAAAAAGCTGTGGGTTTTGTCCTGTGGGCAATAGGAGGTCACAGAGGACCTATTTGTCAGCTTTTATCCTCTGTATCTCCCCATCTCTGTGTTTTTCTTCCAATCTTCCTTGTTTCCTTTTTTCTTCTTTCCTTCCTTCCTTTTTTTTTTTTTCCTTCTCCTCCTCATCTTTTTCTTTTGTTTTTAATTTAAGGATAATTCTTCTGGTAGAGATGTGGTGGATAGACTAGGATTGGGAGTGGGGGATCTGTTGGTGTGTGAAACAGGAAATTTAGCAGTAGTCCAGCAGGAAACTAATGTGAGTGCCTTCTAGAGAAAGTAGCTGATGGAAGGAATGGGGCATTTCCTCCACATCCTTGGAGAGCAAAGGCAGGGAAGATCTTACCTTGCCTTTCTGAGCCCAGTATATCATGCCACTGCCCGGCACAATGTAGGCAGTCTGTGAAGATTTACTTATTGCTGGCGAACAGTAATGGTGAATAAAAGCATGCTTTCTGTTTCGTGAAACTGAATCAACTGGTGAAGCCTTTCACCAAGGTCAAAAATAAAGGATGTGGAAAATATTTGTGAGGGAAAAGAGAGAGACAAGTTCCACTTTTGTTTTGCTCAGTTTAGCATGTCTCCAGGAAGAGGTGATGTCTTTGTCCAACAAATGCTTGGAAATACAAGTTCTTGAAAAAGGGAAAGGAGGAGAGATGGTCCCCAAGAGATGAAGTTTCATCATATGGTGGTATAGTACAAACAATTTAAAGTGCTGATTTTACCTCTGGAAGCAATCGTTCACTTTCAGAAGGAACATCACCTATTTCTAGCTATTAGAATGTCAACTACTATTTCTAAAGAGGTATTGCCACAGAGATAAATTTGGAGTGTTAAAATGTCTCTCTTGTTTCTTTCAAACATGAGCAGTTTGCCTTTTCCATCTATACAGCAGGCACAATTATTAGAAGATACATTACTTTCTTCCTTGGAAGGAAAACTTTGAGAAATATGACATCTCTTTCCCAAGATGAGCCCACAAAATATTAGGCTAAGAATGAGGCAGCCAATTCTGTTCATGCTTATGAACAAAAAGGAAATTAGTTTTTTTTGTAAAGGCTACTCATGTTCCAAAGTTTGTGAGTTTGAACCACAAAATTCATTTTTTTGTTGAAATATACTACATTACCTCAGCTTAAGTTGAGTTCACAGTACTTTAAAAAAGTACTTTGAAAAAATACTGTAATACGGACTTCCTGGCTGGCTCAGTTGGAAGAACATGCAATTCTTGATCTTGGGGTTGAGCGTTCGAGCCCCACATTGGATATAGAGATTACTTAAAAAATAAATAAATATTTTTAGAGTATCTCTGAGAATAAATCTTTTAAAAAGATACTATAATACATCACATAATATATAGAACTGTTGAGTGTTATACACATGTATTATTGTGTGTCAAGTGTACTCCAATAAAAACAATAATATAACAACAAAATACCTTATATGTATTGATTATGTTTCTTGAATTGTTACTTTATTTTATTTTAATCTAATGATTAACTTACAAATTGTATATCCTGTCCAAATAAGCTATTACTTTAGGTCCCCGTAAAACAATAAGTAAGACCATTACAAAGTAGATTGATTCTGGATCACGTAAGCATTTGCTAATCTTGGTGCTGAATTCATTTCTTTTAGGAACATGTTGCAAAAGTTAGGGGAAGAAAAAAGTCTTTGTATTACTCTCTAGTATGAAATGGTAGAGCCTTTTAAATGTATGTATAAACAGTATGAAGTGTTTATCCTAAATAATTTTATTAGTTAAGTTTCCGTTTCCTTGCTAGAAAATCCTCAAACTTGCCTCCATAAACCAATATAATCAAATTAGTTTTTCTAAATAATAAATCTGTAAGTATCAGTTGAAGTTTAATCCCAGTGTCCTTGAAACATTCTACTGAACTTTCAAATTTCCAGTAAACAACTATGGTTGGTAATAATATGCCTGGTAGAACAAAGAAAATGTGGCTATCTCCAATTCTAAAGCTAAGTTTTAGAAAACAGGCATCAGAGAAGAGGCACCACAGATCTATTTTTAATGTACAAACAAGCTAGAGCCCATATTTTATTTTGATCAGGGGAATTAAGGAAAATCTTTGTTTGGAGGAAATATTTAACTTCAGAGTTTCCACATTGGGTTTCTTCTAGTTCTTGTTGTTTGGACATTTTTATGGAAATACACTTTGTTTTTTAGATACCATCTGCTCCTCCCTTATTTTGGTCAGCCCCCCACATCTGGTTGTTCTGGAATTGTTCATGAAATCTCAGACAGGATCATCATGACCTCACTAGAGTGGTTGAAAAAGGAGCAGATGAACATCAAGAAGACTCAGCTCATGTTTTTCAGATAAATAACTCTAAAGAGAAAACGCAGAAAGCAAACACATGAACATAGGTGATACAGAGCAATGAGGCAAGGTTGTGGTGATTATTTTTAAAGAATTTATTAATCTTTGTAAAATGAAAAGGGGAAAAAAAACAGATGATGATCTTTAAGGAACCACAGACTCTTAACTATTAAACTAAAACCTTGGTTTAAACATGTTTCAAATCATGAGTATCTGTAAATATGAATATTCAGTATTTTAAACATATCCTAATATATTTGGTCCTAGTTCAAGAAAATTGCCAGGATTAGGTGTTTGAGATTACCAAAGCAATACCATATGTTTCTGGAACTGTTGCATTTCTATTGAGTAAGTTGTTTAAATGATTTTTGGATTCTGTATTTTAAGTGAGGCTGGGATAATAAAGTTAGTATATTTAAGTAATTGATTTGTTTTGGAATGATCTATTTAGTAATAGAAACAGCTCTTGGGCAAGTCTTCAGTACCATTTCAAAGTGCTTATTTAATTTTTCATATTATGGGAGTTATCTTGATAGAAATAATACCAGGTTACTTAATTATTTATAATATATTTAATCATTGATTGGTTACTTAATCATTTATAAAGTATTTACTTTTTCCTGTGGGGGAGGATGGGGACACAGACAGCTTTTCTTATCTTTAGTTATTTGGACAAATAAACACAAAAAAACTTCATACCTTTTAAAAACCATACTTTAAAAAAAGGATGTGGTTAAAGTAGGGGTATCCAGGACTAGGTTATGGTTAGAATGTACCTGCAGTTAACCTAGTAAATTTTGACCATGACTAAAGCAGCAAAGAGAATTTGAGCAGGAGTCCATTAGCCAGATAATTTGGCTACAGGGATAATTTCAACCAAAAAGATGTTGAAACATTCAGGTAATGAAAGAAAGTGTGATGAGATTGAAAGTTCCAAATATGTTTCACTGTCTTTCTCTTGTGGATACTGTGTTTTAATTACTTGAATCTCAACCTTCTCAGAAATATAACTTTGTAAATGTTGATGTTCTGCATAGGAAATCTTAGTGAAACCTACATTGGTAGATTGCATCAGAGCCTCAAAATGCAAGAAATGCTCTTGGTCAGTATAGCAGTAAAGCAGTTCATTGAAATGAAAGAAGAGATGCTTCTCAGTTTTCCTGTATGTTTGGGTAATCTTTTAAAATATATGTCATTTTTAGGTCTGCAGGAGGAAAGCATTATTATTATGGCCTTTACATAGAAAGAAAAGATACGGGGAATGATGACCTACTCATGAATCGCTGGCTTTAGGCATCATAATATATATTAAAGAAAGAGTTGAAGAGGCTAGCAAACATCATGCAAACATTTTATAGGTTTATTTTTTTCTTTCCTCTCCAATGCATTTATTCGGAAACTGCTTATTTGCCTGAATTTGCCCCGTTGGCAAAATTTTTATACCAGACAGCTACTTTTTATTGTTGCTGCACATCATGAATAACAGCTTTATTTGATGGCAAATGAGATGCTCCAAGTTGCAAGCTTTCCATAAACATATCTGAATTGTTCAATTTCCTTCTCATTGTATAAATTCCACCTTGGCCCTTTGCCTGCTGATATTCAGATAAAGATTTCATTCATTTTCAAAACTGTGCTATGGTGCTTGCTATCATAAGTGGCAAGATTGTTCAATTCATATTAGCTATACAAACACTATACAGGTTTTTATCAGATATTTCTAAAATCATTTCTTTGTAATAAGTGGTAATGAGAACAATAAAAGAATGCCTCCAGTTGGTTTTCCAAACAGTGGTGGCAATAGATTTAGTAATGTGACTGTGTAGAAGTCATTTTCTGAAGAAAATATCTTAATGAATTATTCTGCTTCCTTTTCTTCCATGTCTTGCTAATACGGATTTGGAAACTATGATTGCTGATTGATTCCAAATGACTTGGCTCTTTGTTTCCCAATTAGGTAAGTGATTTTCATTCTTTGTCACTTGTAGGAGTCCATGGTTGTATTTTTAAATCATTGTTTGTTGCCAGTTTGTCCTGTTGAGTTCTCTGGCAAAATGAGGTAAAAATGAGACATAAAAAGACAAATCACCATTTTCAGAAAAGCACTTAAGGTCTATTTCATTAGCTGGCATAGGATACAAATTAACAAGAAGACCCTGCCTGGTTGTTCCTGTTCATAGGAACCATATGTTCAAATTCGTTTAAGTCCTTTCTGTGGGATGGCTTTTGTTTTTAAAGGAGCTGTCAGATCTTGCCCGGAAAGTTTCAGGTTATACCAAACTAGTTACCCATTATAATACTAGTTACCCAGCTATTAGAATGCATGCCACATGGTAGATAATGACAGTTTGACATACAATCAGTAGCTAACAATTTTGATGATCCCGAAGATATCTAGGCTAAAAAAGTTCAACTTCGGAGTCTGAGGTGTTGTCATTTATTCTGTTCTAGAACTGGAATCGCAAAACTATAGTCTATGGGCCAAATCTGGCAACCATAAGTTAAGAATGCTCTTTATGGGGCGCCTGGGTGGCTCAGTTGGTTAAGCGACTGCCTTCGGCTCAGGTCATGATCCTGGAGTCCCGGGATCGAGTCCCGCATCGGGCTCCCTGCTCAGCGGGGAGTCTGCTTCTCCCTCTGACCCTCCTCCCTCTCATGCTCTCTGTTTCTCATTCTCTCTCTCGCAAATAAATAACAAATCTTAAAAAAAAAAAAGAATGCTCTTTATGGTTTTAAATGATTGACCAAAAAAAAATCAAAAGAAAACTAATATTTTGTAACACAAAAATTACTTGAAATTTAAATCTTGGTGCTAAAAATTCCATTTGTTGGAATGCAGCCATACTCATTACATTATATTTTGTTAATGGCTGCTTGCTCGCTGCACCTACATGGCCCCCAAATCCTAAAATATTTATTTTCTGATCCTTAACAGAAAAAGTTTGCTGACCCCCTTGCTTGAGCACCCGCATACAAGAGGTTAATTCTCACAGCCTCCCACTGTGGGGCTACCATACAAAGAGAAATCATTACACATTACACAACTGGCCTTTTCTTCTATCATGGGGGCATCTCCCATACCTAAAATGACCGCATCAGACCAGATGGAAGAGCAGATCTTGATTGTACATTTAAATTCGCCTGTCATAGCCTTTTCCATAGTTATATTCCTTATACCTTTGAGCCCTAAAACATTCAACACATTAATTTATTTTTACTACTGGTGGATCTCTGAGCTTGCCCACAAATATTCAAAGCCCAGTGGCTAATGGGAACTGAGGAAGTGTCATTTTGTGTGGCTGGTGAAGCCGCAGCATATAATATAATGAAAAAGAATTTCCTCAAACTTTTAAATGCTTCTCAAGGATCTGTTTCACCTAAGAGAATACTAACATTCTATAGATACTGGCTCTTCTGAAGTATACATTATGGTGTTGGAAACATGTAGTGCTCATCACTGCAATCTAGCTTAGCCCCTAGTAAGCGTGGTTGTACTTTGTGAAATAGATTTAGCAGAATTTTTCAGAGGCGATGTGGAATATGAGCGATTATACATTTATTCTGATGAAGACAATCTTAGCTAAAAATACATTTCTAGTTCTTTTCCTCTTTGCATTTATTGGAAATGAATGCATTTGTAGTTTGAGACAGAAAAAAATAAGAGAACAAAGAATATTCTTGGAATATTGCAAGAAAGAGCAATGTAGGAATCACTGGATATTAAGAATATGCATTATCTCATAGGTTTAGGCCACTGGGAAATAAAGCTTCTGTGCGTGTATTTGATATATAAAGGCAGGCACAAAGAAAAAGGCAAACATACAATGGTTATTCCGGTATGGTACAATTATATAGTATGTGTTCCAACTCTTTCATGAAAATTTGACATTACTGTACTTCAGCTAGAAGCAGCGGGAATCACCAGGGAAAGAACAGCTGGATATTTTATTGGGTTTTATGTTATACATAAGGAGACCATGTTTTCCATTGTCAGTGTGTAAAAGAAAATGAAAGCTCTGGGCATCGTTAAAGTCTCGAAAGCGTACGATGTGTCAGCTCGGTTCTCTGAGCACCTGGATTGAAAGCACAGTGTGAGGTCACTGTAAAACAAAAACAGACCGTCTGCTTTAGTTGGAATTTCAAGAGTTGATCTAAAAAAAATAGTCCGTAATTGTTGTAAAGAGAATTATTCTTTTGGAACTAGACAGTTACATGTATGAATATCTGCTTATGTAGCTGTTTGAACATGTCTTCCATATTATTGCACCTGAAAAGCTCTTTGCTGTACCCTAAGGGGCACTAGGAAGCTCATTGGAGCTAGAGAAGCTGGAGACTCCCCATTTGCTGGTACTAATAGTGTTGCACTCTTGATGAATGATTGTCCCCAACTCTCCAGTTGGGCCCCTTTTGTTGGATCATTTTTGTTGAACATGTCCTCTCCCCATGCACACATTGTTTTGATTGGTGTAGTCATTGCGTCCCTCCTTGTAAGTGGCTTTATGTTGGGGACCATTTATCATATATCTTTTAAAAGTTCCAAAAAACCCATCACTGTGTTCCTCATACAGTGGTTGCTTTTAAAGGACAGTTGACACTTCAAGAGTGTGAGGATTAAGGGCACTGATCCTTTTTGCAAAATTGGAAATCCGGGTATAACTTTTGATTCGCCAAAAACTTAACTGCTAATAATAGCCTGCTGTTGACTGGAAGCTTTATAACATAAACAGCCGATTAACACATATTTTTGTATGTAATATGTATTATATATCATATTCTCACAATAAAGTAAGCTAAAGAAAAGGAAATATTATTAAGAATACCTTCAGGAAGGGGCACCTGTGTGGCTCAGTAGGTTAAGCGTCTGCCTTTGGCTCAGGTCATGATCTCAGGGTCCTGGGATCGGGCCCCATGTCAGGCCCTATGCTCAGCAGGTAGTCTGCTTCTCCCTCTCACTCTCCCTCTGTTCTCTCTCGCTCTCAAATAAATAAATAAAATCTTAAAAAAATAAAGAATACCCACGGGGCGCCTGGGTGGCTCAGTTGTTTAAGCGACTGCCTTTGGCTCAGGTCATGATCCCGGAGTCCCGGAATCGAGTCCCACATTGGGCTCCCTGCTCAGCGAGGAGCCTGCTTCTCCCTCTGACCCTCCCCCCTCTCATGTGCTCTCTGTCTCTCTCATTCTCTCTCTCTCAAATAAATAAATAAAATCTTTAAAAAAATAAAAATAAAAAATAAAGAATACCTTAAGGAAGAGAAAATACATTTACATTACAGCACTGTGTTTATAAAAAAAAAAAATCCATATATAAGTGGACCCACAGTTAAAACCTCTGTTGCTACAGGGACAACTGTACTGTATTAGTCTGCTCAGTCTGCCATATCAAAATTTTAAAGACTGGGTGTCTTCAACAACAGAAATTTATTTTCCCACAATTCCGGATGATGTAAGTCTGAGATCAGGATGCCAGTATGGTCATGTTCTGGTGAGAGCTCTCCTCCTAGCTTGCAGCCTGCCAACTTCTCACTGTGTCCTCACACAGTCCTGTTGGATGAAGAGTCCACCCTTATGATCTTATTTAAGCTTAATTAATTCTTAAAGACCTTATCTCCTGATAGAGTCCCACTGGGGGTTAGGGCTTCAACAGATGAATTTAGGGGGATGTAATTCAGTCCATAATAAGTACCTATGACGGAAATTGACTTATGCAAGATAGTGGACTACATTGTTTCGCTTATCATATGAAGCTATAAGAGGTGTGTATCTGTAGACTTAGGTTACCAATATCTTATCCATGAGTTGGAGTATTTTTCTTTAAATCTTTGTTATACACTGATATTGTATCTACTAAATTATAAAACACATTTCAAATATTCAAGAAGATTCTATAGTCTGGCTATAATTTCTTTTTTTATCACCTTAAAGGGAACACAACAGATTGAACACTGATTCTATTTATCATTCTTGAATCCACTTATTTGTATATTTACCATTGATAAAGTGCCCAACTATATACAGGAGGGGGATGAACCCAGGGCTATAAGATCTAAAGAACAACATTCTGCCCTTTAGGAACTCATAGTTGGCAAAAACAAACAGTTTCAGAGCAACATGTTAAGTTCTTAACATAATTTGCTATTGAAATAAAAATAAAGCAGTGCCCATAATTCTTCATAAATGAATGGTTTTTCACTGGTGATAACATCTAATCATTAAGAGTGAGTTTTCAACTGAAAAGAGAAAGGCAGCAAACACCAGGCAAAGGGAAAGGCAAGTACAAAGCAAAGATATGGGTGAATAAGTATAACCTCAGACCCTGCAAACCAATGTGCTGAACAAGATGAAAACAATGAAATGTTCCAAAGTTATTATTTTTTTATTGAGGTTGTACCATCTGCCAGGTTCCAGGTTATGTGAATTGATGTCAGGTGGGAAATCAAACTAACATCCCTGTTCTCAAGCTGATTTTCTAGGGAAAAGAGACAATTAATAAACAAGTAAGTAAGTGATCAAGAGTTATAAATGCAGGGTATATGAAAAATGACCTTGATATAGAGATACAGTAATCCTCCAAGGTTGGTCAGAAATATCCTTCAGAGAACATAATGAAAAAGTGATGTTTGACTTAAAAGTGGAATGACAAGAGTCACCCATGTAAAGATCCAGGCAAATTAAATACTTTCCTTGATAAATCAAAAATATTGTTTCTTAAAAAAAAATGACACGTAGGTCTTGCTTTAAAATACAGAAAAAAAACCTGGGAAGATAAATGAAATAGTGTTAATAAATGAGATGGGGGTACTAGCTGAATAAGAAAGCTGGTGGATATTAAAGATGGGTGGTAGGTATTTGGGAGTCTGTTATAGGATTCGTTCTAATTTTATGTACATTTGAAAATATCCATAATAAAAGCTACTTATTTTTAAAGTGCTTTATCTTCTAACAATCTGGGTTTGGGGGGCATCAAACTATCATAATGAACGTTTTGATCATCCATTTTTGAGTTGGAGTGCATTTGTTAACTATTGCAGTATGACAAATTACCCCAAAGCTTAGAGGCTTCAAACAGTAATCAGTATCCATTATCCTTCACAGTTTATAAGGGTCCAGAATATGGGGTTCTGGCTTGTGAGATAACCCCCAAGACATAAAAAAAATCGATAATGAGGTTTTAGTTAAGATGTCCATAAAGGCTGATTTCAGGTAAACTGGCTTGATTGGGTAGAGGATCTTTGTGCAAGGTGATTTACTCACATGACTGGCAAGCTGATGCTGGTTGTTGACAGGAGGACTGTTTCTCCTTGGTAGGCCTCTCGACAGGGCCGTCTTTGTGCCCTCACAGTATGGCGTTTGGCTTTTCCTGAGAAGTCCAAGATCAGGTAGAAACAGCAATGTCCTGGAAATCACATGTCCTTACTTCTGCATTATTGTATTGTTCACACAAGTCAGCCCTACTCAGTGTGGGAGGGCACTATGTAAGGATGTGAGTACCAGGAGATGAAGACAACTGGTGGCCATCTTAGAGGCTGCCTACCTCAGGGAGAAATAGTATTTTTAGTATTTAAACAGTATTTGTAGTATTTAGTATTTGGCATTATGGAATTGATGCCAATAAATACATAAATAAATAAGTAAATTCCTAGTTAATTTGTGATTTTCAACTACTAACTGACATAATTATCTTTGAACTTCAATATCCATATTTGGCCTCTAGAGTATGCATTTATATAATAATGTCTTTCTTCCAATCAGGTACTTAAATTAGCTTTATTTAATGGAATAATGATATTAAATACCTTTGTAAATCAAAAGGTGAAAATATATGCTGGGAATAAATTATCAAGACTTTGTCCAGCATAATTGATGGTGATTATTTTCCAGTATACTCTTCAATTCATTGCTGTAATAATCTTTTCAACCAATTAACAGCCAATTTGGTCTATTATGTTAAAATGTTAGCCACATTATTTGCCTGTTAATGTAGGTTAAATGTTAATTATGCTGTTCTATAGCGACTAACACGGTACACTAGGAAATTGCACATATTATTGGTTCATTCTTTGGCTCTGGTGTAATAATGCACCTCATTATCATTGTGCTAATTTTAGTATGAAGCACATCATATTCTATGGCATTTGAAACAAAATCACCAGTCTTCTATTGCTTCCCACCCAACATTAGATACTTTTGTGTTTTGGAGCAGTTTACATGATTAAACAGGTAATGATCTTCCAGTCTTGGCTTGCATTTGATATATTCAGGTGGGCCTTGCTCAGTATATTTTAAACAGCTCTAGGTCAAAGTGTAATCTTCTTTGCAACAAATACAAGTCATGATTTTAAGTTAACTGTACATTTAAGCTTCATGAGTACTATGATTATAAATACAATTACATTTATTCCTTCAATTCTACTGCTAATAGAACTTCCTGAGTCTAGTTTTATTGCTCCTCTTTCCACTCTTAGAACATCAGGGTTTTTTTTTTGTTTTTTGTTTTTTTGGTTTTTTTTTAGTGCCAGTGAGCAGCCTTTGGCAATAGGGTTTGTTATTAATTTTCTATTGCTCCTTAATAAAGTACCATAGGTGTAATGTCTTAAAACAACATCTATTTATTATCTCACAGTTGAGTAGGTCAGAAGTCCAGGTTCAAAATTTTGTCTCCTCTGGGTTTTACACCAAAATCAAGGTGTTGGCAAGGCTGCATTTCTCTCTGGAGACCCTAGGGATGCATCTACTCTTTAGTTTATTCAGGTTCATGACAGAATTCAGTTCCTTGCAATTGTATGACTGAACTTCTCGTTTCCTTGGTGGATGTTGACAATGGGATGAGGAGAGGGTCTTTTGGAGGGGTGGGTATCACTAGAGGCTGCTAGCACTCCTTGTCTTGTGGCCCATTTCCTCCATTTTTATGCCAGCAACAGAAGGTCGAGTCCTTCTCAAAGTTAGAATTCCTCTGAATCCCCTTCTACCTTGCCTTTGCTGACTTCAGACGGAGGAGGAAAAAGAAATTAAAAAAAAAAAAAAAGCCATGTGATTGGATTGAGCCCACCTATAATTCAGAGTAAATTCCCCATTTCACAATTAATCACCTGAATTCCACCTGCAAAGACCCTCCACAGCAGTACCTGATTGATTAACCGGTAGAAGGGAATCTACCAGGGATATCTTTAGAATCCTGCCTCTGCCTACTACAGGATTGTTGGTTGGTTAGAGGCTTGGAGTGATATTGCTTGAGTGAGGTCACTCAGAAAAAGTTACAATTACATTGAGTCCTCAGCAACACAAAGAGTCTAAGAAGATATGGAGAGAAAACTCAGGAAAAGACTACTCTAATTACAAGTGCACCATGCAACCCAAGTTTCATAAGTGACCTATGGCCTGTAAAGAAAAACAGACACCAGGGCGCCTGGTGGCACAGTTGGCTAAGCTCTTGGTTTTGGCTCAGTTCATGATCTCATAGTGGTGAGATCAAGCCCTGCTTCGGGCTCCTCAGAGTGGAATCTGCTTGAGTTTCTCTCTCTTTCTCCCTCTGCTCCTTCCCCCTCTCTCTTTCTTTCTCTCTCTAAAACAAATAAAAGAATCTTAAAAAAAAACAAAACAAAACAAAACACAGGCACCAACCAAACCAAAACAATTGCAACATAAATATCTTGTATTTCAGACCTGAATTTATTTCTGATTATATGCTAATAAATAAACAAATGTCATAATTTCCCCTTCCTTGTTCTTAAAAATATTGCTGTAGCAACGGTCCCCTTTTTCTCTGATCTAGCCCACTCCCATCAGCACATGTTTATGTTTATTTCTATCATTAAACACATACACACACACACACACACAGAAACTTTATTGTAAACATTCACCCCTTGTCTCTCCTTATCTATTCTGTCTGCAATTTCTTTCCAATTTTTCCTTGAACCCACTCTAAAATCATCATTTTCCCCCAGTCTTTCTACCCAAACTGCCCTTATCATGAACCCTGGTGACTTTCACATTACTAAATCTGATGGCCATGTCGGAGTATTCATTTTAATAGACCTATAATCAGCATTTGATTCAGATGATGCCTCCCTCATTCTGGATACATTTTCCTCCTTGATGACTTCCAGGACAGCATACTTGCATTGTTTTCCTCCTGTTTGCCTAGGCACTTCTTCCGGGATACATATGCTGGTTCCACCTTCTTGCCTAAACCTTACATTTTAGAATACCCCCACCCATGGCCCTTGAACCTCTTCATTTTCTATCCAAATGTATTTTCTAAGTGATCTCAACAATTTTCATAGCTATGCCCTCACTATATGCTGAAAATCACTGAAGTAATATCTGAATCCTGGACATCCCTGAACTTCCAAAACTATTAACTAAATATTCCATTTAAAGTCCAAAATGAATCTCAAAATTAACATACTCCAAACTGAACTCCTAAAATTTCTAATTCCCTCTCTAAAACATGCTCTACCCACAATTTTCCGCTTACTTAAAACAAAGATCTTCATCTTGTACATCTTTCTCTAATCCCTTATCCAATCCATGGTGAAAAGGTATCTCTTCTATTTTCAGAATATATCCAGATTATATTAATCTCCTTTGCCACCACCCAGCATTGAGCAAACCAATATCTCTTACTTGAATTATGGCAAAATCCTCCTGACAAATCTCTCTAAGTCCGTCAATCCTTCCATTTGGTAAAATCTTACATCAGCACCAGGGCCCACCACATCTCTGACCTCTTTGCTAATAGTCTCCCCATTGCCAAGTCTGCATTCACTTCCTTTCATTTTCTCACAGATGACTGGCTTTTTCCCCAGAGTCTATGTCCTAGCTATTAGCTTTAACGGTAGATATCCATTTGGTCAGCTCTCCTGTTCTTTAAGTCTTTCTTCAGAAAGCTTCCTCTCCAGGAGAGCTTCCCTTGTCACTCCTCTTTACATTGCATTCTCCCCATCCATACATTTCCTAGTCCTATTTCTTATTTTATCTTCTTCTCATGTACCTATCATCAGCCTAAACTATAAACTCCATGTGGGCAGACATTTTTATCTGCATTTTTCCCACTATTTCAGTGCCTAGAGCAGAGGTTGAATTATAGTAGGTGGTCAGTAAATGTTTAATGGTGAGAAATTAAAAAGGAAATATGTGAAAGTCATTGATACTTTGGTGCTGGCTATGACCCTTTATGGTAGATACAGCAGGTATTATTTTCTTTATTTTCCAAATGAGGGCAATTATATGTCTTGCCCAAGGTCACAAAGCTAGTTAAAGTGTCAGAGATTAAACCAAAACTCAACTCTCTTGACTCCTAACCTGGTTTTCTTTCCACTACAATAGGTGCTAAAAATATAGTGTTGTCTGTTCTTGGGAACTACAGTGCAGTGTCCCCCAAGAACCTGGAAATAAAGAAATAAGATTGCCTTCTGAGAGTTACACTATGAAATCAACATATAATGAGTTACCTTAAAGAAACTAGAATTGCTTTTAAACCAAAGGGACCCTTCCTGATTAAATGGCTTACCATTTCTAAAGAGAAAGTTTTAATAAGGTAAGGCAGACTTAGAGGCACTTCGAAAGAATACTCAAAAGCAAAAGTTAGTAAAATGTATCCAAGGGAGTGGAGTTTCATTCAACTGGTGAATTATGATTCCAGAACCTCTGTCTGTGGATGAGTCAGATTCTCTTAGTGATGCCAGTGAACATTGATTCCTCTCACTAACCCATTTTGTTTTTCTCATTCCATAATTATCAAACAACTTTATGATTAATAATTGATTTTCCATATTCTGCCTTTCTACAGAGGAAGAATCCCTGGCAAAATGTCCTCCCTTGCAACTTTGTTCTGATGTTAACTATTTCTTATTAAAAGTTAATAAATTGACCTTATGATTATGATTTGGCTTCTGTGAAGCTTACTTTTGGGAGATCCTCCTGACACATATATTCTGATTTATTTGACAGTTATGTTCTAGGATATGTTAAAAATTAGATTGTGATTTTATATATCAATTTCCCTGACTTGGTTAATTGAATGTGAGTTTCTGTACCTCTTCCTTCTTCTACTGAATATAGAAGTGCTTTTAATCTTTCAGCTGTAGAAGAAAATCAACCAGAGCTTTCATAGTGCCAGCCTGAAAGACAGTCCTAATTTAGAGAAGGAGGATGGACTTCTTTAAAGTAGGGCTTTAGCAGGAAGTGTTAACTAAAGTTCAGCAACTTTAGGAAATAGTTGGTCAAGGACAGATCTGGTTCTCAGAAGAGGGAGGAATTGCTCTTGCAGATTAATAGCCATTATTTTGGCAATTTGGATTTTTATCTAGAGGTGGTGGAGGGGCACCTGGATGGCTCAGTTGGTTAAGCATCTGACTCTTGATTACGGTTCAGGTCATAATCTCAGGGTCATGCGATTGAGCCCTGGGAGGGACTCTGCTCTGGGTGTGGAGCCTGCTTAAGATTCTCTCTCTCTCTCCCTCTCCCTCTGCCCCTTCTCCGCTTCTCTCCACCCCCCACTGCCAACCTGCGCTCTCTCTCTTAAAAAAAAAAAAAAAAAAAAGGGTGGTGGACAAGGGAAGTTTGTGGCTAAGGTCACCTGCAAGAGGGAGTGGGGAGGAACAGGTGCAGGGAATAGGACACTAGAGAGGCCCAATGGAAAATTCTGTCTTTCTGTGTCTTCACACAAGAAAACCAAATTTCTAAGTCAGCTGGGTTGAGAGCTAAATACGCACTTGCTGACTTTCTGGTTTACCAGGTACAGCTGGCTACAGATTGTTTGTAATGCTCTCATTGATACATTTATATATGTTTCAATAAGTTACATTTTGGTGGTTTCCTCCCTTTTAAGTTTTGAATAATAGCTAACAGCATTCAGGGAAAATATTTCTAGCAAGAAAGCTTTCTTCCTCTTATTTGTTTGTTTTATTCCTGACTTGCCTTTTTAATTTATTTCATCTTAGAAGATAAATCTTAGGGAGGTTTATTGTGACAACTTCAAATTTCTATTATACCATAGTCCGATCTTAAATAATTAATTTTAAGGAACAAAGAGCAACATAAACATATTAAAACATTCTGCCATTGTGATTAAATAAGAACACCTGAATTTTAGTCTTAGAGTTAAAAATTCCTCTTTAAAGTCAAAGCACCATTCAGTTACTACAGAAGTGAAAAATGGGTAAAAGAAGGTGAATAAGAAAAAGTGACATGACTGCACTGGAGGGAGCATGAAAGGAATTATGATGGCAGGTGGAGGGATTGATGATGAGGAGAACTAAGTTATCTCCAGGCCCATGAACTGGGACCAGTAGGAATGGGGGTGAACTGCGATAAAGGGTTCTGCCTTTGAAAACATTAAGGCATCTCATCATGGACATTCTCCCTCAACAAAACGGTGGATCTACATTGAAATACAAAGGAGGTGTGATGTGTTAGACATCAGCAAGTTTGCATTTATCTGCAAGCAAAGAGGAAGGTCATTCTAGTAATTAACCTTGTTTTCTCATTAGCCTAAAGTTGTTAAGAGCGAATCAGGAAGGATATGTTATGTCAACATCATAAGTAGAAAGAGTACAACATAATCTGGGGTATCTGGCAGACAAGACTTGCAGGTTTCAGTGTTTCACACTAGCTCTCTAGAAAAGCTTGTATTAAACTCAGGTCAAAGCACTACAGAGCTGCATAATGAAAGATGTAGGCTTTTTACTATATCACAGGATACCTGGGATTTGAGTACATGGACAGGCATGCCTGTAGATGTGTTGTCAAACTTCTTGACTCAGATGATGACAATTCATTATATTTCATTATAATTTGTGCATCATTCTCTATGGTAGATGACAATCTTAAATGGGCTGTCTGACCTCATATGTCTGTGCACAACAATGTTACCAAAAGGAGAAACATCAATTATAGGAAACAGTGCTATTTTTTTCCCAGGGTCTAAAGTCAGTGACATTCTGACAGTAGAATTACAAGGCCATAATGTGCTTTCTTCATTCATTCGATAAGTCATGAAAAATTAGGATACATTTTTTAACCAAAGAAAAATGTGATATACATTGATCATCTTTAATGCTTTCATTAATGCTTGTTTTCTTTTATAATGGACAAATCATTGAATGTTAACCTCATCTTATTTTTTGTGGGTTTGATGTCCGTAGCACCAGTGTGGCAACAAAGAAGTCATCAGTGGGAATGAAGTCTTTTTGTTGAGTTGATCTAATGCTAATTCACTGCAGACATTGAAAGTTGGAAACTATTTCTTTCTGTGTCAAGATGGCCAGATCCAGAGGTCAGGAAAATGAGAATCCAGAATATCTGGATTTAAACATCTCCTTTCATATGGTCCATCACAAAATCCTTATAATTAGTTTGTGTTTGTCTCAACATACCTATTAATCTTGGGTCATATATTGCCTGTGTCTGATTGAATTCCTGTTTACACATTATCAACAGACTTTTCAAAACTGATCCTTTGAATTCTGTGATAAAGGAAAAGTTCTTATCAGCTAAGGCTTTTTCATGGGCTATTTTTTCATGTTAATTTTTTAAAGGACTACCTTATAGGCCCCTTTAATGAATTCTGGGCTCAAGTTCATATTGTAATTTTGCAGTCTCTCCTATAAGAAATTCCTGTAGCCAGATGATATAGTTCTATAGTGTGGGACACAAACACTTTTGACATTTATAATGACATGAGAGTTTGAACAATGCTGCTTCAGAGAAGGTGGCTTTATGACAAGGTCTCATTTTAGCCAAAGTTTGATTGGAAGAGATCATATGTCTGGGCATAGTTAAGAACCAGGAAGAGAACAGTATGCTTCTGTTCAAGTCCATCGTTTTATATGAATCAAGATTGGCAGTGCTGAGACAAAAATGTTCAAAGAGGAAGAGTATTTGACATCAAATTCCTTAGTATACTTCAAAATAGTTTTTTCATGTATATGATAATTTACCATGGAAACTATTTTTTTAGGATTTATTGATTTATTTCAGGGACAGAGAGACCATACACAAAAGTGGTGGGGAGGGGCAGAGAGAGAGGGAGAGAATCCTCAAGCAGACTGTGTTCAGCACAGAGCCTGATGCAGGGTTCGATCCCAGGACCCTGTGATCATGACCTGAGCAGAAATCCGGAGTCAGCTCTTTAACTGACTGAGCCACCAAGGTGCCCCAGAAACTTTTTTTTAATGCAATAACTTACTAACATTGCTCAGAACATACATTGGAAAATACTTTCGAAAATCTGAAATCTCAGGGCGCCTGGGTGGGCTCAGTCGTCAAGCGTCTGCCTTCGGCTCAGGTCATGATCCCAGGGTCCTGGGACCGAGCCCCGCATCTGGCTCCCTGCTCGGCGGGAAGCCTGCTTCTCCCTCTCCCACTCCCCCTGCTTGTGTTCCCTCTCTTGCTGTCTCTCTCTGTCAAATAAATAAATAAAATCTTAAAAAAAAAAAAAAAGAAAATCTGAAATCTCTTGGATTGAACTGTAAGTATGGAAAAATGTGTAGATGAATTACATTACTCTCTGTTAATACCACCCGTCTCTTCTGCAACTCCATGCCTGAATTGCTTTTACTGAATTGTATTTTGGAATTATACCCTTGGGCCACATTGAGAATCTTTAGAAGAAACAGCCCTGAGAAACTCATTACTTTATTTACCGTAAGAATTTTGTTAAGGATGTTGTTCTCTGCATTGCCCAGTGGACAACTCTTGAGAACCCCCAAGAGAAATATATCTCCAGGCTCAGTACCAAGAATAGTCTTCTCTTTCCTGAGCTAGTGGTTGTTGGTCTAATGGACACTGAGAGTTATGAAAATGATTGTTTCCCAGTTTGCACTGAAGCCAAGAAAATGCAGAGCAATTTAGGGCACATTTCTAGGATTTGTACAGAATATCACAGCTTTTTTGTCCTGGTCTCAATGAAGGTTTTTGTTTTTTTTTCTTATTTTCCTATGTTAATTTTCTTCACCTTGATACATTCATCTACTTAGTTTTATTTGATTTTATACTATGGATTTTGGAAGCCGTTTATTTATTTATTTATTTATTTATTTATTTATTTATTTATTTATTTAT
>NW_023270431.1:4029505-4188699 GCF_011800145.1 Mirounga leonina
TATTTATTTATTTATTTATTTATTTATTTATTTATTTATTTATTTATGTTAATCACCATACATTACATCATTAGTTTTTGATGTAGTGTTCCATGATTCATTGTTTGCGTATAAGACCCAGTGCTCCATTCAATACGTGCCCTCTTTAATACCCATCACCCGGCTAACCCATCCCCCCACCCCCTCCCCTCTAGAACCCTCAGTTTGTTTCTCAGAGTCCATAGTGTCTCATGGTTTGTCTCCCCCTTCGATTTCCCCCTCTTCATTTTTCCCTTCCTGCTATCTTCTTTTTTTTTTTTTTTTAACATATAATGTATTATTTGTTTCAGAGGTACAGGTCTGTGATTCAACAGTCTTACACAATTCACAGTGCTCACCATAGCACATACCCTCCCCAGTGTCTATCACCCAGACACCCCATCCCTCCCACCCCCCACCACTCCAGCAACCTTCAGTTTGTTTCCTGATATTAAGAATTCCTCATATCAGTGAGATCATATGATACATGTCTTTCTCTGATTGATTTATTTCGCTCAGCATAATACCCTCCAGTTCCATCCACGTCGTTGCAAACAGCAAGATTTCATTCCTTTTGATGGCTACGTAATATTCCATTGTGTATCTATCTATCTATCTATATAGATAGATAGATACATACATAGATAGATAGATAGATAGATAGATAGATAGATAGATAGATACATCTATATATATATCTATATATATATAGATATACATCTATATATATCTATATCACATCTTCTTTATCCATTCATCTGTCGATGGACATCTTGGCTCTTTCCATGGTATGGCTATTGTGGACATTGCTGCTATAAATATCAGGGAGCATGTACCCCTTCAGATCCCTACATTTGTATCTTTGGGGTAAATACCCAGTAGTGAAATTGCTGGGTTGTATGATAGCTCTATTTTCAACTTTTTGGGGAACCTCCATACTGTTTTCCAGAGTTGCTGCCCCAGCATGCATTCCCACCAACAGTGTAGGAGTGGTAAAAGAGTACAGATTAGCAAACTACCTTATAATGGTGAGTGAGACCAAGATACCTCTGGAAAGCCTAAGGCCTGGTCTTGGATGAGGAATTTGATTGTTAACTGAAATAGCAGTATCTCCATGAATTCTCATAGTGTGGAAGTATTTTGAATGAGGGTTTTGTTTGAATCAGAATCCCTGGGGCCAATGCCTAAACATAGGTATTTTTTTAGAAGCTAGTAATCCTAACCAGTACAACCACAAAGAAAGGCATTTCTCACATAGAAAAGAGCAAGTGAAGAGAAGAGGACAAGCTTGACATGGTTCCAAGAGAGTAAAAAGCCATGAGTGCTTCGGTCAGGATGAGTTAAAAAGAAAGGTGTGACAGATAAAATTGAGAAGTAGACAGGCCTGATTTCAGGCAGAGCATTATAAACTGTTGATAAGAAACTGTATTTCGGGGGTGCCTGGGTGGCTCAGTTGGTTGGGCGACTGCCTTCGGCTCAGGTCATGATCCTGGAGTCCCGGGATCGAGTCCCACATCGGGCTCCCTGCTCGGCAGGGAGTCTGCTTCTCCCTCTGACCCTCCCCCCTCTTGTGCTCTCTCTCAAATAAATAAATAAATAAAATATTAAAAAAAAAAAAGAAACTATATTTCGGGTGAAATAGGGGATAGGGTTTAAGAAGTGCACTTGTGATGAGCACAGGGTGATGTATGGAAGTCTTGAATGACTGTGTTATACACCAGAAACTAACATAACACTGTATGTTAACTAATTGGAATTAAAATAAAACTTAAAAAAAAAAAAGCTACATTTCATTTCAAATACATGGGGCCACCAGAAGGTACTTTGTTAAGTCAAGTTTATTGAGGTATAATCAGCATACGGTAACATTCACTCTTTTTAGTGTACAGTTCTATGAGTTTTGATGTATCTCCACCATCAAAATGATGAAAATTTCTGTCACGCCAAGAAAGTTCCACCATGTCCTTTTAGAGTCAGCCCTTCTTTCCACCCCCAGTTCCTTGCAACTATGGCTCTTCTCTCTGCCTCTGTAAGTTTTGCCATTTGCAGACCATTTTATAAATTAGATCAAACTGTATGTAGCCTTTTGAGTCTGACTTCTTTCATTTGCCATACAGTCATGCTGTTGAAGGTATACCGAGGGCTTTGAGCAGACGGTAACACCAACTGCTTTATACTGTGTGGAAATAACTCAGTTGCTATGATGAGAATCACAGTATCATGGTTGTTAGGAGTTGATTGTAGCAGGTTAGACAAGAGGGGTGGATGATGGCTTCCACGGGTGGTAGCAGTGGAAGTCCCGAGAAATGGATGATTTGGGAGATATTTTGGAAGTTGAACTGACAGAAGGTCTAGTGATTTAGGTATGAGTAGCAAGGAGACTTATCCAACTGGGAAAGAATAATTTTAGATAAATTAAAAATTTAAGTGGGGGGCGCCTGGGTGGCTGGGTCCATTAAGCGTCTGCCTTTGGCTCTGATCATGAACCCGGGGTCCTGAGATCGAGCCCCGCATGGGGCTCCCTGGTCGGTGGGGAGCCTGCTTCTCTCTTTCTCTCAGTCTGTTGCTCTGCCTGTTTGTGCGCATGCGCTCTCTCTCTGATAAATAAATAAATAAAATCTTAAAAAAAATTAAATATTAAAAACAATGAAAGCACTAAAATAATTCTTGGGAGACTTATTTAATATAATCTTAGGATGAAAAATAACTTCTTGAGCAAAACAAAAAATAAAATGTAGGGAAAATTTGTAATATAAATAATCAAAATTCAGGGGCACCTGGGTGGCTCAGTTGTTAAGCATCTGCCTTCAGCTCAGGTCATGATCCCGGAGTCCTGGGACTGAGCCCCATGTTAGGCTCCCTGCTCAGCAGAAAGCCTGCTTCTCCCTCTCCCACTCTCCCTGCTTGTGTTCCCTCTCTCACTGTATCTCTCTCTGTCAAATAAATAAATAAAATCTTTTTAAAAAAATCAAAATTTGGGGCACCTGGGTTGCTCAGTTTGTTAAACGTCTCTCTTCGGCTCAGGACATGATCCCAGGGTCCTGAGATCAAACCCCACATTGGACTCCCTGCTCAGTGGGCAGTCTTCTTCTTCCTCTCCCTCTGCTCCCCCCCCCCCCCCCCACAGGCTCTCTCTCACGCTCACTTTCTCCCTTTTTTTTTTTTTTTTAAAGATTTTATTTATGTGACACACAGAGAGAGACAGCTAGAGAGGGAACACAAGCAGAGGGAGTGGGAGATGGAGAAGCAGGCTCTCTGCTGAGCAGGGAGCCTGATGCGAGGCTCGATCCCAGGACCCCAGGATCATGACCTGAGCCTAAGGCAGACGCTTAATGACTGAGCCACCCAGGCACCCCTCCCTTTCAAATAAATAAATAAAATCTTGAAAAAAAGAAAAAAAGAAAAATCAAAATTTGTATAAGGTGAAAGATACCACAAAGTTATAAAACCAGAGTCAGCCCAGGAGAAACATTAATAGCATATATAACCAAGTACTTTTATTTATTTATTATTTTTTTATAACCAAGTATTGATATATGTACTATATAATGAAAAGCTATCAATCTCTGAGACAAACAAGCCAAAAGAAAACTGGGCAAAGAAGGGAAAAAAAATGGCTTAGGAAATACAGTGTCCAATATACATATAAAAAGATGTTTATTCTCAGGATGCCTGGGTGGCTCAGGCGTTTAAGCATCTGCCTTCAGCTCAGGTCATGAACCCAGGGTCCTGGGATCGAGCCCCATATCACATCAGGCTCTCCCTGCTCAGTGGGGAACCTATTTCTCTCTCTCCCTCTGCCCCTCCTCCCTGCTCATACTTTCTCTCACTCTCTCTCTCTAATAAATAAAATCTTAAAAAAAAAGATGTTTATCCTCATTGTTTTTTGATTCAGCAATTCTACATCTGAGACTCCATTCTATAGTAATACTTATGTATGTAGGCATAGATTGTTTTGCATTAGTAGAGGAATAATTATGTAAATTTTGGTTCATTGGAACAATAAAATATCATGCAGGCATTAGAATAAACTAGATGTTTTTGGTATCATGGAAAGTTGTTAAATGAAGAACTTTAAAAACAATTTGTTCAGCATGATGCCATTGATAGCTGACTAAAAACAGTGATTATGTATATGAGAGATAGATTGAGATTGAAATTGAGATTGAGAGAGAAAGAGAGGAGAAAGAGAAGAGAAGAAGAAGAGGGAGAGAGTAAATACAAAGAAAAACAATTGGATGTACACCAAACCGTAAAGAGTTTAACAGGAGTTCACTTCTGCAGGGGATATGGGATTGGGTATGATTATATAAAAAGTCTTTCACAGTCTTCTTCATATGTTTTGTAATGCTTGACTATTTTCAAGGTTTAAAGATTTATTTATTATTTTAGAGAGAGAGTGTGAGCAGGGGGAGGGGCAAATGGAGAGAGAGAATCCTGAGCGTGGAGCCTAATGCAGGGCTCAATCTCAGGACCCCGAGATCATGACCTGAGCAGAAATTAAGAGTCAGGTGGTCAACCAGCTAAGCCACCCAGGTGCTCCAACTATTTTCAAGATTTAAAATAATGCTCTTATAAACATTGTTGCAATTATTATTCATTTACTCTTGCAAATATGCATCAAGAATTTCTTACAGATATTTATCTAAAAGTGAAATTACTGACTTTTAGATATATGCTTGCTCTCATTTATTGGATATTGGCAGTGAAGAAATGCATAAACAGTTGGAATAATCATACAATGTGATACTTTACAGCTGTTAACTTAAACTAGACAGGCATATATCAGTGTGGAAAATCTCACAAACATGATGTTGAGTAAACAAATTGAAAAGTCTAATTGTATAGTACTTGTGAATATTTTTAAGAAAACAAACAATTTTATATGTTATTTGGGGAAAATACATATTAATAAATGGTTAAAATATGCAAGGGACAATACTGTACAATCCAGTGTTATTAACTATAGTCACTATGTTATACATTATGTCCCTAGGACTTGTTTATTTTAGAACTGGAAGTTTGTATCTTTTGATCACCTTCACCCCTTTTGCTCATCTCCAACCCCTCACCTCTAACAATCACCAATCTATTTTCTTTTTTAAAGATTTTATTTATTTATTTGAGAGAGAGAGAATGAGAGAGAGAGAACACATGAGAGGGGATAGGGTCAGAGGACGAAGCAGACTCCCTGCCGAGCAGGGAGCCTGATGCGGGACTCGATCCAGGGACTCCAGGATCATGACCTGAGCCGAAGGCAGTCGCTTAACCAACTGAGCCACCCAGGCGCCCCAACAATCACCAATCTATTTTCTATATCTGTGAATTTTTGTTTTGTTAGTTGGTTTTTATATTCCATATACAAATGAGATCATATGGTATTTATCTTTCTCTATCTTTATTTCACTCATCATAATCCTCTCTGGATTGTCACAAATGGCAAGATTTCGTTTTTTTTTTTTTTTTTTTTTTTTTTGTGTGGATAATATTTCTCTGTGTGTGTGTGTGTGTGTGTGTGTGTTTTACTTAGATGAGGACTAAGAGAAAAAATGAGAAGTACTTTGAGGAAATATAATAAACATTGCTTAAAATGGGGGGTAGTAAGAGAAGTGTTTGAAATGGAATGAGATGATATCATTATGATTTCTCTTGAATTATCATAATACAAACAATAAATCATATTTTTTGAGAGGTTGCTGTATACTAATCACTTTTGCAAATGCCTTATGTATATTTTATCATTTAATCCTTACAAAAATTATATGAATCACAGATGTAGAAAATGAACCTAGAAGATTTACAATCTTATCTGTGGTTACCCAGTAATCAAATGATAGAACTAAGATTTTAACTCAAGCATTCTGACTCCCTCCAAAGCCCCAACCCTTAACGTCCATGCTCTGTCACAAATGCAGTTTTTTTTCTGTTGGGACAGGAAATGTGGAAGAGCGTGGGGCTAGCCCTAAATCAGATGAGTTATTAGGAGATGAGCTAAGGAAACAGAAAGCAAGATTTGAGGAAAAGTAGAGGAGAGGTACAAGCTAAAAATTACTTTTCCTCCTAAAAGAAGATTAGCAGAGAATTAAACCTTTGAGAGCTTTAACCTGGATGGGTGCACATTTTTGTATTTCTACTTTTGAACTGCTAGTTCAGACATAAGGAACAGTGTCTTCTCAGAAAGATCCTATTTCAGACTTTATCCCCACTGAAAATATTGAAGGTGTATTACGTTTCAGGGGCTATCACAACAAAGTATGACAAACTGGTTGGCTTAATATAGAAATTTAGTCAATGGGGAGAAACTGAGAGCTTTCCCCCTAGGTCAGGAACCTTACCTTTCAGGGGCTGTCACAACAAAGTATGACAAACTGGTTGGCTTAACATAGAAATTTAGTCAATGGGGAGAAACTGAGAGCTTTCCCCCTAAGGACAGGAACACAGCAGGGATGTCCACTATCACCACTGATATTCAACATAGTACTAGAAGTCCTAGCCACAGCATTCAGACAACAAAAAGAAATAAAAGCCATCAGAATCGGCAAAGAAGAAGTCAAACTCTCACTCTTAGCAGATGATATGACACTTTATGTGGAAAACCCAAAAGACTCCACCCCAAAACTGCTAGAACTCATACAGGAATTCAGTAAAGTGGCAGGATATAAAATCAATGCACAGAAGTCAGTGGCATTCCTATACACCAACAACAAGACAGAAGAAAGAGAAATTAAGGAGTCGATCCCATTTACAATTGCACCCAAAACCATAAGATACCTAGGAATTAATCTAACCAAAGAGGCAAAGAATCTGTACTCAGAAAACTATAAAATACTCATGAAAGAAATGGAGGAAGACACAAAGAAATGGAAAAACGTTCCATGCTCATGGATTGGAAGAACAAATATTGTGAAGATGTCAATGTTACCTAGAGCAATCGACACATTGAATGCAATCCCTATCAAAATACCATCCACTTTTTTCAAAGAAATGGAACAAATAGTCCTAAAATTTGTATGGAACCAGAAAAGACCCCGAATAGCCAGAGGAATGTAGAAAAAGAAAAGCAAAGCTGGTGGCATCACGATTCTGGACTTCAAGCTCTATTACAAAGCTGTCATCAACAAGACAGTGTGGTACTGGCACAAAAACAGACACATAGATCAATGGAACAGAATAGAGAGCCCAGAAATGGACCCTCAACTCTATGGTCAACTAATCTTCGACAAAGCAGGAAAGAATGTCCAATGGAAAAAAGACAGTCTCTTCAACAAATGGTGTTGGGAAAATTGGACAGCCGCATGCAGAAGAATGAAACTGGACCATTTCCTTACACCACACACAAAAATAGACTCCAAATGGATGAATGACCTCAATGTGAGACAGGAATCCATCAAAATCCTTGAGGAGACCACATGCAGCAACCTCTTTAACTTGAGCCGCAGCATCTTCCTAGAAACATTGCCAAAGGCAAGGGAAGCAAGGGCAAAAATGAACTATTGGGACTTCATCAAGATAAAAAGCTTTTGCACAGCAAAAGAAACAGTCAACAAAACCAAAAGACAACCTACAGAGTGGGAGAAGATATTTGCAATGACATATCAGAAAAAGGGCTAGTATCCAAAATCTATAAAGAACTTATCAAACTCAACACCCAAAGAACAAATAATCCAATCAAGAAATGGGCAGAAGACGTGAACAGACATTTTTCCAAAGAAGACATCTAAATGGCCAGCAGACACATGAAAAAGTGCTCAACATCGCTCAGCATGAGGGAAATCCAAATCAAAACCTCCATGAGATACCACCTCACACCAGTAAGAATGGCTAAAATTAACAAGTCAGGAAACGACAGATGTTGGCGAGGATGCGGAGAAAGGGGAACCCTCTTACTCTGTTGGTGGGAATGCAAGCTGGTGCAGCCACTCTGGAAAACAGTATGGAGGTTCCTCAAAAAGTTGAAAATAGAGCTACCATATGACCCAGCAATTTTACTACTGGGTATTTACCCCAAAGATACAAATGTAGTGATCCGAAGAGGTATGTGCACCCCAATGTTTATAGCAGTAATGTCCACAATAGCCAAACTATGGAAAGGGCCAAGATGTCCATCGACTGATGAATGGCTAAAGAAGATGTGGTATATATATACAATGAAATATTATGCAGCCATCAAAAGGAATGAAATCTTGCTGTTTGCAACGATGTGGATGGAACTGGAGGGTATTATGCTGAGCAAAATAAGTCAATCAGAGAAAGACATGTATCATATGATCTCACTGATTGAGGAATTCTTAATCTCAGAAACAAACTGAGGGTTGCTGGAGTGGTGGGCGTGGGAGGGATGGGGTGGCTGGGTGATAGACATTGGGGAGGGTATGGGCTATGGTGAGCACTGTGAATTGTGTAAGTCTGTTGAATCACAGAACTGTACCTCTGAAACAAATAATACATTATATGTTAAAAAAAAAAAAGTAGGAAGGAAAAATGAAGGGGGGAAGTCAGAGGGGGAGACGAGCCATGAGAGACTATGGACTCTGAGAAACAAACTGAGGGTTCTAGGGGGAGTGGGGGGGGAGGGTTAACCTGGTGATGGGTATTAAAGAGGCACATATTGAATGGAGAACTGGGTGTTATATGCAAACAATGAATCATGGAACACTACATCCAAAACTAATGATGTAATGTATGGTGATTAACATAACATAATAAAAAAACAAAAAAACAAACAAAAAGAAATTTAGTCAATGAGTAGTTCTGGAGTCTAAAAGTCTGAAATCAAGTTTTCAGCATGGCCATGCTCTCTCTAAGACCCTGGATACAGTCTTGCCTCGCCTCTTCCTAGCTTCTGATGGTGACTCTCAATCCTTCGTGTTCCTTGGCTTATAGCTTAACACTTCAAACCCTGCTTTCATCTTCACAGGGCAATCTGTTCTTATATCTTCACATCTTTTTATTTATTTTATTATTTTATTTCATTTTTAAACATTTATGTGTTTATTTTAGAGAGAGAAAGAGAGCATGAGCAGGAGGAGGAGCAGAGGGAGAGAATCCCAAGCAGACTCCGTGCTGAGTGTAGAGCCTGATGCAGGGCACAATCTCATGACCCCAAGATCATGACTTGAGCTGAAACCAAGAGTTGGATGCTCAACTGACTGAGCCACCCAGGCACTCCTCACAGCTTTATAAGGACACTGATCATTTTTTTTTTTAGACACAGCCCCCTTCCCCCAACCCCCCTCCAAATCCAGGATGACCTCATTTTAACTAATTACCTCTAATACTAATCCATTTCCATTTAAGGTCACATTCAGAAGTACTGGAGGTTAGGACTTCAACATACTTTTCTTGGTTCACAATTCAACCCATAATAAAAGGAAAACAAAATAAGACCTTTATAATTGTCAGGTTTCATTCTTGAGCTTGGTAGATATTCTCAGCATTAAAACAAAGTTAAAATTAAATTAATGTGTATATATAACTAGGTGTATATATACACATGCATCTGTATATATGCTATGCTTTATTTCTGAATAGTACACACAGTTTTAATCATTAACATTTATTATTCTTCATTGAGATTTTATACCTAAATAATAATTTCTTTTTTTTTCTAAATAATAATTTCTTTAGAAAAAGAGATTTTGAAGGCATCAACCCAATTAAGAAACCAGTGGCATAAAACTGTATTACTTTTCTTCAGATTCCTAATTCAGAATAGCTTATAGTATTTATGCCAAAGCAGTTATTGCATAAATAACCTTTTGGTGACGTAAATTGTTACAGTAGGCCTACAAGAAGTGCAAAATCATTGTAGGAAAAACTGTTGGTGAGTGTATTTTGCAATTCTTTTTATCTATTCCATTTTGTTTTGTTTTCTTCTCCAGCTGAAAGCATTCATGGAAACAAAATTGTTTTTCTCATGCGAAATGATTAGTACTTTCTCACACTGACTTCCTGCCCTATCTTGAGTAGAAAGCAATGCAGGAATATCTAAATAGGAATCAAAAGTTCTTGGAAAAAGATGCAAAAGAAACAAGAGAACAACTGGATACTATCTGATTCTCAGGGACATTCCCTTGTTCATTAAACTGCAAAAGCTAAAGCACCTGGGAAAATCTGCCTGGGCAGGCAGGGATGTGAACAATAATAGAAAATGCATATCCATGTCGGCTGAGAGGGCTTGGAACTATTATATACTATGGCTGGAATGTGATCAAGGGAAATTCAAAGGAGAGATTATTTCAGACCCTTATAGCATAGCGATAAAATGTAGAAAATAGATGAATGTGTCTGTCTTTTCAGGCCGAAAGTATCTATTTTGAAAAAAACAAAATTTACCTATGCTGATTTAGAGAATACAAATGTGCCTCCCCAGAGTACTCTGCAATTATCCTTGTCAGGTGAGCCTTTAGAAATCAAGGATTACTGAAGAATACCTTGACTTGTGAGAGTGTGAGTATATGAGGGTGTGTGGTGCCCATCGGAACAGACAGTGTGGAGACACGAATAGGCTACTCGAGGAAAAAAAAGAAAAAAAAACACATTTTATATACAGCTTTCTTTCTTTTTTTATTTATTTGAGAGAGAGAGAGAGAGCATGGTGGGGGGGTGTGGAGAGGCAGAAGCAGACTCCCTGCTGAGCGTGGAACCTGACACAGTGCTCCATCCCAGGACCCTGAGATCATGACCTGAGCCAAAGGCAGACACTTAACTGACTGAGCCACCCAAGCTCCCCCTTAAATACAGCTTTCTTAATTCAGTCCTTAATTCAGAAATAGATGGATACGTAGGTGCTAGGTGTCAAAATTGAAGTACTAAGTCTCAGGGCACCTGGGTGGCTCAGTCGTTAAGCATCTGCCTTCCGCTCGGGTCATAGTCCCAAGGTCTTGGGATTGAGCCTTGCATCAGGCTCTCTGCTAGGTGAGAAGCCTGCTTCTCCCTTTCCCACTCCTCTTGCTTATGTACTCTCTCTCACTGTCTCTCCCTCTGTCAAATAAATAAATAAAATCTTCTAAATAAAAAAAAGTACTAAGTTTCTGCTGTGTTCCATTGCTACGATTGGAATCCCCCAATTTCCACTTGAGCACTTAAGATTCACTAGCATCCAGTGGTCAGACCAACTCTTCATTCGTCATCAAATTCAGGGAGCCCATTGTTGGGTGGCAGGGGAGCAGCTTAGATATTCTAGTGGCAAATGCACTAATTTGCAAGAATTGGAATGCAATTAAACTCCCCCAAAATTTAGAAGCCCTGGAAGGATTTATTTTATACAAAAGTTGCCGCAAATTTGACACCTGTAGAAAATTAGTTTCATTGATCGCACATTTTGATTTTTTTTGAGCTAGAGAGGAAAGGTGGTGAATAGGGGAAAATAAATCCATGCAGGTAATTAAAATCAAGGAATAAATTTGTCAGAATATGTTATTAAATGTTATAAATGCTATCTTGGGCTTGTATAGATGATGACAAGTATCTGTATTTTATCAATAAATTCATTTGTGATAGTACTAGCCTTATGTAAGCATTGAGAAAGTTAGGAGCCTGTTTTTTTTTTAAGTTACAGACATAAAACTATGACCTGTGATCTGCTATTAGCTTTCATGTCAACCTAAAGATATATTTAAAGAAGCAAAGTGGTTTTGGTGTTCACAAAGCTTCAGGAGCTGCTCTCCTAACAAAGTGCTGTGCCTGTGTCCCACCCTCACCTCCTCTCAACTTAACTCTCTGTGCTTTCATCTCCCCACATTTTACATTTTTGGGAGGATCCAAGGGTTTTCATATGGACTCAGAGCTAAAATCTTCTTATCTGCATGTAGCATGACCTTGGCTTTTATTGTTTTTTTGTTTGTTTTCTGCTTAGGTTAGGTTATTGGTATTTTGTTTGTCTTAATTCTAGTGATTTGCTTATTTCTCAGATGATAACCTTTTCACTTCCATAGGCAAGCATTATTACTTTAAAATGCTACATCCCTCCATTTCTATCAGGCACCTTCTTCGATAATTTTGTGAGCTCTTTATGCTAATGCCTAGGTAGAATCTCAATAGCCAAATCAAATTTACTTTTCATTAGTGACCTTTTTAAAGTAGTGTTTCCAGATTAAAGGCAGGATGCCCAGTTAAATTTGAATTTAGGTAAACAACAAATAGGCTTTTTTTCTTAGTATGGGGACAAAATGTTTTCCATGGAACATAACTATATTAAAAAGTGTTTTTTTTTGTTCATCTTAAATTCAGTTTCACCTGTCATTCTGTTTCATTACTTTGAATATTATCTTATTTTCATCTGGCAACATTAGTTTAAAGGGGAAAAGTACTGAAAGTTAGTAGTTTAAAAATATTATACATCAAACTATCTTTAAAAATGTGTGTAACAGATGCAAATATCTTTTTTAATGGTTGGGGGAAGGAGTAAAAATAAATTTAGGATCTTGTTAATGTTTATTCATTAATTCTTTTCCCAAATGTTCACTGAAGTACCTAAAATGTCAGGCCCTAAAGGAGGAGCAAAACAAACATAATCTTTGCCTTCGTGGAATTTATAACTTAATGGAAAAGAACATTAATCACAAAATCTCTCAAATACATAGTCAACTGTAGTAAGTACAAGGAAAGATACTGTTCATAAGACAGGGGGCCTAACTAATGGGTTGGGGGGTGGGGTCAGGTAAAATTTCCTGAAGAAGTAAAATTTGAGCTAAAACCAAAGCCTTAAACGGGACTAAATTGGGCAAATGGCAGGTTAAAAAAATAGAAGTGGATTTCTAAGTAGAAAGGAATTAACAGGCATCTGTGGTTGAAATCCAATGAGCAGTAAATGTTGCTAAAAAGGCTGCAGAGGAGGTCTGTAAAAAGATAAAGTGGGACCCAGTAGGCATTTTGATCTTCGTTGTAAAAAACAATGGGAAGACTTTGCAAGGCTTCAAGAGAGAAATAAGATTTGCATTTGAAAAGATGAATCTAGCTGCTTGAAGAAGAGAAGATTAGAGCTGACTGGAAGGTTTATAAAGCATTTCCTGGGTGGTCAGTATATTACTCCAGCCAAAGGATCACTGTAGTCTACAAAAGAGATTGGTAAATTCTTCTGTAAAAGTCCGTGTTTTAGGATGTACTACTATCCAGTCTCCGTGGCAGCTACTCAGCGCTTCGCTTGCAGTGGTAGCGCAGTTGTAGGTGATACGTAAATGAAGTGTGGCTGTCCTTCAATAAAACTCTTTCTGATACTAAAATTTGAATTTCGTAGTATTTTCATGTGTCATGAGATAGTAGTTTTTGATTTTTTTTTTTTTTTTTTTTTATGCATTAACCATTTCAAGATGTAAAAACCATCCTTAGCGTGCAGGCTATACAAAAACAGCACTCATTCATGTTCTAGTTGCTTGGAGTGTAGTTAGGGAGGACTGGATGGTTTTGAGAGCTGCTCTGGAGAGCAAATTAAGAGAAATGTTGACGGTTTAAGTGTGGGAGTTGAAGAAGAACTAAGTGTTTAAAATTTCTCTCATGTTTCCGATCTGTATGGGAGTGCCATTCCCTGAAGCAAGCAAAGGAGTTTGAAGAGAGAAATCATGAATTGGGAGATAAATTGGGTTTTGTCATGGCTCTAAAACATCCATATGGAGATATTGAATATTTCAGCTAGAACTAAAACACTGATAATTACCAGGTTATACCAGACAATTGAAGCCTCCAGGGACTGATCTTTTCTTTTCTTTTTTCTTTTCTTTCTTTTCTTTTCTCTTTTCTTTCTCTTCTCTTCTCTTTTCTCTTCTCTTCTCTTTTCTCTTTTCCCTTCCCTTCCCTTCCTTTTCTTATCTTTTTTCTTTTCCTTCTTATCTTTTTTCTTTTCTTTGCCTTGCCTTGCCTTTATCTTCTCTTCTTAATTGAGATATAATTGACATACATTATCTTAGTTTCGGTCGTACAACATAGTGATTCAATATTTATATATTATCACAAAATGATCACCACAGCAGGTCTAGTTAGCATCTGTCACCATACATAAAGATATTTTTCTCTTGTGATGAGAAATTTTAAGATCTCCACTCTCTTAGCAACTTTCAAGTGTGCAGTAGAGTGTTATTAACTAGTCCCTGTGCTGTACATCACATCTCCATAACTTGTTTCTTTTATAACTGAAAGTTTGAATATTTTGACCACCTTCACCTATTTAAACCCACCCCCCAACTTCTGGCAACCACCAATCAATCTATTCTTTGCATCTATGTATCTATGAGATGCTTTATTGTTTTGGGGTTTTTTTTTAGGATTCTACATATAAGTGAGATCATATTTGTCTTTCCCAATCTAACTGATTTCACTTAGCATAAGGCCCTCTATGTCCATCCACGTTGTCACCAAAGGATATATACATATGGATATGGATGTATACACATATATACATGCATATCAGAGGCTCCGTGGATAAGGTAGTAAATATTGGAAAGAAAATCATTTTGGGACCAGAATACTGGTTCTACCTTACACTAACTGATAGGATCTTGAGCTAACAGTTTCTCTAAGCTTCAATTTACCAATTTGTAAAATGAAATAATGATACTAAAAAATTACAATTTACTTGTATGTTTACTGAGATTATGTAAGGAGATAATGATTTTAATTCCTAGTGTGGCTTTGGAAGGAAAACTCTTCTTTCATCAACTTATGTTCATGAAGTCAGGGGCCTGCAAATTGACTGAGAGCAGATTAACAGGGGAAAACGTTTGATTCACATGAAAGTGGGAGTACTCAGTGGTGAGTAACTCACAGAATAGCCAGGGGTAAGGGTGTATATATGCCAACATACCCAGGGTAACGATTTATATACTAGCTTAACAAAAATGAGATTTGGGGGGTTCAATGGAAAAGTCTAGAAAGTTCTCTTGGGCATTTTTATCCTGAAGGTAATGGGTAGTCTCCTTTTTGGCTGGAAGCTCTTCCAAAGGGTGTTTATAGCAGCTGAACTCCTATCTCTCAGGGCTAAGAGTTAGTCTTCTCTCAAGCAGGAAATTCCCTTGGTGGGGGGTTAAGGGCAGCTGTATTTTCAGGAGACTCTGCTTAAGTTTAGATAAGGTTTCTTTCTGCAGCTGTGGTTTGTTCAGATGTTTTAGGTTTAAAATGATCTCTGTACCATTCTGATGAGTTGTTGGTCCATTCAGTGGCTATAAGAGACCTTTGTCTAAATAGTTGTCCCATACCTACAATTAGACTGGAAGGAATTGTCATATCTTCTTAGAATGATTTATTGCATTGTGTAACACCTAAGGTTCAGCAGACAAGTTAGTGGTGGAAAGTTATTACAGACTTCCTGGCTACATGTAAACCCCTCACATTGGGCAGTAAGAAAATTCATAGTGAATTATGACTCACTTTCACGTTTTTGTGCTAATATGATGATGTTCTCATGGTATAGCCCACACGCAATTAAAATGCCTTGAGTGAATTATTCTAGCAAACCCAAAGATATAGAAATGTGAACAGAAGCTCTAGACAAAATATTGGACAATGTATTTCATTGGGAGGAGAGAAAAGTGTTGACTAACAAAATCCAAGGGAACTGCACGGACTAGAAAAATACTTTTGAGTATTTTGAAATGTTGATCACTTGTAAATGTCCATTTTCTAAGGAGATAGCTAGTGTATTCCTTTATATCTATATCCTTAATATCTGTATCCTTGTGAGTATCCTCGGAGTATAGTTTCCCTTTCTTTCCCTGCCCTACTTTCTCACCTTCCACCCAATAAGTGATGGTTGGTTCCTAATACACACTCTGAGAATCATCTCCCACTTTGGAAATAATAATAACTCACTAAGGTTAATAACTCAGCTCTTGATAGTTTTCTTAGATGAGTAATAAAAAAAGACATTCAGCATGAAAAATTAAAGGTGTTGTGGAGATGCCAAGAGACATTTTCTTCATTTTACTATGGAATTATCAGGAGGAGATGGAGTCTCAACCTTCAAGAATAGCAATAGTAATTTTCTGTGGTTCCGTGGGTCATGTTATGCTTAGCAACGGAACTGTGTGTAATAAACTCTGTGGTTGAAATATTACCTCTAGTTTCCAGAACTTTATTCTGTTTATCCTCTCAAAGGGATTCTGCTCTCATGTTAACTCTTAAGAGTGCTAAGATTTACCAGCATCTGACACTTTGAGTCTCTCACTTGTGGTTCTTTATGTATTTGACTAGTAAGCTTCAGACTCTTATAAAAGTCTTTAGTAGAAATGGAAAATGAATTTTTGGATGATAATATAGTTTTATGGAAACTTTTTTCTTCCATGTAGGAATATTAACTTATGAAATTATTGGAAACAAAAAATTATATTTTAGACATAGGATATTTTTAGTGTCATCTGCCTTGTCTGATATTTCTCTTCATTGCAAATATTTTCTTAGAGTATTCATGATACATATACCAAGTGTGTGGCTATTAAACAGATTCTGGTTCTAATTCTTTAAAGGGCAAGTTTATAATCTCAAGTGCCTTGATTCTTTGTGTTTCGTCCATACCAAATTTCCAGTCATCATTTTCCTTTATTTATTTTATTGCAACTTTTTTTTGGAGTCTCATACATTTTATTGCTTGTCATTAAAAAAAAGGAAAACCCAAATTAATCATCTAAGAGCCCATATAAAATTTATTATTCATTCCTATGTGTTCATGTCACTGTGTATGTATAATATGGACACTTCACATGTGCCTACATATTTGAAAACTTTGTTCATATAATGACAGACTCTGGGGTTCTGAAGTGAGTTTATCTCTGACATGCAATTGAAACAAAAAGAAAAAAGAAACTTGAGCATTGAATCTGCTCATCACTAACCAGTAGCTATATGGAATTCCAGTGATCATTTGCCCATTAGCTGATACTTTTCTGGATATACTATACTTAATGTTATACTTTGCTGAATATACTAAGTTCAAAAAAGGGACTATGTCAAAATACTAGATAATATAACTACTTGAGGCACAAACTCCATGTTTACTTCATGTTATGCATTCTTGTGCATACTTCCATGTTTGTGTGTGCATGTTAAAGCTTTATTTATATCTTGTGTCCTGCATCTTTTGTGATAATCTTAAAACATTTACCTACTTACACTTGAAATGTGAAGATCCTTTTTTTTCCCTGAATTGGTTATTTAACATTACAAAAGATTTTTAGTGCTCACTTAGAGATATCAAATTTAAGTCTTTATCTTATAGCTAACAATATTGATATATATGAACATATGTATAGTATAATCTTTTGTTGGAGAACAGCCATAAAAATCAGCTGGCATTAGTTTATTAATTCAAAAACTAGGTATTAAGTACCTACAGGGTGTTAAAATCTTATCTTGCATTGGGGTTGTAGACTCTGGCTACAAATACCTAAAATGCTGGTGATATTTATGGTTTAACACAGAAAAAGATATAGGTATTTTCTTGTTCATTCAGGAAAGGTAGAACAATGTTGTCTGAGGTTGCCTTGGGTATGACTATCGCAGACCTGGGGCCACAGCGAGACAAGTACAGTACCCAGGATGGAATGTTAAGGAGGTACTTGAGTAATGCAGGTGCCAACCTTGTTCTTGGACAGGAGAGAGTTCCATCTATTTTTCTTTAATAAAGAAAAAATAAAGAAGCTCAAATACAATTTATTTTCTATAGCCACATAATATTGTGTTCATTCAGAAATATAAGGATGACCTGGTAACTATCCTAGCTAAAAACCTAACATCTGCTTGGCCATTTGAATCATACTGTGATCTATCACCAAACACTTTCATTCATCATTTACTAATGATGAAACTAAACTAGGTGCTTAATGCAACATCACCAAATTGCTTAGGGAGGCACTTGTAATAATAACAGCACTAGAACTGGCAACAATTACAGGTGATTAATATTTTCTTACTAGTTCCCATGCCAGGATCTGAGTTGGGTGGTTAACTGGAGCATTCCACTTTTTGTGATCCATAAGATCTTAATCCATACCACTAGCTCTGTATTATGCTTCTGTACATCTCCATACCTATAGAAGAATGTAGACAGTACAAACTATGTTGAAGGAGATAGGAAGAAAGAGAGGGAGAGAAAGAAAGAATGGTGGAAGGAGGGCCAGAGTGAAGAAAGGAAGAAGAAAGGAAAAGAAAAGGGCATTATTAAGAAGTGTCAGATTTATGCAGAGTCGATTTCTACAAAAAGAAGAAGATATCAAACACAAAAGAATGGCCCAAGTCAATTTTAAGAGTTACTAAAAGAAACCTCAAGTTTCTTTCTATCTCTGACTTTGGTGGTAAGATTCTCCCTAAATATTACATTCTAACTATCTTCTTCTGCCATTTATAGTTTGGAGGCAAGAAGGAAATAAGTAATGGAACCCCATTCTAAAGCTGAAAAGTATCTATCAGTCTCTAAAATGTAACTGTCAGTAGCAAATTTATAAAGCTAAATAGCTCAGAACTATAGAATAATTATTTCCATCGACTTTGCAAAAGAACCGTATACTATTCTTACCCAAATGTAAATGAAAGCTGAATTTCTATTCTCCTTGAGTGGAAACATGCAATTCTTTCAGTAGGGGCAAACAGTGGAGGCTTGTAGGCAGATCTTGCTGGTTACTTGTAGTTTGGGTGAAAACTGTTATCATTGGATTTGCACTAAATGCAGTTCCTTCCTCTTAAGATAGAATGATTGGCAGGGATTAAGGCTTTATTACTAAAGAGTTCTGAGCCAAGCTTCTTTTGTCATGAATAATATCTACTTTCTTATTTATTAATGGTGTTTTTGACAGCTGACAGTTCAAGAAGTGTATATACTACTGTGTTAACTGTTAAAATTCTCTGTTTAGATGAAATGGAGGTGCCATATATTTTTCTCATTGACCCAACCAGTTATGTTAAAATCATGGGTGAGAAATAAATACATTGTAATAAATTCATAATTAAAACAAGATATGGCTATAATTTTAGGCTTTTTTTTTTAATTTGGAAAGGAAAAGACAGTATTAATTAGAGGGAAAATGTGCAGATTATCAAACCATATTTAATTATACTTTTGTCAGTATTAGTCCATCTTAGTAACTCATTTATTTATGCATTAATGATGAAACAACTAGATACAAGGGATATTGCCTCTGGATTTCATTTTAACTTCATTGAACTTATGTGTTATGTTGTCTCTCTGTCTCTCTATTAATTAGCTTATTTTTAGTTACTGAAAAAAAAAGCCTTGGCCTTTATTATTATTTATTAATATTATATATTTATTGTAGAGTTTTCTAACATATAAAGGAATTACAGTCCTTAAAAATAATAGTATTAGTAACAAAATTGAAAGCAAGTACAGAGATTGGCAAGTGCATTACTTCTCTCCAGAACAGCTACCTCCCAGTGAAAAGGGGAACTGGGGAAAAAAAAAAAAAAAAGTATGTTTTGATTGTGTGTATCAGAGAAATTATAGCTGCCAGCCACCCTCACTCTAGGGAGAAAATTCACAGTGTGGTTTTATCCAAAGGAAGGAGAAAGGGTCATCTCCCCTGCCTTGCTCTTGTCTGGGCCTGCACTTGGCATTCTCATTTTCTCTCTTAGGAATGATTATACCAACCTTAGCACCAAAGAAGGTGGAAAAAAAAAAAAAGTTGGACTAAAAAATCCAAAATAAACAGATTCTGAATACTTTCTTCAATATTATGAGGTTAAGTGTGCATTCTATTTGTTCTCTAGGTGTTTTTAACATAAAATATTAAAAGCCTAGAAATTTGGGATTGAATCAAGAAGAAAATACTAAGTTGGGGCAACTAGAATAAATTTTGTGAAAGAAAGATGTTGAGGGATTATTCTTAGGAAATTGATGAGGTTAAAAAGTAAATGGTTTTAAAAATTACACGTGATTTCAATGGCAGCAGTTTATATTTAATTAAGGATGTGTTGACTTTAGAATTGTATTCAAGGGAAAATATTGTCATTTAAACCTTGCTATAGATTACTGCTACATTTAGTATAGTCACTATGCTTCCTTAAGTTTCTCTGAGTTTATTTTCTGGAATTTTTTGTATGGCCTTATTCTTAGTTTACTCTGAATATTGCTTTCTGTTACTGTTATAGATTTTACTCTATTGGTTTAAATGTACTTTGCTGTCAGTTTACTAATATAGTAATGGAGATGTGCTGACTGAATTAGTAAGTACTGACTTAGTAACTTTGTTGGGTTTTTTTAAAGATTTTATTTATTTATTTTTGAGAGAAAGAGGGAGAGAGGGGGGAGGGGCAGAGGGCGAGGAGGAGAAAGAATCTCAATCAGACTCCCCACTGAGTGCAGAACCCCATGCAGGGCTCGATCTCATGACTCCAAGATCATGACCTGAGCCAAAACTAAGAGTCTGACACTTAACTGACTGAGCTACCCAGAAGCCCCTGATTTAGTAACTTTGAACTTTCAATGTTGCTGGCATCTATAGACTCCTTTACTAATGCCCAAATAATTCAGCAATGGTATTTGACTCAGCAGCTTCTTGTTTTCTCGTTTTAATCCTTGTATTTCACTATAAAAAATATTTCAGAGATTTCTTTGAAACAACCTTTGCTTTTGGTATGGTAAGGTATCTGAACGGAGCTAAAAATGTTTTCTTGGGGCCTCGTGTCACTAAGTAGAAGATGTATTTAACCTCCATTTAATTCCCAGGGGCAATAAGATGTATTTCTTCTTGGGGCGTCTGCGTGGCACAGTTGGTTAAGCCTCTGACTCTTGGTTTTGGCTCAGGTCATGATTTCGGTGTCGTGAGATCCAGCCTCACATCCAGCGTGGAGTCCACTTGAGTTTCTCTCTCTCCCTCTGCCCCTCTGCTCTTGCTCTCTCTCTCTCCCTCAAATAAATCTAAAAATAAAAAAGATGTGTTTCTTCTTTTCTCATTTTTCTTTTACTTTCTGTCATATCAAGCAGCTGTCATATAAATAATCAAAAGCAGAAAGGGTGTACTTTTTTAATTGTAAAATATTACAATTTTAACATAGAATATCACCATATTGCTTTCCAGGTGACGGTGTTGATTTAAATTTCTCTCTTCACACATTACTTCACTTGTCATGACTAGTAATTTTTGGTTTAACCCTTTAGTCCAGACCTTCTTTACTGTGAAGCTGTCTAGGCTAGTAACATGCTTGGGTTCAAGCTAAGCTAATTGTAATGAAGAATCATCAGATGTTAAATGGGCCTCGATGCTGTGCAAAACATAGGTTCTCCACTGTCTTCTCCTTTTCCTTCAGGAAGACACCTTTACGTGTGAGCTATCCCCACACATTTGTCTAGAAACTTGATAGAGACTGTACTGTAGCCACATCCTTTCCTACAGGTGTTCACTGCTCACACTCCCTCACCCAATGGTGCGCATTGGCATAATCACACAGAAGTGTGCTGTAGAAGCTAAAATCCTTTATAAGTGCTCAGTGAAAACAGCTATTATTACAGTACTTCCAACTAGTAAAGAGCAAAGAAGATCTGGGAAGCCAATTCAGACTACACAATCCTGTCTCAACTAGACCATCTTTGTCTCTGAAGATCCTAAGGCTCTTTGGCATCCATTTGAGGGATGTAGGCACAGTCCAGGAAATATTCCCTTGGAGATACAGCCACTGGTAGCAAATCCTGTCACAGATGTGGCTGCAGAAAGCAAATCAGCATTACAATAGGGATTATTTAACTTTTATAAGGTTTGTGTGCATAAGCTACAATTCCTTCTGATTTTGCATTAAGGTTAAAATAGCACAAGCAATGAAGGGTTCATAAAGAAGTCTAGGTGTGTGGTTCCTGAAGGTCATTCTAAAGTCACTTTCCCATATAGCCCACAAAGCCTAAGCTGGTTGAATATCCTTGCTGTGTATGCTCAGAATGCCCAACACTTAACTTGCCTTAATCTTGTTCAATTCTAGTTACCTGCACATTTTATGTATCTCTTACTGCCACTCCCCCTTGAGGGTACAGACTAAATGTTAGCATAGTGCTGGGCATAGAGCTGAAGTTCTATAAACACATATTGGCTTTGGCTATTATAATATCCAATGACCATTCACTTGCTAACTCTACCATTTCTACCATTTAAAATCAAATGTGGTTCCTTCCTGAAAATAGTCTTACTATATCCATGAGAAAATATCAGCCCAAATTATTCCCTCACTCTCTTTAAGCAGTAATTCTTAAGCCAGATTTGTTCTTCTCTCAATCTAATGTATTTAGGATAAAAGATCTTGTTTACTAAAAATCATAATTTTAAGTAGTGATTTATGAGCTTGACCAGAAGCTGATTTTCCTATCTTATTTTAGACAAGTTAATTATATCTTAAATCTATATTGTTTTTATTTTTGAATATAAAGTAAACTTACCTGATTCAAACTTCAAATACAGAAGAAGAGACAATAAAAGTTATTTTGTGAGCCCTTCCAGTTGCTCTTCTCAGAATTTATGGTTATTTCTCCTAAAATATTTTGTGAAAGTAGAAGCAAATACATATATAAAAAGTACATTAGTCTCTCCCCTTTGTTATACAAAAGTCAATATACTATGCATTATTTTTTGATCCTTGAAATTTTCGTTAATATATTATGGTAATCCTTCAATATCTGTACAAGAGAGCATTCTCATTCATTTCTGTGGCTAGATAAGCATTGCATTTTATGTAGTATACAAACTGAGTTTTGTTTCTTGAATTCCATTTATGGAATACAAATCCAGTAGGCGTGAATGTACAAGTCAATTATGTCCCCAAGACCACATAAAAGATGTTAGACCATGGTCCTTGGCTAGTATGTCTGTCCGTTGTACCATGTTGTTAAAGTGACTGAAGTTTATTGACTTACTGTAATCGGAGTCAGATATCTGATTTAGTTGGGTATATCCATTTCAAACGGAAAACCCAAGATTTTTAGTGTTTAATCCTTTGTGTACCTTCCTTTAACTCTTTGCCATTAGGTTGGATATAAACAATACTTAATATCAGTGACTAATGGTAGTGTTTCTTCAGCCTGGCAGCAAAACAAAGCAGTTCAAAACTAATCAGAAAGATACAATCAAGTATATGCCATAGGTGAGGGATACTTTTTATTTTCTTTGTTCTGACTCTGGAGTATTCTCTTTGCAGTAATTTAGATCATGTCTATATTTACTGGAAAAAAGCTGTATGTGTTGCATTCTTTAAATGGTGATACCAACTAAGTCTAGTTCTTTGCGACAGAACTTTGGAAAGATGAATAAATCTTAGACCTTTTTCTTTGTTTGTTTAAGATAGCAGATATGAGGCTTCTCTTTCTTTCTTCATTTGGAGTTAGAAGGGAAGTAACATTTTTGGAAATTACCCTAATCCTATCATAAATGAGTGGGTAAGAATTATTCTTTCCAATTTGGCAATGCAGCTAATATTTACTGAGAAATTTCTCTTTACCGGGTATTATTTTAAGAGCCCTGCATGTATTAAATCATTGAGTCCCTATGAGGTGGGTAATGTTATCGGCCCCATTTTATAGAACAAAGGAAGCGGGGAGCAGACAACTTAAGAACTTGCTCAAGATAATAGCAGAACCAGGATGCAGTTGAACCATAATTAAAACAAAACAAACCAAACAGCAGGACATTTAGCTCAGCACTATTACTTTTTACCACTGGACTTATGTAGCCTCTCAGTCGAGGAAACTAGTTCAGAAAGCTCAAAGCCATGTATCTACTAAGTGACAAAGCCAGGGTTTGACTCCAAGTCTGACACTAAACCTATGTTGTCTTAGTCACTAGATCATTATGGGTAAATATAGATGTGGGTATAAACATAAATGTAGGTAAAGATATTTGAAGTATGTTGTGCATTACTAAGGTGAGTAACGTCCCCTTTTGCCTTCACTGAACCAATCATAAACTCTTTGACCTGTTTTATAATTCTAGGTCATGGTCAACTATGCAGTTGTTTCCGCATAGATTCCCATAAAATCTCTATTTAAGATCTGTTCAGTTATCATTTCCTCTGTGAAGCCTTCTCTGGTCCTGCCACCTCTGACCCAGCAAGCAGAACCAGTCAAGGTTGTCCTCTTTCCTTGGTGTTCCTTCTCTGCCCTTTTCCATAGCTTAGCTAAGGTAACTTACCAGTACTTCTTCATATGTATTTGTTCAACATGTGTCTTCTTGTTAATCTGCGATACCTTTAAATAAAGTATGGTGACTTGGTTTTTGTATCTAAGGCATGTGGCATGTTGTTTGGCCCCTGGTAGGCAGTCAGTGAAAAAATTTAAAAATTAATGATGCCTATATTGTCCTAAATTTCTCTGAGTATTTGCTTAACTGTAATGAATTTGAGCTATATACCTTGAAGAAATGTGATATTGTTAGATAAAATAAGTATGGAATAATATCTTTGTAAATTCTCCGTTTGGATAAATTTTTTAAAAATAATTTTAAGTAATTTTTTATCTTTCATCACCATATATGAATAAGCCCAATTATGCCTCTAAACTCTGGCACTCTGAAATTCTTCTACTTGACCTGCTTGCTACCTGTTTTCAGTGTACTCCTTCTCTCTTGTGGAGCCTGTTCTTTGCTTCATTGGGATCTTTCCCTGTTCTACCCATCACCTCCTTCCTGGCCTTGCTACTCCCAACTCATCTCCTAGATGACAGTCCACTCCAGGCTCCCATTCACCTTTCCAGGTCTCTGGAGAGGGTCTCTATCCTGTGGCAATTCAGCTGTTAGCTTTCACCCTTCACTTCACAGCCAGGCAGATAATTTGTCTTTATCTCCAGGGAGAAGCAAAGTTATTTGGATTGCCCTAAAACACTCAGGAAGACTTAATGGATAGTCACCTCTAGAGCACATTTTCTGTTCCAACACGTTTACTTTGAGCCTACTTTGCAATAGGGATAATATTCGTAGGCTACTAATATTAAATTTATGAAACAAAAAACATCTATCAAAATAACTGCCATGAGTGAACCACCTGAATTGGAATTGCTTTTCTTGTAATCAGTGACAAGCCAAAAACAATTGTACTTTTTCTAAGAAATCAAAATAATGAAAATTTTACTTTAGAAGCTGAAACACACTAGCAAAGTAGGTTGTTTAAACTTCTCCTTCTTAATTGTTTTTCCCATTGTAAGTACGGCAGCATTGACCTGGATATAGGGACTTCATGAAATGTTGGCCAATTGATTATCTTTCTTCTCTGTCCATCTCAGGGAAGGAGGAGAATGGACAGGTTGAGGAAAAGGTTAAAAAACAGAGGACTTAAATGAAAATGGAAATAAAAGGGTAATAACAGAGATAAATTGCAGCTGGGGATTTTTTAGAATTCAATAATTAATAGAATTAGTAGTACTTTTTTTTCTTATAAACACTTTGAGTTCTTAGGCTGAAGTGCTGCTCCTTTCTCCTCTCTCTCTTTATCTCTCTCTCTTTTTCTTTTTTTAAATCAGAGCAGTGAGTGTTACAGAGATTATTTTCAGTGATAAATCTGTGTGAAGATAAATGTTTCTCTTATTCTCCCCACTGATTAGTACAATCTCAAATGGCAAGTGTGAGAAACCTCCATCTTTTGATGCCATTCCTGCATCCCTACTCCAGCCCCAAACTCAAAGAGAGGAAGATCAGAGTGTTCCTTTTCCTTTTTCCCCTTCAAAAAGAAACTGGCATTTCTCCCCATTTCTTCTGAAAGCAGACATTTAGAATAATCAAGACAGCATTCTTACATTTTCTGTTTCCATGGAATCTACGAAGGTCTAAAGTATCCAGGATGCCCTGTTAGCCCATAAAGCCATTATCAGATTTCCAGTCTCTTGAGCTTAACTTAGATCTTCAGAAATATAATGCAGGGCTGTTTTCAACAGAGAAACTCTGCATGAAGGGCCTTTAAAATGATAGCTTCTAAACTTTTGGTATGCCTTTGATGATTTCACACTCTGACTATTTTTGCATCTTCCTGACATTTGCAGTTCCCTTGAGGCATGTATTATAGTACACACACTGCCCATGGTTAGATAATCACAAGTTTAGATATTTGTGAATGTTTAGGTTCTGAAGAAGAAAAGTGACTTCAGGCAAGGATACTTGTCAACATAATCATCGAAAATCTCAGGAAATTCTATTTGCATGTATTTACAGATGTGAGTGCTTAAGTTTTGTTTTGTTTCACCCTCATATGATTTCTTCTTTATTTTTGCTATTGCTATTTTGTTTTGCTTGGTAGTCTTTTTCTGTTCATGTATGTTTAAACCATAGTAAATTTATCATGGAAATTTTCTGATTTTTTGGGAGTGGAGAGATCATGTGAAACTTGATGCCATTTTGACATGAAATCTACTCTATCTAGGGAGAAATTTGATGTGTCTAAGAGATTTCATTTAAAAAAATTCCCCCCCCTTGGATAATATGCATTAAATGCCCAAGGCAAGTTTGTCCTTGATTCCTTGCAAAGAACTCAAAATTCCTGGTGGAGTCAGATATTTTAGGGACATACCAACAAATGAGCACATATTAAAATAAAAATTGTTTACCTCTTGATCTTATTTTCTATGCAGAGGAAATAGCAAGGCTGCTGATTGAATAGAAAGTTGTGTATAATAAATTTGAACCTAGAAATGGGTATCAAAAAATAATTAAAATTTCAGATTAGACAGAGGAGACATTTCTGGCATTCCCATTTTATATTCTGTTACACATCTATGATTATTTTCATTGATCATGACTTGTAAAGTCTTCCTTATTCAATCCTACATTGAACTGTGTTGAATTTCAATGCCTATTATTAGGACAACTCAAAGTTGAGCTGAAAGCTACTTTTGGGGTGCCTGGATGGTTCATTGGTTAAACATCTGACTCTTTTTTTCTTTCTTAGGATTTATTATTTTATTTGAGAGAGCTCATGAATGCACGTGGTGGGGAGGGACAGAGGGAGAGAGAATCTTTTTTTTTTTTTTAATTTTATTTATTTATTAGCGAGTGCGTGCATGAGCACAGAAGGGGGAGGGGGAGAGGGAGAAGCAGACTCCCTACTGAGCAGGGAGCCCGATGTGAGGCTCCATCGCTGGACCCGGAGACCATGACCTGGGCCGAAACCAAGAGTTGGACGCTTAACTGACTGAGCCACTCAGGAGCCCCAGGAGAGAGAATCTTAAGCAGACTCTGTGCTGAGCATAAACCTGATACAGGGCTCTATCCCAGGATCCTGAGATCATGACCTAAGCTGAAATCAAGAGCCAGTCACTTAACCAACTGAGCCACCCATGCACCCCTAAGCATCCAATGCTTGATTTTGGCTCCAGTCATGATCTCAGGGTTGTGAGACTGAGCCCCAACCAGCTGGGTGCTCAGCGTGGAGTCGGCTTAAAATTCTCTCTCTCCCTCTCTGTCCACCACTCTCCACCCTCACAGGTGCTCTCTCTCTCTCCCCACTGCCAAAAAAAAGTAAATCCTTAAAAAAAAAAAGTTAACTACTTTTTTGTTTAGGTTCCTGAAGGTAGATTTATTCATTTTGGTCTTGAAGTTATTAAGTCAAGAATTCTCTTCTACATTTTGCCAAGGAAGAAAGGGAGGAGGTGCCACCTACAGGAAATTTAAGATTTGGGATATTCTCTTTTCTTTTTGCTTCATCCGTGCTTCTTTTCAACAGAATAGATTTTTCATCCATTATATGATCTGTAGTATTTCATAGATGTTTATCACTTCAGTTCTAATAAACTTGCATAGACTAGCTCAAATAAAATCACTAAAAATACTAAGGCTTTATCTGTGTGTGTTTGGGGAGGGAAGAGATTATATTTAGAACAACTTACCTAACAGAGGTTTATCAAAAATTTCAGAGGGATTCTAGAAAGAATTGGCAAATTGATAAAAACAAAATACATTCTCTTGAGTGTTTTTACATGCAAAATATTTTGAAAAAAAAATCAGGATTGGCACTACTTTTTCATATATCCTCATCATGTAGTCATCATAAATATATGTGGTATTTGGGTGAAGATTAGTGCTGAATTATTTTCCAGAGTGTTAAAATTTATACTTCAACTGAAACTCTTTAAATAGGATCTTGTTAATGCCAGACTGAAATATACTAATTAATATTTCCCAGATATTTAGAGAATACTTCCTCCTCAGTGTTTGACTAAATAATGGCTTTCACTAAAGTTATTAACCTAAAAATCTTTCCAGCAAATTCATCTCTTTCCTGATGTTGTAAACTGTGGAGCTCTCAGTATTTATTTTATTCAAAGTTATTTTCTAAAAAAGTGCCCAAAACTATATAAACTACTGCTTAGGCCCATGTCCCAGGTAGATAAACGGGTCCTCTAAACAGAAGATAAATACCTCTCTTCAACTTGTGGGAACAATCAAATGATAGCCTTGTAGTCAACAATTAGACACAGAGGTTGTGCGTTATTGGTCTGTATGGCCCTCCATCTAGTACTTTACCTGAAACAAAAGTGATACTCAATAAATGTCATTTTAATACATACAATAAGAAATTTGCAACATATACTGAATGTTCCTTATAGAGTCTTGAACCATCAATAAGATGCAATTAGAATTTGAATTATGAAAACCTGAAATATTGAGATGTAGAATAGGACTAGATTTATGGACATTTCCACTTACAGACAAAACCTTAAGTAGTGTAAATCTTCCTCTCTCTACCTAAACTTCTTCAAAAATTTCCACAGTTTCAAAGCTGTTGGACTCATTGAATTGTTGACTCTTTCTAGGAGACAGCTTCCATTCTCTGATAAACACCCACCACGTTTTGTTAGAATCCAGGCTCTGTGATTTCAAATATAAAATGTGTGGGTTTTTTTGTCTTAACATTTATTAGATCATCTATAAGTGATTTGAGTAGAACTGTCCTGTTGTTTTAACATTCACAATTATGATCATTTCAGGTCTTTTCAATTTTCATTGTAATATCATTGATATGACCTTTTAGGGGTACTACATGGATCTAGAAAATGCATCTGAAGATAACATTGGAACAGAGTTTAGCAATGATAAAAAGCTAGGAAGAAACCTAGCCATCTACCTTGGTATATCTGTGGAAACCCCTCCTCCAGAGACCTTTCACACCTTTTCCTGAGGGAAAATTGAGTTTTAAAACTTTTCCCTCCTATGAGGTCTTTGGAATGAACTCTCAAAATAAAATAAGACACTTCCATTCACAATCCTATCAGTTACATGAAGCTGTTGCCACATAGGAGGACCTTGCTGTGTTCTCCTGTCTCATGTAACAGTGAAGACACTTCACAAAGGGTTTTGCTGATTTACTCAAATCTCTCAATAAAGTGAGTGACAGAGCCTAGAATACAGGAATCCTAACACTCAATGCAGGGATTTTCTATCACAAGATTTCTAATCCTAAATCTAGAAGTAAAATCTAACAACACCAGCAGCAACAACAACAGTACAACAAGGAGAAACAAAAATATAAAACGTTGTCTTATAAAGTAAATTTGTAATAACATTTATATTTTATTATTCTAATGGTAATGGCTATCGACTGCTATCTAATAGGAAGCACTTTGTAGCATGCTAGGCATTTTATTTGTATTTTATTACTTCATCTTTACAGGAAACTTCAGAAGTGGCAATGTATAGTATCTTTATTTTACAAGTGTGAAAAACAGGACTTAAGAAGTTGAATAATTTTCACAAGGTTGCACATCTAGTGGCACCCTAAGTGGAATTGATTTAATTTCTATCCGACTTCAGAGTCTGTTCTCACAACTGAAACAGTAGTGAATGTTTACCAAAGAGCTATCTGCTCAAAAAAAATTTTAAAAACCCAAAAAATAAACAAAAAAAACCCTAACCCCCCCAAAACAAACCATGGAACACAAATTAATGCATCTCATTATCTTTCAATTACAAAAATTTAAGTTAGACGTCATTGTGGAAGCATCTAGTTTAGCGTTGTATCAGGTACATTTCTAGTGGTACTTGAGGGCATAAGATGTTTTATTAAAACACATTTTCTTAACTGTTAAAATTCAGTTAATTTTTTCAACTAGATTATTCTCTTTTTTTAACTTAGTTTTGCTTGCTCAAATCAGAAAAATTTGAAGGTCAAATTTTGAAGTATTCTTGCTTTAATTATGAAAAAGAATACCAGCTGTCCCACCACTTCCCCTTGCCAAGTGGTCAGATGTTTATGGCAAATTTAGTTATATTCTCTTCATATCTATAAGCAGCCAACCCAAACTCTGTTCCCATACATTCATACACATACATATTTTCCTATAAAAGTAAAATGTTACTTTGGATGTGGAGCTCTTTTCTCAATTTACATTGAATAAGTGAAAATGTTTTTGGGTTCCCTGCCACTATCATCAATATTACTATCCCTCTTCCCCTCCCCTCCCCCTTCCCTCCTCCCTCCTCCTCTTCCTTCTCCTCCTCTTCTTTCTTTCCCTCACAATTAATGCTAAATTCTAGTTTCTGCTGGGAAGGAGTGATGTGTCTTGAGTACTTTATCACACTCTTCAATTTGGCCTTTTACCACCATAGTAAATTGCCTGTAAATCAGAGAAGAACTTTAATACACCAATAAAATCTATGAAAAATTGTCTGAAAGAGCAATGTTCTCTAAAAGCAATTTTTAAATGGAAAGAGGATTTGGCATTTGTAAATATAGAACATACAGTGAATATCAGATTTGGCTACAGAGATCTTTCCTTTTTTATATTTAATTTCTTACTTAAAAAAAATCCCTCCATCCCATATACATGTTGCCAAATCAGTAGCCTCTAGTTCCATGTGCCTTTTGACACTTAAATTATTTAAAAATAAAATATAAAATCTGTACTTGCCACATCTTAGCTGTTTAACAGCTACTTGTCTTGGTGACTATATCTTGATAGTACAGATGTAGAACTTTCCCATCATCACAGGAAGTTCTCTTGGACAGCACTGCCCAATAGAGCTAGAGGTTTGACTAATCAAGAAAATCAGAGCATATTACAGAAGTCATTCTAATATTTAGAATGTATGTGTACATACATATACACACACACATATTCCAATTTATTAATTCTAATTCATAATTTTTAAAATTTCTCTCTCTGAATAATTTTAATTTTGACCTAAGCCATTAATATATTTTTTCTCTTTTTTTGGTATTTGAACAAGAACAATGTACCCATTGGCTTAGTCACTTTACATGCATGTGGGTACGTGTTTATGGTATCACTTGCAGCTAGTACAGATAGAAATCAGAGACATGGTCCTCCAGGCCCCGGAAGGACAGGGTTCTACTATTGCCTAACACTTCATAGTGTCAAACACATTCACTGTGAAAGAATATAAAGAGGATTATAAACTTGTGATTTTACCTGATAGTGTATAATAAATACGATGATCTATATCCAGAACAGAGGAAGTGGGCTTTCTCAAATATCCACCTCCGGGCTAGACCACCTATGGGGGGGTAGGACTCAGTGGGATGATGATGGTAAGGACCAGGGCCTCCGTCCAGTCTCTGAGCTCCTTCATCCACATCAACCATGTAGCTTTGAGCATATGCCAGATTGTCTATGTTACTTTACCAACAGGTAATCTATAAACTGGCTAATCTCCTCCGGGAAAAACTAAAATTGTTGTGTAAAAAAAAGTTCCAGTTAAGTACTTTGGTTTTCTTCTTGGTCCCTGAAAGCTATGATCAAAATGTAATATAAAAAGAATAAACACCATATTTTAAAGTAATCTTTGAACATTTATATTTTAAAGACATACGGCAATCCAGATTATCCGTTATTCCAGCAGACATCACATTCGGTGTACACAGTGTCCAAAGAAGTTCTTATTGGGGTGATTGTCCACTGAATCCCTAGCATCCCAACATCTCAGGGCATCTTTCCAGTCTCTGTCTCTCATTAGAACCTCTTTCAGCTTTCAGGTAAGTGAGCACATGATTCCACTCCCTTCCTTACACTTTCTGGATGTGTTCCAGTCCCTTTGGATTCCAGGTCTGCCTTCACTTAGATGCCTTCCTGAGTTCTGAGTCTGATGGTTTCATGTCTGCTGTGTTCCCCCCAAAGGAATTAACCCCACTTTCCAGAATATTTCTCTTGGAGCCCATGGGTCTGCTCATTGTGAAGAGAATATTATTTTCTCTTATATTAATTTATTCATAGTACCAGGAATTGTGCTAGCAGTTGAGGAATAAGGGGGGTATAAGACAAAATATCTCCCTAGCAGATTGCTCGTAACCTCAAGTATTTGTCCAAATCCGAGTTGCCATTATAATTCCCTGAGTACGTATTATGAGAGGATATGTAAATATCAAAACAAAAAGGATTCCTTTATGTAAGGTAAGAAGTGTACGTATCTTAGGATGTTTGGACTATCTCATTTGCTTTTAAGATCTATTGTCCGTATTCTCTCTAATCCCTTGAGACTTATTATTTCAAAAATTTAATTTTAGCCAGCTCATCTGTAACAGATTTTTATCTATGAAGAAATCACAGTGCGAAAGAAGAAGTGTCAAAGCAGTGATATTTAAGGAAGCTTTGATGTTAAATTGAAGGTTGGCATTTCGTTTAGAAGTGTATTCATCTATTCTTTGACTTCATAAATCATATTTAAACTCTTAGTGGCTACAGTAATGAAGTTACCGTGGTTTCTAGAAATGAGGTATTGCTTGTGTGGTCTAACGTGTATCTTTAATAGACTGTTTTTGAATTGCTAAAATTCAACCTATTTGACACTGTCAGAGGGGCTTTAATGTCCTTCATTGTGCAAACTTTGTTTCTGTCACCCTTGACAAATCCTAATAGGGATTAATTTAGTTCTGGGTGACAGAATAAACTGCAACAGTAACCCAGCATTGTATCATGGATCCAAACTAGTTACGAGCTTTGCTTTTCCTGCTTCAGGCAGAAACTTTGCTAAACCTACAATGGACACAGAATTAGATGCCTCTTCCTTCTGTCTTGTACTCATTCTTATTTAACATAACCTCTTTCTTTCTTGTGTGGCCCAATTTAAAATTATATATCGTGGAGGTATTTGAAACTGCAGTAATAAATACGTGTTCTACACATTTTTAATCACTTGCCAGTCTGCATTAGCCTTTTAATTATTAATAAAGTAAAATCCATTGATTTCCTCCAGTTGTTCGAACATGAGTCTGACCTAATCCTGCCTCAGGCTTGAGGGGTTCTGAGATGAACAGCAAATCCTTGAGCTAAACATTAATTTTGTGGGATTTAAACATAGTACTATTTTTTTTATTCCTGAAGGAGGTTACTCCTTCCTACTGGAGGTTACTCCTTTTTCCTACTGAATTTGCAGAAGTATTACGAACTTTGGTCTGTTTCATGTTGTACATACAGAGTAAATCTTGGACAAAACAAGTTTGTGATGTCACTAAAATTTGACCTTTCTCATTATTTTGTTCTGATATGAGCAATTTTGCCACGGATACTCATAAAGTGGTAGGTTCAGAAGACTTTAATACCATTTTTAAGTTAAATTGAAGCACATTTATTAATAGAGCATCTTTGGTTTTTATGTGTTAGAAAGAACTCTCTTTTTCTAGTTATATTTCCAGCCTTGTTCAGTAACACATTTGATTTATCACACATTTTCTTAATGATATCTCATTTTTTATTTTCCTTTGTTCATTGACCTCATATCAGTTAACATGTTTTTATTTCCTATACCTATAGAAATTGAATGGTATGTCAGTCCCCCTTCCCAACCTCCTCTTACTTGTAAAAGAATGTTAGTGAACCAGAGTGGCAAGATTGCTTTTGAATGGAAATTTATGTTTCGTCTTGCTTGTTTATTTTTTCATTTTTTATTTTTTGGTAAAAGCACAGGTTAGAGTTTTGAAGTTGGTAAATAGCATGAACTGAAACTTCTAGAAGAGAGAGAATAAACATAGTAACTCCCTCTTCATTCTATATGTTCAAATAGTGTTTCTCAAGATAGAAGGAAAATTGCCTACAAGTGTAGTACCACACAATGACTACATGTGGTAAGATACTTGCAAATATATGAATGAATCTGTGAATGAATTAACTATTATATGATAAACTTCTCAAAGAATGATGTTTGATGATGACAGCTCTTTAGCCAGGACAATATCACATAGTCCACAATAGTCATATTTGGAGAAAATTTATTACAACCTTACTGATCCAAATGTCATAATATTATTATTCAATAGTCATTAATTTACTATACATATGCTAACTGTTGCATATTTAACTTGATCAATTTGATTGTTCCTTGCTACCAAATGGGCTTCTTCTCTTAATGTTCCAAGCTTATAGAATATAATTTTATGTTCACCTTATATAGAATGTAATTTTATATACATATATAAATCATTCTGCCAATCATTCTGTAGATTTATTAAAATCTACAGTAGGCTTTTTTAAACTCAGAGTTAGTTTAAACATTTACAATTGGAAGCTGAGAAATGAAGGTTACAAGTGTGTTTTCTTTTCTTTTCTGACTAAACCATAGCAAAAAAAAAGTTGTTTTTATGTGTGCAGTCTTTCCCTGTATGTCAAGCCCTCATAACTGCTTCTGATCCCAAATCTCAGGGAATTTGTTTTCAACACCATAATAGTCTTTCAAAAGCAACCGTGATTATAGTAACTTCAAAGCAGCAAGCATCTGTACTTTAAGATGGGCCAATGGAAGCTAGCATCCGTCTTCCATAAAAAAAGCAATCGTGCTCTTCCCTGCTGCCACTTACAGGGGCTTCCTCAGGGACCTTGTTAGATGCTTTCATGTGAAGACCATTTGACCCACTTCTGATTAGTGTGCAGGTTTTCATGGCAATGGCTTCTGGGAGGGAGATGCCGTTGGCTGGTCGCCTCCTTATTCTTGAAGTGAAGAAAACTCTCAGTGGAATATATTAAGGATAATAAAGGGAAGAAGAAACACCAGTTAAAAGAAGGTTGAAATATTGAACTACTATTAAAAAAAAATCCAACGAAAACATATTTCTATACTGATTGTTCGGAGGATAACACAGTTGGTGTCACAGTTTCCTATTTTGTGTTCAGAAGAGCTTAACTTTTCCATTTCATTTTCTGGAAATAAGGGTTTTGAGAATGCAGGGTAAGTGACTCTGGCTCAGTCCATCAGTTTTCCATTCCCTGAATGCCCATTTTTCCATTTAGAATAACACTAAAAAATATTAAAATGTCTTAAAAATAACAATAAAGATGCCAAGAATGCCTGGAACATTAACACTTCTAAAAATTGTCATTATAGCTTTATAGACTAGGTAAAATCTTCCCTCACCAAATTTCTGTTGGCATGAATATCAGCAAGCATGCTGCTGTCAAGATAGCAACAGTCTTCTAACCATATTGCACCATCCTTAAAATTCAATGCCAATCTTTCTTTAATAACTATTGTTTAAATTAGAATTTATTTAAGGTCCTGCTTGCATAAATAGGCCGTATTTCTCCATTTTTTTTTTTTTGTACTAACAGGTTGCTTACACTCACAAAAACAATCTGCCAAGAAAATAATTTATTTAATGGCTTTTTGCTATTTTAATGTATATATGTATATATATATATATATATGTATTAGCACAGAATCCAGCATTTGCTGTCTTCCTACCCCCACCCCATGTAGGATTGCCACAGTCTAATTTTCCATTAGGATGGATTAATTTTAATGTAACTTAAAACATATCACAACAGTACATTCCACACACGGTGTTCAAGTACTCTCATTTTTAACTTCTGCTTTATCCCTTTAAAAACCACAGCTGTTCCTAGGATAACAAAAATGATGTTGAATAACTGCTTACTTTTCCACTTTCCTGCAGGGGTGGGGGGAACAGCAGGTAGCATAGCCTCATTCCCAAACCAGATGTTACTTTATTAAAAATTGAACGTTTTGCAGGGACTAGAAGATTTATGCTTTCGGAGGGCAGCAAATTAGAAGGGGCAAGAATATCAGATGATCTAATTCAGCTTTTAAATTCAATCTTTGTTTGTATTTTATTGTCAGTGTTTTATTTAGATCATATTTTAGATGTTTGTGGACCAATAAAACACCCAAGGTCTCACCTGACACTAATTCATTGTTATCATCGTTAGTCAATCCAACAAGTTTTTCTGGATTCTTACCATAAAACGACATCAGGATAAGTTCTGTACAGGATTCTAATTATAATAGAGTATAATACAATATAGTTCTTCCCTTCTGAGAGTCTAATCGTTAACAATTCACAAAGTTATTTAATTATCAGTAGAATTTTTAAAGGAATTTAATGTGTTGTGTGATACATATTAATCTACCATTTAACTTTATGTCACTATAATTTTGTTGGATTATATTTTGCATGGATTTTTTTTATAACAGGACATAGGTGTCAAAGTGCTGTAATTTTGCCTGTGTTCAGGACCTTTTTTTTTATTTCCCCTCTGATTCAGTTTGGGAGCATGCTGAAAATTTCAACGACTATGAAATCATTTTGCAATAACTTAATCCTTTGGATATCCAAATAATCAAGAAAATAGTATATTTTCAAATCTAGCAATAAGATTTAAAAATTGTATCTGAGAAATTACATCCATCCACCCCCAAGTTAGAGTTCTGGGGATTTTTCTCTCCTCTACTTCCTGGGTTACTGTTTGCATCTCTATATGCTAAATGTTATTGATAGGTACTGCTTTTTTAATTACCACTGAAACACAAAAGATTCATAATTTGTGGGAAAATTACAGAAGAATGAGTAAAACATCTAAAGCTAGGCAGTCTCTTATTCACTCTAAATAAATTTCTTCCTTGCTATGTTTCTGAGTTGTTTCATCTTTGAAAAGCAAATTACAAAGAGCCTCCACAGCACCTTCCAATGACAATGTAGTGACAAAAGAGTAACTATATAAAACACTTGATCTTTAAAATTATTATTTATTACTGTTGTAGTTACTATAACCACTAGAGACTAATTCAGCACAATTATGCAGAATCATTGATTTTTAATTTATTGTACTTAAACACATATCTATTTGCAGGTGTTGATATTGGTTGCCTCCCCCGCCCCCCGCCCCCCCCCCCATGCTATATGTCTTCTGGACACAATCATCCTATTAGACTCTGCCATGATTAGATTGCTGTTGTTGAGTGTCTCAGTTATATAAGTCTGTCAACTGCCAATGAGGATGGATAGTTTGAATCTTGGAATTAGTCAGCAAAAATACATCGTGCCATTTGTCTTAATGTTGTCAATTTTGTTTTATGGCATTAGATAAACAATGGAAAGGAAGACATTTATCTGGTCAAGTTATTCCTAATACTGTGAAACTATGAGTAGAACAATTTTTAGCTTTTCTTTATGGAGGGAATGGAGAGTTCATCCTTTGAGGTCTATAGTAAAAGTGAATGCATTGAGAAAACTGTGGCAAGTTTTGATTAAATATAAATATATGTCAAAAGTTCCAGATTATAAATACTTAAAGGATGTTTAAAGGTAAGATATCTGAATTTTAGAAAATATCAGTGTGTGTAGTGTTACTATATTATCTGGTTTTTCAAAGAAAATATCCACAGTATTACTAAGGAAATATATACTACTTCTGTAAAAAATTATTTGTCCCTCCATCCAAAAGGGAATCCATCTGTGCATATCAGAGAATTCATCTAAGACCAAAAAGGCTTAGTCAGTGATTTTGATCATGGTGTGTCCCTCTGTTGTACTCTACTAATCAAGAGATTTGGTGAATTCAAACTACATAAAAATCTACACAGTGGAAATTGTCTTCACGAAAATGCATTTAAATAGTTATAACTGAGAGTAGTAATCAAAGACCTTAGTTTCTATAGAGGGTTGGAAATGCATTCTCTAGAACAATTTCATCTTCACGAGTTGCATCGTGACATCAAACTCTTAGAAGCTTCTGTCCATCTTCTGGCTGATAACCCAAGTTGGAGCTGGAGCTTTATAAGTGAGAATACAATCAGTTAATTTGACTAAAAATCCTGAATAAGAAACCTTTTCATATACCTCTCTGTATTCAGTAACCACACCATTTGGCAAAGATGTATGTCTTCCTTTAGGCAATGTGTGTATGTATGACATTTACCTATTAGTAAATGCCATGAGTGTTCAATATGACTCATAAAATATTTGTTGGCAATAAATTGGGTTTTACAAATATCACTTATTTTTAAAGATTTTTTTTCTTCTACTTAATGTAATCTATAACATTTAAGGGCCTAAGTTGTCTTGCAGTGGAAAAAACTTAAGTGCTTTTCCTAGCTTTGTGTTGGGTCCCGAATTTACCTGCAAAACCCTTTGATTATTTTAGTAATGTATGCTATTTTTAGAAAAATCAGGCAGTTAGAACTAACAAGAAGAAAGAGACAGACAAATAGAAAGAGAAAAAAGAAAATTTAAACACTTTTAAATCCTAGTACCAAAAGAATGTTTTTAACATTTAAGTAGTCTCCTTTTATTTTATAAACATGAGGAATTATATAGTACATTATAAATGCTTTATTATATATGTAACACACTTTATATATAAATTATATACACTAATATTTACTTCAGTAATGAGATAAGGAGTCATTTTTAAGCCAATTATATGAACCTTCCTTTCTACACTTAACTGGGTTTTACCCATCTAAGCCATATGCAATCTCTTTGGACCCAGGGAAACCAAAATAGAGGATTTTCAGAGAAGATGCAGGAATTAGTTTGGAATGTTGGGTGGCAAGAAGTGAGTGTTTAAATTGAAGAGGTAGCTGTGGGAGGTCTTGATGCCAAACTGAAGAGATTATTCTTAATTTTATTAACTCTCAGTGTTCTTGAGATTTTAAGAGCGGGGAACAGAGATAGGGAGATTAAACTTTCTAGTCTATAGTTAGACTATATTTTGTACAATGTAAGATTATCTGCAAGGAAAAAAAATCATTTACTTTGGTAAAAAACTTCTTCTGGGTCAAGTTTATAGACAACATAGATTTTTACTGGGCCTTTTTGTAATGACTTCATTAAAGCCGAGTCTTGTAAAATAGACTGGAGTTAATATATTGAGATTTTTTTTTCCTTTCTAAAAATGCTAGAATTCAAGCTCTTTTTTCAGAAACTGACAAAGACTTGATGCTACTTAGTATTTGGTTGCTAATGGGTGCCTTTGAGAGTGTCTTTGAAAAGACAAGTTAAATTGCCAAGTTTGTTTGTTTGTTTTCAGATTTCTCTCCTCTCAGTTCTCATTACAAGTAGATTCAGGAAAATACTTAAATGAACTACAATGAATAATTCTAGGAAGGCACTTAGAACTGTTAACTACTAGAATAGCTTAGTTAAATGCTTTGAATGAATGACAGAGAGAGTTAAGTATATTTTGGTTATCTCTTTGATATCTAGAGTTCCCCAAAAAATCTCAGCAGAGAGGGTACCCTAATGAAAACATTCTTTGGCAACAAGAGATATTTTTATCCTGACGTTATAGTCAGTGATGTAGGAAAGATGCTACAGTTCCAAGCCGATGGCCAAGAGAGAATTCTTGAGATGTCTTTGGTGCAAAAAAGGTGGTTTTATTAAAGTACAGGGACAGGACCCATGGGAAGAAAGAGCTGAACCTTGGTAATGAGGAGTGGCCCATTATATACTTTCAAGCTGGGAGGTGATTAAGGATAGTGTAAGTCTCCCAGGTATTTTGGAAACTAGGTTTCCAAAATAGGGCTAGCTATTGTTAGAAAGGGTGATTTATTACTGTTTAGTAAAAACTCAGTCATGAGACTCTTCAGGTGTATATCCATGGGTCATATGCTTGGGCGATGATTGCCAACATGTATCTTGGGGGGAAGAGATAAAGGAAGTTTCCAAAGGAATTTTTGTATGTTAAAGTAGACTTACAGGATCCTGGGGGTCAGGCTAAGGTTGTTTTTAGCCCTTAGCAAAGTATTAACATCGAGGCAGCTGAGTTCCTAGACAAATGTCACTCTGCCTGTTTCAAGGACTTGTCAGTGGGCTGTAAGTAGTAAGGAAATTTAATAATTTTTCTTCTGCCATTGTTTCCCACATCAGTCACAACATGTTTTATGAGGTCTCTTGGTGATTTCTTTTTTTTTTTTTTTAATATTTTATTTATTTATTTGACAGAGAGAGAAAGAGGGACAGAGCACAAGCAGGGGGAGCACCCAAGGGAGATGGAGAAGCAGACTCCCCACTGAGTAGGGAGCCCGATGCGGGGCTCCATTCCAGGATCCTGGGATCATGACCCAAGCCAAAGGCAGACGCTTAACCGACTGAGCCACCCAGGCGCCCCTCTTGGTGATTTCTTTACAATGTGTGGCTTGACAACCCAATATTTTGTTTTGTTTTGTTTTGAAATCTCAATTCTATATAACTTCAGCTGCTGAATTGAGTCTGAAATCCATGTTCTTTGACACAGATTTTCAAACTCTGTCTTTTAAAGCCAAGCTCTAGGAAAGTCCTAAGTCTCAAAATGCCTAAGTTTCTTGAGGATGAAGTCATAACTTAATGAAAACAAAACCATTGCTATGGGCTGCATGTTTGTGTCTCCCCCAAGTTCACATGTTGAAACCCTAGGCCTCCTGTGATGGTGTTTGGAGGTGGGACCTTTGGGAAGTAATTAGGTCATGAGAGTGGAGCCCTCGTGAATGGGATTAGTGCCCTTGTAAGAAGTGACAGGAGAGAGCTTGCTTCCTCTCTCTCTCTTCTCTCCACTATATAAAGTCACAGCAAGAGGATGGCCATTTGCAAACCAGGAAGGAGGCCCTCACCAAACAGTGGATCTGCTGGCAGCTTGGTCTTGGATTTCCCAGCCTTCATAATGCTGATAAGTGAGGGGCACCTGGGTGGCTCATTCCATTAAGCTTCTGACTTTTGATTTTGGCTCAGGTCATGATCTCAGGGTCCTGGGATCGAGCCCTGCCTCAGGCTCCCTGCTCAGCAGGGAGTCTGCTTCATCCTCTCCTTCTCCCCCTCCACCCTGAGTGTGCTTTGTCTCTCTCTCTCTTTCTCTCAAATAAATAAATAAAATCTTAAAAAAAAAACCCTCTGTTAAGTGAATGTTTGTTTTTTAAGCCACTCTATAAATGATGATTTGTTTAGCAGCCCAAACTGACAGAGACAACCATATATCCAAAAATATGCCCCAAAATAAACTGACCTAGGTTTGTCCTGAAAATGACTGACACTTATGTGGTACTTAATAGTATTAAATATAGTCTTACTCTTTTACGGGTAAGAATATATATGGTGTGTGTGTGTGCCATCTCTATATATCCTTTAAATTTCTTTTATATCCGTCAAAAGTAAAAGCTTACGCTATCCCCAGAAAACAGACCATAGAAACCCCCATTAATCTATGAAAATCCCATAGCTCTAGGAGTCATGGTGCTAAAAGTGAAATGCAAGCATCCTGACACTGTGCTATAAGTTGAAATCACCGCAGTGTACTGCCTCGAGCTGGGTTTTTCTGGGCTAGGAAATATTTTGCTGTATGGGTGGCAGGTAGAAAATAAGGTGGAGGGGGCTGTGTGTGGTGAAATATGACAAGAAAAATGGATAAGCAGGTGAGGAAAAGGATGGGATTAGGAACGGAGGCATTGAAGTTGATTTTTAAATTCTACTTTTTAAAATTGCCATTCCGTGATTACTCGAACCACGGATCTTGCCTTTGGTGAAAAGGATTCATTATTTCTGGCCCAGGATGTCATTATGCATTCAAAAATTCAGGCCTTAAAAATGATAGGCTTAGCTCAAAGTGGAATGTATGGGTGACTCGAATAATCTGACTCTAGGTAAATTGTAATCAAGCAGAGCTATTAAAATGTTTCAATAACTTTAAGGACATCTTGAATAATTACTAGTAGTTAATATTTCTAAACTGCACTTAATTTCTTTCCTGTAGCTTTTATTAAGAATTGATAATGTGGGGGGGTTGCGGCACCTGGGTGGCTCAGTCAGTTAACCATCTGGCTCTTGATTTCAGCTCAGGTCATGATCTCAAGGTCCTGGGATCAAGCCTCATGTTGGGCTCCCCACTCAGCAGGGAGTCTGCTTGTCTCCCTCTCCCTCTGTCCCAATGCCTGCTCTCTCTCTCAAATAAATAAGTCTTAAAAAAAAAAGAAGAAGAATTAATAATGTGAAACAACCATGGATTCTTCTAGAGTCACTTTGGGGGCCTTGTTAAGTAAATCAGACATTGGGGAGCATACCTCCAAAAAACCAGTAAATTCTCTTTAATTATTAAAAGTCATTGAGTGCATTTTTTTCTTCTAAATGTATCACTTTACAAATGTTTAAAAAGAGTTAATTTGCATATCTGTTTTAAGTCAGAAAGATCATGATCAACTTTTCTTCTGAGGAGCTTCTCTTTGATAAACTATGCTTGTTATTGGTTCAAGAACACTTTTATATTGGCTAGTAAACAGCGTGTATGCCTTTGGGGTCCTAAGCATTTGGGATTGAGCTAAATGTAGATATATTTAATCCTCACAGCAGCCCTATGAGGCTAATATTAAGATCTCCATTTTGAAAATGACGTAGAATGAGGTAGAGCTGAGTTAAGTGAATTTTTAAATTTTTACCCTGAGTGGTAAATTTCTAGTTACAATTCAACTCTTTTCTAAGTACAAAATTTCTATCGTTCATTCCTATGCCTTATTTTTTTTTTGAAGTAAGTTTTAACTTATGTGGACAATTTTTATGGTCTTTCCTATCTTCCCTGGGAGGCTCCTTATAAGAATAAAAATATAGGGTATGTGGGATTTTCAGATTGTTCTTGGATTCTTGGTTATTTCTTCCATAGAAGCCATAGACACTGGAGATACAAAAACATTATAGAAAGAATTAAATCTGTCCAGAAATTTTGTGCCATTGGTTAGATTACTTCTTCATCAACCCCTACAGTTTACTGAAATCCCAGTTCTGCGTGAATGGATTATGAGTTTGTATTTCATGTCATTCTACTGGTCATGTGCTATCTTAGAATTTTGTTTTGTTTTGTTTGAACTCGGGGAGGAGGATTAAATCCTTAAAAGGTAAAAAAAAAAGTTTGTTTATATTTCTAGAATTCAGCACCTATTCATCCAGTGTTATGGACCTTTTCATAAACCCCAGTATTCTCTTTACAACTAGATTTTAAATATCTTCAGGGCACAGATAGCATATTTTTATATTACCTTGTATATGTGCTGGATACAACTCAGAATTTTTTTTCAAATGCTTTTTCAATTAGATTTTGCACTATAATTCATTTTGATAGTCTTACCCTGACTCTTTAAACAGAGGGAGGCAAAATTAAACCTACTGGACATATAAAAGGGGTATGCATTTGAAAACTTGCTGGTCTGGTGTCCTTTAGAGAGCATTGGGATATTGGAAAGAAAGCTCTAAGGGACATACTCTGTGGAATTTGTAACCATTGATAGACCAAACATTTCAATGGAGTAGTACATCCAAGTGAGAATAGGGGAGTTTGAGTCAGACCAAGAGAAAAAGGTTTTTCAATTGACACTTGGTTCTCAGACCTGGATTGGTTGGAGCAGGTAAGGGTTCCAGTTTGACACTATGCTTAGAAACGATTGCTTTTCGCTTGCCATTTGCTGTATTAAAACAACACTAGCAAATGGATGCATCCAATTAAAGATGCTCAAGGACCACAGTTCCTTTACGACTATGAAGAAATTGGCGGATAATAATTCCTCAGTACATTGAAGCTACAAAAATTTTATATGACAGTCTCTCTATGGAATATCATTACTCATGGGTTCTTGGTTTTAAAATAAACATTGGGAAAGGGGAAGTCATTAAAAGACAGCAAAACTTTATGAAATATAATATCTCATGTGTAAGTTTATGTATATAAGCCCTCTATATAAACATTAAGTGTGTGAGCATGTATAAGATGTAAGGAGGCAAAACTGACTTTTAGCTGTGTTTATATAAAACAGATAATTTCATGATTACATTTATTATTCTGTGTGTCACTTACAGTATTTCTTCTCACAGTTGTTGGACAACAAGCTTTGACATTTTAAGAGCCTACAGATGTCATAATTAAACCTAGTAATCAGTCTAGAAATAAACACATAAATAACAAGGGACCATAAAGGTCAGCAATATGGCACGGAATAAACAGGAATCCCAGTGCTCGCTTCTAATATGAGAAAAATGCATTCTGCAGTTCAAAGCATGTCATTTTTCGCATATGTTCCAATGAAATATGAAAGAAGGAAAACTCTCTCCAAATGATTACTGTAACATTTTACAAGGACATATGGATGTTCTTAGAATTTCATGGGGGAAGGGAACTTACCTGGAATCAATTATGGGAAATTTGGCAAAATGGAAGTGAAATATTCATTCGCTCTTCTTCTTATAATTACTTGACACGTGTTATAAGAATTTTTAAAAATCCAACAGAATAAGATGAGTGTAATTTCAGTCAGTGGGAATTAATCGTATTCAGATGATAGCATGACAAAAAAAGACTTTGGAACTGATTTTGAAGGACAGGTTTCAATGTGTGCTGAGTAACACTTTAGACCTGGCCCTGTCTCTGCCCTGAAGTTTTCTCAGACCCTCCCCAAGTGGTGGTGTTTCTCCCAGGTCTTGTGTTTCTTCAGTCCATATATATGCACATTCTTCTCTGAGAGGAAAATTCACAGATTGCTTCTTTACCCATCTATACCCCCAGACTATGAGGTTCTTGAAAGCAGTGACCTCTCTTATGATACATCTTTGTATCCCCAGTTATTTTTGATATGTCAGGTGCTTCTTATTTCATAGACTGCTAGGTCAAGGCTGAGAGTACACAACAGGTGAAGAGTGAAAATTTATGATTCAATGAAAAAAATCAATGAATGAGTTCCTATGTTAGTGAATGAATGTTGCACAGATATTTACTTATTTTGATTTAAGACTTCTTATTTCAATCACTAGGGAATATTGAAATTGTACTTTTTCATAGGAATAAAATAATATTTTAAAGCTTTTTTTTGTAAAAAAAAATGTAGTTTCTTTCAATACAGCAGAGGGGTTTAATTAACAAAAAATTAAGAGTACCATAATACCTTTAATATCTTCACATTATCCTTACAATTCAGCCTTAATAACAATTAGGACTTTAAGTGTGTAGCACTGTTCTGCCCTAAATATAAGTTAGCATTGCAGGTAAAATTAGGCAGTGATTAAAAATGTGCAGAAGTCAGAACTGCCATTACTCAGTTAAGGATAAATATATATTTTTAAAGATTTCATTTTTTAAGTAATCTCTACACCTAACGTGGGGCTTGAACTCACAACCCCCAGATCAAGACACACATGCTCTACCCACTGAGCCAGCCAGGTGCCCCAAGGATAAATATTAATTATAGAAAATACTAAGCTTTGGCAAGTAAATTTTTCCAGGTCTACTAAAGGATTTGAGATTTTTAGGAATTCAGGAGTTTAAGGGGAAAGAGAGAAATAAACTCCCACAATGTTGTTGGAATGCAAGAAATATTCTTTAACAGGGAACAGGTCAACACAAAGGCCCCTTGGGTCAAGTCTAACCACACCCAGAGCTGAAAATATTTACTATATGGCCCTTTATAGAAAAAGTGTGACTACAAGCAGTCCATTTGATTTTTACACATGTTTTTAAGTTCTAGGCTTCAGTATTACTCCTTGTTCCCCCCTCAGTTAGGTATTTTAAATTTAGCAAATATTTGAACTTTATTTCAAGTTTAGATTGCAATGTGGTGGGTAGTCAGTGATGCGGCACCTTTATGAGGAAGAATAGGAGAAAAGTCTGTATTGCTTTTAATAGCTATGACTCCCTTTGGGGGCGCCTGGGTGGCCCAGTCAGTTAAGCGTCTGCCTTCGGCTCAGGTCATGATCCCGGAGTCCTGGGATCGAGCCCTGCATCGGGCTCCCTGCTCAGTGGGGAGTCTGCTTCTCCCTCTGCCCCTCACCCCACTCTTGTGCTCTCTCTCATTCTCTCTCTCTCTCAAATAAATAAATAAAATCTTAAAAAAAATAGCTATGCCTCCCTTTATGTTTGTAGGTGTTCATCAATCTGAAGAGATGAGGAAATAGGAAGGGTTCACATTGCCTTCAGCTGTCAAGGAATAGATGGTATAAGGACATCTGGAAAATGGTTTTCTGGTGAATTAAAAAAAATGTTATTAGTAGTTTGGTCAAATATTTTCCTATATAAATATTACATCAACCACAGAATACTTTGTCCTGAGTCTTTTAGAAGAGCTTTTTTGCTATTGATATGACCTTATAAACATATAGAAGGGAAAGTACTATGACAATCCACTGGTACATTGCCTTGTTGAGAATGTGGTTTCCATGTCCAGAACAAACATGAAAAATTGCATATCTCTGTAGCACAGCTAATCACAGTTCAGTTGTGTGCCCATCAGTTGATCTTTTGGAGGAATTAAGGGAAATTCAAAAGAAAGATTATCATGTGCAAACAATGAGAGCTTAGATATCTTGCCTACTGGCCTAAGGTCTCCCCATCATTCCTGCAGCGTTTACTTTTTGTATCAGGAGTTAATTAAGGTGAAACATGAGGTAATTAGGGATAATCCTCCTGGCCTCCTGCTGGCCTGTTGCCTCCTAGGCCATTGCCTAAACCCAACTCTTTCCACCGTTTAAGGAAGAAAAGCAGATTTTTGTAAAAGTGATGCTCATGCTTTTTTATGACATGATTCCTCATCTTTGAGACAACTTTTTTTAAATAGGGCCTTTGCTTGGTAAAGTGTAAAAATGATTATCCTCTTCTTCAGTTTTGATTTAAAAAGAAAAACGAGGGGTGCCTGGGTGGCTCAGTCTGTTGAGCATCTGACTCTCAGTTTCTGCTCAGGTCATGATCTCGTGGGTCCTGGGATAGAGCCCCACCTAGGGTTCTGTGCTCAGCAAGGAGTTTGTTTGAGATTCTTCCCCTCTGCTTCTCCCCGCCACTTGCTATCTCTCAATCTCTCTCCCCCGCCAAATTAAAGAGATAAATCTTTAAAAAATGAAAAAAGAAACAAAAAAACAGACTATTATATCAATACATAACTGGTCAGTGACAGGATTGTGTTCACTTTGTCAACTTTGTTTTGTTCACTTTGCATGTTACTAACAGATTAAGTGAAATCTGCACTAGTTTGAATCTTCAGTTTTGATTATGCTGGAAAGTTATGCCCTTTTCCCCAACCCTCCAAATTATATTCTTTGTTCAGATTTGTCAGTGAAGTGTGCATTTATAATTATAACAGTAATTGGATGGGGGAGATGAGGAGAAATGAAAAATAAAAGTAATTTTTTCCCCTGAATTACATCCAAGTATTTTATCTTCGAGGAACATTCTAGCCTTTATAATATAGTAAATAAATATACCAGGTAGTTACCCTCTTCTCCTTAGAATACATACACCTCTGTGTGTTTAGTATGTTCGTTCCATGATAAGTTTTTGTATGAGTGTGTTTTCTCTGTGTGTGTGTTTTACTTTTGCCTTTTCAATAAAGGAAAGAATAAAAAGATTTAATGTCCTTGTTGAGCTTTCCTAAGTTGAAAGGAAAGCACGTGCCCCTTTATAGATACCCTAGCCTCCTAATTTACCAACCATAATAGAATCTGTACTCTTGCCAAAAGGTATTTTATTAGGATGTTAAGATTTTAGAATTGACAGACCCCCTATATTAATTAAACAGCAAATTGCTAGTAAGCAGTCATGACATTTATAAAGAAGGGCATGTATAGAAGAAGTAAAATCTTTTCTGCCATATTTTGTAATATCCTATCAGGTTCTGGGCTTAAAAACTTGTTATCATAAATTTCATGTTGTTGTTGCTGTTTCCTCAATTGCTATCAGAGTTTTCACTTCTGGTTAGACTACACTGAGTTCTCCTTTTCTGTCTTTTTAGCTGGGTTAGAATTGTTTGTGCTAGCATCTCAAATACATACATGTTTTAAAATCTTTTACTGAGATTAACATTACTTCTGTTGAGTAAACCAGTAAAGATTATAAAACAGTTACACTGCAACAAGTTGCTAATTCATTATCTTCGGTTTAAAACTCTGAAGCAGTTAATATTTATGTTGGTAGCTATGCAGCCAAATTATAAACTCTTATTTAGTAGTTAATTTCAAAAACTCCAAATATCTGAATCTTATTTTTTTTTAGATCAGAGAAAAAGAATATATCCTTTTTATTCCACAGGCTTTAAGACTAAAGGAGACTCAGGGTAAGATTATTTGTGTTTATTTAGTGAATTTGGTGTCAGCCCCTTAAAGTAGAAGTGGGGCCTTTTCTCCTGCAAAATTGCAAAGAGAGCATTTGCACTATGGCATTTAAGAATATATCAGATGAGATTTTCTATTGATCTGGGTGGCAGGGATGAGTGCCCTGAGAGAATAAATGAGCCGTCTTTATGAGGCTCCTTGTCAGCAAGGATTTAGCTGTTTCATTTGCAGATTCCTGTAAATGTTCACCAGATTCATGACCAGTAATTTTCACTGGAGAAGGACTGGGCCATGGGTAAGCAAATGACTTTTTGTCATTAACAGGTTCAAGTAGCATTAAAAATGTTCTGGCAGCTCAGCTGATTCTGATGAAGCTCTGGAGCCCAATCGCAATGTGTCTCTAACTTATATTTCCAATTATCAGGCCAAGGGAAGGACCATAGTGAATAGTGCATAATACACGTGCATGTGCGTGTGCACGCACACACACACACACATGCACATACACACACATGCACAAATTCTGATCACATATTTTTTTAATTTATTTTTATTATGTTATGTTAATCACCATACATGACATCATTAGTTTTTGATGCAGTGTTCCATGATTCATTGTTTGCATATAACACCCAGTGCTCCATTCAGTACGTGCCCTCTTTAATACCCACCACCAGGCTAACCCATCCTCCCACACCCCTCCCCTCTAGAACCCTCAGTTTGTTTCTCAGAGTCCATAGTCTCTCATGGTTCGTCTCCCCCTCCGATTCCCCCCCTTCATTTTTCCCTTTCTACTATCTTCTTTTTTTTTTTTTTTTTAACATATAATGTATTATTTGTTTCAGAGGTACAGGTCTGTGATTCACATAATTTTTCATTACAAAATTGAAATTGAAATCTAGAGATCTTCACACTTAGAATAGCACAATAAAAATACATGTAAACCAGAAACTACTTCTTACCTAATAAAATGTGTATCTGCTAATCTTTACTTCCTTAATTGGTTTATTTTCTAAGTTATCAGTAAATTGCATGCAATCACTAATTTACATGCCCTGTTAGAAATGGTAGCTATGTGGGGCGCCTGGGTGGCTCAGATGGTTAAGCGTCTGCCTTTGGCTCAGGTCATGATCTCAGGGTTCTGAGATCAAGTCCCACATCGGGCTCCCTGCTCAGCAGGGAGTCTACTTCTCCCTCTCCCTCTGCCTCTCCCCCTGCTTGTGCTCGCTCTCTCTCTCTCTCAAATGAATAAAATCTTAAAAAAAAAAAAGAAGGAAATGGTAGTTGTGTGATGATTTTAAGTGTACATACCATCTAGTGTACTAACATTGGTTTTGAATTAACACTCGATGCAGAAATCTTCAAAAAATGTGGAACCATGACAGGTAATTAGATAAATATATCTGTCTGTGGAATCTGTTTCTGGATATCAAAGTTTTCAGCATATGTGTTAATATATAAATTACCTACCCTTCATATAAGGTTTCTATTTCTAAAATTAGTGTTATTATCATTATGGGTCTTAAAATTTCATTTAGATATATGTTAGAAAAATCTATAGTGCTTTTTTTTTTCCTTGCCTCTATTGTTTCTGGTATGGGCTAGCTCACAAAGACGACTGTGTTACATACAATACAGTAAAGTATTCAGTAACTTTTCGTTTATCGTAAGGACAGAGTAAAAATAAAAATAGTTTAGTACCACTTTCAGGGTTCTCCTGACTCTGGTTATCCATTTATCCCTGTCTCCCAGGAAAGAAGTACCCGTAGGCTATTTGCACGCTTGTCCAAAGTCATCCCTGAGGCCCGCTCATACATTGCTGGTATGGGTGCAAATTAATAAAACCTTTACCGAGGACAAATTAGCAATATGAATTAAATGTATAAAATGCCCGTAGTCATAGACCCTGAAATTCCACTTGTGTAAATGTATATTTCAGATAAATTAGTGTGTGCATGAAAATGACATTTTATGTGCAAATTTGTGCATTATAACGTTGTTTTAAATAGCAAAAGATAGTCATCAGCTTAAACAGAGTCAAGTCAATAGGAGACTTGAAGAAGACCTGTATGCATTGACACAGCAAGGCTCCCAAGATACTTTATTAGGCAGGAAAAATAATGGTGCTGAATTGTACATTCCCATTTTAAACTATTATGTAAAAGTAAGAAAATCGAACCTATAGGTACATATATGAACATGTATGCACATTAGCTCATACATGCATAGGCCATATCTGGAAAGACCCAGGGGATGAGAACTGGGTGAAGCCGAAGGACAAGGCTGGGAGCAAACCATTTTACAATACGCTTTAAAAATGTTTTTATACTATAAAAACACATGCAAAACTGTATTTCATCCTTTATTGGTTCCTTCCTGTCCTGATACAGCAAGTTTGAATGTTCCAATTACCTTTTTTTCCTCCTCCCCACATCAGTGGTGTTGATTTTGACTGGCTATTAGAAAAACAACGTAAATTCTTATTAGTGTGTGGTTGATGGATAACCTCATACCTCCCGGAGATGTTTTTGGTATAGAAGAGGAGAGAAAAAAAAAGAAGAGAGTTGTTAACTCACATGGAATTCTCACTGGTTAAGCTTCAGGCAGTAGATTCTAAAAGCACTTTCCAGGCTGTGTGCGCACGATCATTTGATTAAAGTGGGCCCAGCTAGCCAAAGATGGCTGTAGGTGCTTTAATGCACATCCCTGACCAAAGGAAGAAGTTCCACAGCAGTCACAGTAAGCTTCTAACTGGAGATTGATGCCCAGAGGGCTCCCAGGGAACAGCATGTTGGAAAACTAAGAGGGGACAATTGCAGGTACAGAAGGGACAGAGATGTTGAGCTTTGAGCCAGAGTAGCTTAAATTGTGGCTATGACATATGTTTTATAAAGACAACACATGACGTTTGCTTTATGCTGGGATGTTTGTTAAAAACAAAAACCGGGGGCGCCTGGGTGGCTCAGTCGTTAAGTGTCTGCCTTCGGCTCGGGTCATGATCCCGGGGTCCTGGGATCGAGCCCCGCATTGGGCTCCCTGCTCCGCGGGAGGCCTGCTTCTCCCTCTCCCCCTCCCTCCTGCTTGTGTTCCCTCTCTCGCTGTGTCTCTCTCTGTCAAATAAATAAAATCTTTAAAAAAAAAAAAGAGTCTCTTATGTTAAAAAAAAAACCAAAAAACAAAAACCGCCCCCTTCCTCCTCAAGATCTACTGACTCAGACCCTGTACAGAAGAACCATGATTTGGGGGCGCCTGGGTGGCTCAGTTGGTTAAGCGACTGCCTTCGGCTCAGGTCATGATCCCGGAGTCCCGGGATCGAGTCCCACATCGGGCTCCCTGCTCGGCAGGGAGTCTGCTTCTCCCTCTGACCCTCCTCCCTCTCATGCTCTCTGTCTCTCATTCTCTCTCTCGCAAATAAATAAAATCTTAAAAAAAAAAAAAAAAAGAAGAAGAACCATGATTTGGGTACTGTTGCTCCATGACTAAATCTCTGGGTCAGTTGCTTCCTGGATCCCTGTAAATGGTGAGAGTGGAATCTCAAACCAGAAGTGTTCATTCCTGGAACACCCAAGCTCTGGGCAATCTTTGAGCAGCCAAGCCCAGGGTTCTCTGTTAAAGATCTGAAAGTCTTTGCAAAGGCCTCAAAAGCCCCATCCTGCCAGGACTTTTCCCAGAAATGCTTTCCTAATCCATTTCCTGGGGGCTCTCTGCTCACTCCTGGCCCCGCCCCCACTCCTGTTTTATACTGACTGCCCCAGGCACTGAGCTAATAAAGGGTGTTCCTTTCCCACTATAGCTAATACCTCTTAGCTTTTAGGGATGAGTCAGTGCAGTAAATTCTCTAAACTGTATGCATTTATTTAAAAATTTTTACCAAGCATGACTTTGAGCCCATACTTTTCTAGGCACTGAGGATTCAGAAGGGAATAAAAGAGATCAATATATTTCCATGGAGCTTTATTCCTAGAAGTGGATATGACAATAGAGGTAAATAAAGAAAACATATCATTTGGGTCATTGAGTTGTATAGCAAGAGAGAAAGCATGAAACAGGAGAAAGCATGCGTGTCTGGGGGCCGGGAGAGGGTGAGCTGCTGGGGAGTTGTGATTTTAGATCGAGTGGCTAGGGAAGACCTCCCTGAGAAGGTGAATTTTGAGTGAAGCCTTAAGGGAAATTAAAAAATAATAATTAACTATGTGGGGATGAGAGGTGTGGGTGGAAAATGTTCTGGGAAGGGGAGAGAACAAGTACAAAGGTCCCAAATTAGCAAACACTGGGAGGCTTGTGCAAATAGAGCAGCCTGATCCAGGAGAAGGTAGGCTGAGGGATGAGTTGAGGTGAGAGTAGTGAGTAGAGGCCAGGTCAGGCAGATGACTCACCTCTGATGGGCTAAACTGGAAGAAGGGAATTGACGTTTACTGAAATGGAAAGACTGTGGAAGGTGACAGTTTAATAGACAAGTCAAATCTGACATTGTCTGTTTGATGTCTAACAATGGAGACATGAAGTAGGTGATTGGAGGTGTGAGTCTAAGGAGGAAGTCTGGCTTGGACTTTTGGAATCCTAGCATACATGTAGTAATTAAAGTCATGAAATTTGATAAGACTATACATGGAGTTATGGACATAGAAATCTCAAGATTGAACTTCGGGTCACTTTATTTTTAAAGGTTGAAAAGATAAAGAGGACTTAGCAAAGGAGAGGAAAAAAAAATCTGTTTGATAGTAGACAGAAAATGGAATGAGTATGTTATCTCTCAGGTTATTGAAATAGATATTTAAAGATGGAGAGAATATTCAGCTGTGTCAAATGCTAGTGAAGGGTGAAAGAAGATGAGCAACAACAACTGATCATTGGATACTGCAACGTGGAGGTCATTGGTAACCATTACAAGAGCAATTTTTCTGGAGTAGCAGTGGACAAGTGTTTATTACAAAGGGTTCGAGACAGAATGCGAGAAAAGAAATTGGAGAACCCAAATAAGGAGGTTGCTGCCAGAGTTCTGCAGCACAACAGGGAAGAGAGACATGGAGAGTGTCAGGAGAGAAAAGTCAGGACAATAGAGGAGTTTTGTTTTCATTTGTTCTTAAAATGGGATAAGTAAAAGCTTGTCTGAATGCTTATGGGAATCATCTAGTAAAGAGGGAAAAAAAACCTAATGATACAGAAGAGAAAGGGAAAAATTGCTGAAGCAGTGTTTTTGAGTGGGCACAAGGAGATGGGAGCTAGAGACAAGGGGAGAAGCTGCTCTACTCTAGACACATAGACATATCATCCATTCATGAGACAAGGTAGATAATGGGCCCAAAGATGCAGTTATATGGGTAAAGGAGGTAGATAATCACATGTGTTTAATTTCTATAGGGTGCAGTTAATGATGCAAAATTATTTTTTAACGTTAATATTTGAAAAAGAAAATGGAAACATTGGCTTACATTGTTTTATAGAGGAACAATGAATTGTGTTGAAAAAGAACAGATTTCCAGACAGTGTTGAGATCTCTGGTAATCTATCACATATGGCTCCTTTTATAGTCAACTTGTATAAATAGAGAATTCCTTTTCCAATTTGGTTTAATTAAACAGAAAAACATTGAGTGCTGTGATTACTGAGACCCCACCCTGTCTTCAGGGAGCTACCTATCTGGTGGGATGAGCCCCAAGATACGGTGACCATTTTTTTTCTAAATAAAAATCACGACCAATCACCCCACCCATGGGTTGACAACAGGAGAGAATATTTAACATGATGACCATTCAGGCATATTCAGGGCATATGTTCACCATTATTATAATTAGTATCAGATGTTTGTAAGTGCTGACCCAGAAAAATAAACAGTGTTAGAGAAGAACAGAAGAGTGAATGTTCAACTTTGCCTGGGAGGTGTGGGAAAGCAAAGTTCAGGCTTTGAAAATTACTGAAACAAAAGGAGAGGCAGGAATTAAGCTTTGGGCAGATAGATTAGTCATACCGAATGAGTCTGATTCTAAGGAGTGTGGATATTATTCCATAAACATCAACAGTGACATAGTCATGTCTGTATTTTAGAAAGATAAATCTAGTAGCCACATAAGAGCAGAGATTGGCCAAAACTGGAGGTCATAAACCATTCAGTGCCCTCTGCAATAGTCCAGGCAAAATAGAATAGAGAAATGACAAAGAAAATGGCAATAGAACTGGGGGGGGGGGAGGGGTAGATCCTAATATGATTTTTTAGAGGAAGGGGAAACACGAATTTGAGACTTATTTGGAAAAAAAGAACAAATAACAATGACCACAAGGTTCTAATTAGGGTAAAAATTACACTTTGAGGTCATTTGTCAAGATCTAGAACACTGAGGATGAGCAGTTTTGGTCAGGAGGTAAGCAAACATAATGAGCTCATTAGGTGCATGTTCAGTATTAGATAACTTCAAGCAGCTGGAAAGTCTGGGATTTTTCTTTGACATATTTCTTTTTTAGTGGACATTGGACTTACCATTTGAACTCAACAAAAAAAGAAAAATAAAATTAGCAATAAGTAGGTGCAATTAAAATGATGTGAAGGACATTCAATACTGAAGGACAAATTCATTCATACCTAGCAAAAGCAAGGGTACCCAGTATTTTTCATGCAAGATTACCACATTTTCTTGATTGAAGCTTTTTGGTTTTTTATATTGTTTTGTTTTGTCAGTTATAAGACTGTCCAGAAATATTTTACTTTCTTCTTTGTTATTATATATTCATATTCAACTAATCCATTGATAAAAATAAAGCAAAACTGGAAAGATGACTTGAGAGGAAATGGTAATACACCACAAAGAAGAGAAATAGTTTACTTTTCTTTCATAGATTATGTGACCAGAGGAAAATGCTTTGGGGTATAGTTTTAAGATTTCCAAGAACTTCAATAAAGCATACATAATAAATACATCAAGCTCCCTATTGCATTTCCCAAGTCATTAATTATACACCAAGACCATTTAATGGCAGAATAGAATGCTTATTTGACCAATCCACAAAGACCCCATTGATTTGTATCTTTCTGGTTTATGTAGTTGATACATTGTAAAACTTCAAAAATTAGTAAATTCATTTCTTAACAAACTAAAGAATGCCATGATATGCCACAATATTTTCTTCTGTTTTCTAATTACACTATCATAATATTCTCTTACTCAGAAAATGGTACCTACAACAGGTAGATTTCACATGAATTTGATATTATTATTTTTATTGCAACATCATATATACTCAAAGCAATGCTTTTTATCCTAGTGAATAATCATGGCAAATACATTAATTGCTTTTATTATTAATATATTTACAATTTTCTCATTTTACCTGTTTTTTAAAAATTTTCTTTCTTTTTTAGTTCTAATATTTTTATTAAATAAATGGGTTTATTTATATCTTAAAGTGTTTTGGTTTTTTTGTTTGTGTTGTGGAGTTTTTGGCAGCAGAAAACATGAAAGAAGGAACATATGAATATACAAACTGAACTAATAAATAAGCTATGCCAGTTTCTTTTTGTTTTGCTTTTAATCTCACCTTGAACAGTATTAGTAGCCCACTGAAACTAACGTCCTTCTATGATTTGCAAACCTGCAGAGAGGTAGATGAAAAAGTCACAGCACCCTTTTTGGCATTTCTAGTGTCTGAAGTTGATGACAGCTTCGTCTAGCGTGGAGTGGGTATAGTACTTGAGCAGCGATTTTGTTGGTATTCTCTTAATCAGCTTTTCCTTATTTAAAGGGGACCATACTCTTTTTTTTTTTAATTTTTTTTTGTTTTATTTTTTTTAAGATTTTATTTATTTGCGAGAGAGACAATGAGAGACAGAGAGCATGAGAGGGAGGAGGGTCAGAGGGAGAAGCAGACCCCCTGCCGAGCAGGGAGCCCGATGCGGGACTCGATCCCGGGACTCCAGGATCATGACCTGAGCCGAAGGCAGTCGCTTAACCAACTGAGCCACCCAGGCGCCATCAAAGGAGACTATACTCTTATAGCAGCATAACTTTGCAACTTATTAGGTACATCTATATCCCAAAGCAAGTGTATACTTTTATTGCAGATTAAATAGTAAGCTTTCTAATTATATGGTATTTTTTATTAAGCATGGCTCAACTTACCAAAGATAGCTTAAAATTAACTTGAGAATGTTAAATTTTACAATTTATAATTTATTTTATTATTTTCATTTATATTTCTCATTTTCTTGTTTTACTTGGAAATTCACACTCCAAACATTATTTGACCCAAAATTTCTTTAAGTACCATGAAGAAAAATACTGTGTTTGTGTCTCATATGACTGAGACTTCCACGCAAATTACTGTTATACTAGGAGTTACAGGATTTAACAGCGTAGGGCCCAACCTGCCTTTTCCAAGAGCTAATAATATGGTGGAGGCAGCCATTTAAACAACACAAGATAGAATATAATAAGTCTGATGTAGCATTTTATTTTATCTTTTAAAGATTGATTTATTTGAGAGAGGGTGTGGGGGAAGGGGCAGAGGGAGAGGGAGAGTCTTCCAACCAGATTCCACGCTGAGCGCAGGACCTTGGGATCACAACCTGAGCTGAAACCAGGAGTCAGACGCTTAACCAACTGCACCACCCAGGCGCCCCATGTGTGTTGTAGCATTTTAAAAAATGATAAGCAGTGAGAACACCCAAGAAAAAAAATGGTTAAGGAATCAAGAAAGCTTTACTAAAGGTGGCATGTTCCATATGCCATGAAGGATGAAAGAAGAGCTGTCTGTAGGTGGAGGAAAAAGGGTTGGAAGAAAGAAATCATGGGTGCAATTGTTTCCTAGCTGACATAATAGATTAGCATAAACTTGGTGGTTTAAAACAGAATCTTATTCCCTCTTTGTTCAAGTAGTCAGAAGTCTGAAATCAAGGTTTGCTTCCTTCTGGAGGCTTTAAGGGAGAAACCGTCCCATGCCTACTCATGAAAAATAACAATTTCTTATTATTTATTGTTTTAATTTCTGAAAGAGAAAGAGGCAGAGACTGTAAAGGCCTTCCAAGGCAACATAAGCTCACGTGTGTGGTTTCAGTAATATTCTATCATAGAAAAGCTTAAATCATACTCTGTCAACCCTCAGAGTGACATTGACCTATCTAACGGTGTAATGATAAATATTATTAACAATAGTTATCATGGGGTGCCCGGGTGGCTCAGTGGGTTAAGCTTCTGACATAGGCTCAGGTCATGATCTCAGGGTCCTGGGATCGAGCCCCATGTGGGGCTCACCGCTCAACAGGGAGTCTGCTTCTCCCTCTCCCTCTGCCCCTCTCCCCTGCTCATATTCGCCTATGTGTGTGTGAGCTCTCTCTCTCTCTCTCTCTCAAATAAATAAATAAATCTTTAAAAACAAAACAAAAAAACAGCTGTCATATATTGAATACAGATAAGGGTTTTTCATGTATTATCTCATTTAATCTTTACCCAATAGCATGTTCTTGGTAGAGATAAGAGAACTGAAACATAAAGAGGTTAATTAACGATAATATCTATAAACACCTACATGTGATAAGCAGAGTAATAAAATAAATTGAACATGAGAACATATATTACTATAAAAATTGAAAAAGAAACAGAATACATAGGCATAAGTATTATAACAATAGTGGGGTATATGACTAAAGAAATGGAACTCTGTGTATTATAAGCAACCTACTTTTTAGCACTTTCTGCTTCTGCCTTCTGCAATAAAACCTATTCCACAATATAAAAATATTATATAGCCACTTACTATAATAATGAAAATGAAAGCTACAGTACACATAGCTTTAAGACCCTACTGTTTGGGACTGAGAGCTTTATCTGGTAAACTAGAATTTAATATGAAATGCCGTTATAAAGAAACTGATATTTGTTAAAAGGGAAATAAACCAAGAACTCCTTTAAAATGATTTCATTTCTATGCTAGGACTAACGTTTTTGAGTTACCTTGTCAGGCTGTTATTTCCCAAGTATCATCTCTATGTGATCTTCCTGAAAATGGGGGCTGGAGGAATAGTTAAAAATCAGATTACTGTGCCCAGCTCCACAACTTCTGAATCGGTCTCAGGGAACAGGATGAGGCAGTCTGCATTTTAAACAAAGATTTGGGATAATTCTTTAATACTAAATGCCTGAGAACCATTGAAGTAAGTGAAAAATAGGTACTGAAATTATTCCACCCCCACCATTTAAAAAAATACCCTATTTCCTTAATTTACTCTTTTATAAAAAGATGATGCTAGTAAGACGGAAGAGAAGGCTACAAAATGAAAGAGTGATCTGAGTTTGCAGTGGTTCCATAAATTCCTGACTTAAAGGAGTTGTATTAAGTAAATATTTAAGGTAAAATATTTTGCCTGCTACCTTTTGTTAATCAAATCAGTATGTTGAAAAAGTCATTGTTTTTAAATGCTTCTTAATATACCCAAATATGTTCATGTATATGGTATGTATAGTGTGTTTCTCAAAGCAAAATAAAATTAAAAGGTAGATTTTGGTCTGTCTCTTGCTATTCAGTAAGAAGTGCTCCACCAATAAGGCCAAATTTCCTGGGCACACATCCTTCTGGGAGTGGCTGCTCGCTTCCCATTTAGCAGCTGTACAACTGGGAAACGTCCAACAGAATGAAAGCCACCTGCCTCTCTAATGATTTCAGCCAAACGGGCGGAATTGAAGCTTTACCAAATGTGTTGTCTGTCACTCTGATTCTGTTTTTAAAAGGAAATTAAACTGGTCAGATATTCATATAGAAAATATGTGCTGTTCGTTAACTTCTGTTATGCTTGAGGTTCCTTTCAGGCTACCACGTTCCATGGATTTTGAGATGTCCTTCTAAAATGTAGTTTGGAGGTCAAAGTCCCTTTAGAATTTCCAACTAATCTCTTTACCTACTTCAGTCTCTTATCATTCCTTAAAATAGTCTGCAAGGTAGGATATTATAGAAAGAACAAAATCACAGGCTTTCCAATCACATAGATGTGAGGTTAGGAGCTTGCCTCTATCATAATTTGCCATGTGGGCATGCCCATTTGCCCCTCTGAACCTTAGTTTTGTAATCTGGAAAATGGGGTTATTTTATGGATTAGATGTGTCTGGAAATGTCATGGAACAGTTGTTTTCTTTTTTTTTTTTTTAATTTGATTTTATTATGTTATGTTAGTCACCATACATTACATCATTAGTTTTTGATGTAGTGTTCCATGATTCACTGTTTGTGTATAACACCCAGGGCTCCATGCAGTACATGCCCTCTTTAATACCCATCACCACGCTAACCCATCCCCCCACCCCCTTCCCTCTAGAACCCTCAGTTTGTTTCTCAGAGTCCATAGTGTCTCATGGTTTGTCTCCCCCTCCGATTCCCCCCCCTTCATTTTTCCCTTCCTACTATCTTCTTTTTTTTCTTTTTTTAACATACACTGTATTATTTGTTTCAGAGGTACAGGTCTGTGATTCATGTGATACATGTTTTCATGTAAATATTTAGTATTATCTTTTTTAAATTTTATTTCTCTATATTTGTGTTTTATATAATTGTCTACCCTAATGATATCTACCTCATAACAAACATCTAGACAAGATCCATTTCAAGTTTTCTCTCATTTCACCCCAACCTGACCATGTATAGCGTCTTTTATTTTCTGTCATCATCTTCAACATTATGCTCTAATACCATTTGACAGAGGGTGATGCAACATCAGTATGAATTTGTATGTCAGAATATTTCCATAATAACGGGGGATTAATGCTTTGTAAGGATTAGTTCATATAATAGTATAAGTAGGGAAAAACCCCACAAAATTTTGCATAACAATTTCAGGAAAAAGCTCTATGTAGGCATTTTTTACTGGGCCTCAGGTTTTAATCAACAAAAGCACTGAGCTAATAAGCAACTTCAGTGAGCATAAGACTATTAAAAAACTCTAGAGATAAGTTAATTGAAGTAGATATGAAAGAGGAAAATGACAAGTAGAAATAGAAAAATAAAAGTTGATCAGTAAGATTTAACAGTAATCCATTCATTCTCTTATATTCAGTAGTTTAAGTAAACATTTTATTATAATGAGCAAATGAAGTATATAAACCTTCAATAATTTTAAGTGTAAAAAATTAATATCTAGTGTTAAAGCATGTTATCTTCCTTTATACACGAATGCTATTAATTTAGACGCCTCTAATTTGGAGCTCATCAAAATCCATTCCAATGGATTCTAAATATCATGAAATATTGGATCCATGTGCCGATTTGTATTCTTTCGTTTAATGGACGCTTTGCTTTATACTCTTCAATTCAGGCAGTTTTCATTGCTGAGGTAGCACCACAGAAAATGCCAACATCGGCCAACTAGTCACAAAAGTCAAGAAGCCATTTACCTAATTACAGCATCAGTTTTAACTGCACAGCAGCCTGTGTGCTTTTATGGTGCTAATACCTGAAAGCAAAAATCAGGACAGAGGGTTAGCAGGCTCTGAGTTTTGACATTTGACACCTCTCACTTCCCTGCTCTACCCATTTGATCTTTTTGTGTCAAGACAGTCTTTCCCAGAAAGAGATATGAAGGCTAAGAAGACATTTATCACTAGTACGTACCTTTCTGCCCAATGTCGTGGTTATCTTTGCATCTCAAGCTGTTCTTGGCACAAATTGGGTATAGGATGGGCATTTAGCACACATTTTTTATTGTCTTTGCCATGTCCTTCTAAGATGGAAGTATGACTCTGGAATCAATCCGCTCCCAAACTGCTGTGTCAAAAATGACAGTTGGCTCAATGATACCGAACCGCAGAATTATTTAAATAGAACTATGTTTCAGGCATTTTAAAATGATCATCTTAGTGTTTTTCCGCAAAACATAGCTAATGTGTTTCTTTACATTTATCTGACCTCCCCTCATTGAATTACACCATCTTTATTGCAGAAGCCTGCAAGCTTTGCTTGGACACTCACAGTGATTTGCACCTATTTTTCATGGATGTGTCAGCCTATGATTACATAATTATATGACTTTTTATAAAAGCGTAGAAGGCTTGGAAAATGATGTGCCCTCATATTATGAATGCTCAAGTACTCTGAATAAAACACTTTACTCACTTTTAGAGCTATGCCACTGGAAGGCAATCATTGAGTCTTTTATGTAAATTACTATTTTTCATTATTTACCGATTCCCAGTTGCCCCGTATATAGTCTAAGTATATTCTCTGTGGCAGTCAGAATGGTACAGTCTAGGAGTTAAATGACTAAAAAAGCAGATTTCCTGGGATTAGATGCAATATAATACTATGTTGACATAAATGACTGGCTTATTTTTTCTCTATTACTTATTAGGCAAAAAGAAAATCATCACAATATATGGTAGTTAAGTAAATGATGGTCTATGCTTTTAACCAGTTTATGAAGCAAGATTTCTTCAACTGTACTATTTAGTCTCTATAATGCTATTCAAATAAATCACTTTTAAATGAATTATCATGCCATATTAATTATATATTTAATGAGTAGCTACTATTTCAATTCAATGATATTCTTCAGTAAGAAATGGACCTTTCACGCCATGGGTTTTCAAAGTAATTGCAGACTCAAGATACAAATACAAAATACAGAACAACAAATACCATAAGTAAAAAACTAAAGCAATTGCTAAGGTTATACTTGATTGAAATACATAAAATTGCCCATTTTAAACTGTTGTCAACCTAGTATATCTACAAACTTATAATTTTGCTTAATATCCAACTTTCCCTCAATATTATGTCTCAGTCCTTGTGGGTCCCTCTGCCTGGAAGGTCTCTCACCACTGTACAGTTTCAGCTAGAACACAATATGCTCAAAGTATCTATACTGAAATTCACAGCATGGATGAGATACCACATTACTGATTGCACGCCTTTACATTTAAAGTATTTCAATGTGTGGCAATATCCTAGAGTATGTGATTTCATATACCCCTACCCCACCCTGACCCTTCCTCAAAAGTAATTCCTCCAGGGTAGTGTCATAACGTATTTGTGTCCTTGAGGATAGATGTCACAACATATTTGTATCTATAGACCTTATTAACATGATTGGCATCTGGCCAGAGCTAAGTAAGTGCTGAATGAATGAATATATGAATATGTTAATAATTCAGTAACAACATATTTTGAACTGGGTGAGACCTTGCTGATTTTCTACTTCTGCCCCTCACTTTACACATGAGAAAATTGAGGCTCAGAAAAATAGCTCACCATTACTTCTTAGGAGTTGAATTAGATCTGGAATAGGACAAGCAAAGTTTAAAAATCATCTAAAAATGTTAAAAATCATCTTAATATGGGTATAACATATTTCTTTGTTATGTGTATTTGTGTCAGTAATCTATCTTATTCTACACCAACTTGACTTTGCCTTCAGGTGCTCATATCCCCAATACTTGGGAGATAATTAGCACAGATATTTACCCAAAGAAATAGTAACTCTGGAATAACTCTTGGCAATGACAGTCAGTGAAGATTTTATAGAAGAACTGGGACTTAAACTGAATCTTAAAGTATGGGTCAAATTAAGACAGATGAAGGAAATGGGAGAATGTGAGTGGAGTGGTATGAGCAAAACATTGGGGCAGGAAATCCTAAAATGTGCAGAGAAGAGTGAGCAAAGAGAATATTAAACTAATCAATGGTTGTCCTCATGTCCTTAGAAAGTGTGTGGTTTTGGTTTTACATATATATGTGTATATATATATCTATATAGTGCAAGTATATATATATATATAATGTGAACATATATGTATGTGTATATGCATGTGTATGTGTGTGTATATGTGTGTGTAATTCTAGAGACTGTCCTATCTAGATTGAGAAGAAAGTATCAATTTATAAAGGTATCCTACATTAAAAGTTAGAATAGGGTTGAAAATAAATTGTAATCTCAGACTTTAAAAGTTGGTTTTAAATATATATATTCCTACTTTACTAAAACAACTGGCCTTCTGCACTTGATAATATAAAATGTTTTTTCTTCTTTTTCTTTTTTTTTATCCCCATCAAATTATTTCTGTTAACTTCAGAAAATACTGAGGAGATTTTTACATAGTTTCATTATCTTTTATAGGTTTCTTAAAGGTGAACACTGTCTGTGTATGTGTGTTTGTGTGTGTGAAGTCATAAGGAAGGGCCTTAGAGGGAGTTGGTGGAAAGAACTATCCCCTTGACAATGTAGTTTAGGATTGGTACCTGAGGCTTCCATGTACCCATCCTTCCACAGCATGACATCCACAGCTAATAGATTTTCTTTCTGTGTTTAGCCTGGGCTATAACATTCTCCTTAAAAAAAAAAAAAAAAAGTCACCACAGGTAGCTTCTCTCAGTTATTGTGAACTGGAACAAAAGATATATTTATCAACTGGTTTAAGAGTATTGATTTTTAAAATTAAATATGTGTCAGCTAAACTCATACTCATGGCTATTATCTAAATGTTTCTCTACTGAGTCATTTTCAATTCACTTAACCATTTATGAGTGCTCACTATGTGTTTGGCAGCATTTTAGCTGTCAAGGATGCAATGACAAAAAAAAAAAAAAAAGAGAGAGAGAGAAGGGCATGGACTTTGGACTTTGCCCATGTGGAGTTTTGAATTAGTGGGAGATACATGATCAACAACCAGATAATAAATGAATACATATATTGCAAATTATTGAAATATTTTTAGAGAAGTAAATGGTTGATGTGGTAAACCAGTTTGGGAGGGTGTCCTATTTTGGAGAAGGTAGCCAAAGATGTTCTCTCTGAGGGGGTGACATAGAAACTGAGACCTGAGGTGAAATTATGGAGCCACCCATACAAGTGACAGGGAGAAAGTGCTAGACAGGGAGGTGGTCCTGTGGTAAGAACTTCGTAGGCTAAAGGAACCTGTGGTAGGCCAGTGAGGGGAACTCATGAAGAAGATGGATGGTCCAAAGAAGCCGGATCCGGCAGTAATAGGCAGACCATGCTAAGGATTCAGATGTTATTCTGTGTGTGATAAGAAAGCACAGAAGTGTTTTAAGCAAGGAAGTGTGTTAACAGGAAAACATCTCTGTGATTATCAATGATCAATTATCCTATTGAGGATGGATTGGAGAGGAGGAAGAGAGAAGTAGGAATGTCAGTAAGAAAGCCATTAAGTTGTCCAGACAAGAAAAAAATGGTGGATTGGACTAGGATGACAATGGATGTGGATTGAAGTGAGCAGATTCTAGAAATACTTGGGAGATGATAGAGCTGTGAGAACTTGATGAAGTACTTTGTGATGTAAGGGAAAGGGACCGAAGCAGGAGAGCTTACAGATTTCTAACTTCAGCAATAGAATGAATGGATGAGCCATCCAGAAAGATGGGAACCATTGGGTAAGAAGGAGAGTTCAGCTTTCTATGCTTTATTTGTGATGCTTGATTGTTAGTCAGTGTTGACACTCTGTAGTGTTTAGAAATCAGGAGTGAGATTTAGATGACAGATATAGATTTGAACAATGTGAATGTATAGGTAATTGAGGTTATAAAATTTCTCTTTTTCTTGATGATAAGAGGGAAAATCAAACCCTATTTGAATGGGTGTATAATGTAAGTACATGTGAATATATAAAATGTAAATATATGTGCATGCATGTATGCACGAACAACACACACACATTCACACCTCCTTAGGGAGTGAAAAGAATAATTGATACCATTTGGATAAGAAGGAGAGAAGGAAGGGAGGAGGGAAAAAAGAAGGGAGAGAAAGAGGGAAGGAAGGGAACCTTTGCTTGCCCAAGAAAAGCTGTGTTCAAATCAACTTCAGAAATTAAAATAATTTACCAATTCCATTTATTTCCCCCTAAAGCTGTATATGAATATAAAAAGAAACTTGTAAAAATAGAAATAAGATTAACTCAGCTTCCCAAGTTCACATACAGTGAGGACATTTGAATTTCTATGTTCTATCATCAGAGTCTTATTCATTTCATCATTTACTGACAAGGAACTGCACATTTTAATTTAATCCTAGCTGAAACCTCTAGAAATGCTGTTGCTACAAGGAAAGTGATCTGGATTACTGGACAGGTCATCCAGAATGTTTGGAATACATAGGACCAATTTGTAGGTGTGTGTAGGCAATGGAACACAGACTAAGTTAACCCTAAAAAATCTCTGCATTTGGGAGTTGCCAGAGTGGCCACTTCTATTGAAGTTGCATCTGATAGAAATATTGTCAGACTACAGAATGTTTCTGGCTAGTGAAGAGACAGGGCCAAATTAATAATGAAAATAGCCAATATGTATTGTATCTCTCACATGCTAGCCAGGGTTGTAAGCAGTTGACGTATCACCTCATTTAATTCTCACACTATCCTGAGATGGGTGTAATTTTTATGTCTATTTTATAACTAAAAAAATTGAGATGAGCCCAAATTTGCATAGCTGGAAAGTGGTAAAGCTAGAATTTGAACTCCTTTGCACATGAATAGATATTATTTGTTGATTGGGAGGACTGCATTGAGGCAAAAGTTTCCAATCCTGGAGGAAAGAAGGGCTGGTTATTGCTTGCAGTAGATGGCTTGCTGGCCCCCACTGGCGAAAAGGGAAAGAGAAGGAAATAGCAGCAAGTTGTTCATTCATAAACCATAATTTTCCCAAGAGCAAGGCTTGCAGTTTCTGCACCTGGTACATTGCTGACTCATCTCACCTGAATCATTTTAGTCAGCTTCATTGTGTTTGCAAGATCTGCTAATTTCCTCACTGGAATAATTTAAACTATCAATAAAGAATGCAATAAATCATTAAAGATAATGGTTAATAAGGAGAAATAATTTTGACTATTCAGCTTGCATTGATCCTTGATATAAAAAGATTAATTTTATGTTCTATTTTTAAACTCACAGGCAACCATTAGCCATTTCTTTTGGCAGCGTTGAGCTGAGCTGGTTTTTCATTAAAAAATTGGCATTTATCTTATCATTGAATCCTTACTGTGATATCTCATTCCAGAAACAGAAAAATATTGTGACTTACCAAGAAAGTACAACAAGACAAATGTTACCTGTTTAATAAAAATCATTGTGGCATAACTTTGAAGTACATGCAGTTTTAGTGGTCCATGAAATCTTCATCATTTTGAACCTACCTAGGTACACAGAGTCCTTACTCTTGCTAATTTAGAAGATTGATCTCTTCCTCTTAGACCTAGAGGAGGTGTGTGATTTTATTTGTTACTGAAATTTAATGGGGATACAGTATCAAAGTTATGTGATTTGAAATACATAACAGTGGAAATATTTTCTGTTTCAGGCATTCCCATCAAAGCTTAAGGAATATTTTAGTGTTAATGTCCATTTGAATGTTCTCAGAACAGTGCCTATTTTTCATTTATTTTTATGTTTTTGCTATAGCTAGACAAAATTGTAGAGCAAGAAATACTCTGTAGTTATGTTGGTCCACTCTATACCAGGACTATATTGCATAATGCTGTATGTGTGACATCAAGAAGTTTTAATGCATCAGGAAGGTTTTTTTTTTTAAGATTTTATTTATTTATTTGAGAGAGAGAAGAGTACACATGGGGGGCGCAGAGGGAGAAGCAGACTCCCCACTGAGCAGGGAGCCCGACATGGGGCTCGATCCCAGGGTCCTAGGATCATGACCTGAGCCAGAAGGTAGATGCTTAACCAACTAAGCCACCTAGGCACCCTGCATCAAGAAGTTTTAAACATTGTCATCTTAACAGTCTGATAAAAACAGTGCATTTTGTGTCAAAACATAACTGTGGAAGAGAAAGTCAAAACCATACTATACAATTTTGACTTTTTTTTAGATTAGAACCAAATGAATAATACTAATCTAAAGTTATATCAGCTAAGTAATTTTTACCTATGAAAAACTCCATTTTGCCTAATCTGAAAATTTTAGAAACATGTATAACAGAACAACAGAGCAAATTTTAGAAGCATAACCTAACATAAAGCAAATTAGCCATTTAATCCCCAAATATGAATTTAAAAGTATCTTCAACTCGTCTTGAATCTGAGAGAATGGTAGGTCACAAATGCAATCTCTCTCCATTTTACTTCTTCATTTACTGATTCTGTGAATAAGCCAGCAGCTACATTTTATTACCACCCTATAAATGCACATGACTTGTTTTATCAGCCTTTTCCACATATTTTTAAGCCATCACTATGGCCTCAACCTGTACCCAACTGTTTGAAAGCATAGAATGGAAAGGAAGACTAGCAAACTGGTATTTTCTCCCTCCCCCAAACCTGATGGGAAATTGTTTATGCAATCAACCAATCAATAAAATCTACTCTGCTGGTGCCTGAGGAGAGTCCAACAAAGTATAGAGAAGGACATTACTGTTTTGTTCTGTCCATGCATCTTTTGGTTGCAAGTAATAAAAAAAAATGCAAAATTGCTCCTGTGAAAAGCTGTTTTATTGCAAAGCTATCCCCATTATTTCATGCAATTAAGGACAGAAAGTGATGTTGAAAGTAGCAAGGTTGAAAAACAAGGTTGCAGTCTTCTCTATGAAACACAGTGTGCTCTCTGAACCCTGTTTCTCTCTGCATGTTGGTGTCTCTTGGTTCTCTCTGTTTAAACCTCCTGCTTGTGATGTGAAATGGCCCCATCCAAGTTACAACTTCGTGGCCTCTCAGCTCCGGTGCCCACTCATGGTTGCCAACAGTTGAGAAAGAGAGAGAGAGAGAGAGAGAACATCTGGATTAGCAGGGCAGATCTTATGAGTGAGAGCCTGCCCTGGTCCACTCTGCTTTGACCATGGGATTGGATCAAGTGGGTCTAGTAGTGGAACAGACAATGATAGGCATGTTTCATATAATCCTACTTGCTATGCCTGGAAACATGGCATAGACACTGAATGATAGCTAGAAATCCAAGCCAGGTTTGGTTAGTGGTTTTGAATAAATTCTGTAGGGAAGGGAGGACTTGAACCAATTCTTGAAGGATGAGTAGAAATTGACAGGTGGGGAGAAAGACACATCAGTTCAAACTAAGAGAGTGGTAAGAGCAAAGTCTAAAGATTGGAACCTGCAAGAGAGCTTTGCTGTATCAAGAAGAGTGAGGAGAGCCAGAGGTCTGCATGAAGATATGGGGGAAGCTTGGGAAGGAAGCTTTGTGAAAAATCTTGCAGGAAAGACTATGAAGTTTTTACTATTTGTGAGGACATCTTTGAAGCTTTGTTATCATTGCTTTTGTATGCATGTGCATATATTAGCAGGGAGTGGCTATTAATCAGAGTTGTGCTGCTATATGTTTAATAAACAACTTGCCAAAACAAAAATATGTATGCATGTACATATTTATTTATTCTAAATTTTGCTGGTGTGAGGATATGTAACACACAATTTATAAATAATAATAAAATATATAATATCTTTTATTGTAATCTTATATCTCAGGGTGCTTTCATTAATTTTTGTCAAACTCTTATGTCTATGGCCAGTCTGTGGTTGCAATTCAACCATAATTTGCCAAATGGAGTTGCATGCTAATCTGTTAATTCTTTGCCCACTAAACTTATTTTCATTAGCTCTAATATGTGATCTGCTGTCAAACTATTTCTCATTCTTTTATAAATTATGGTCTTCAAACTGAAAACTTTTTCAGCTTTAGTACCAGTTGTAAATGTATATAATTTATCAACAAACTCACAAAATACTGGAAAATTTAGCACTTGGCTCTTGTGACCCAGAATGAGCTGGCTTCAGCAAACAACTGCTTAATCTGTGAGAGGTGATGATAATCTCAATGTCAATGGAAAGGAAAGTTGCACGTAGGAAAATCTGCAAAATAACCAGTGGGATTTAATGGGACATGGAAGCAAGATGGAGATAAAGAAGATTTAACAATTTACACATGGGTGAAGGGGTTATGATGATACCATAACTGAGAAGTAATATAAAAATCCATTCATGGAGTTGTGTTTTGCGATCGGCAAGCATGGGGTACTTACATAAAAATCCATTCATTCAGCAAGTATCTATGGGAAAGCATATACTAATGTGGAAAACCTCTACATTCTACATGCTCTACAGGATAATTTTCTAATTAATTGTTGAGTCACCTACAGTTCAAAAATAGATACAAATAATTACTGATTTCTATTAAGCTTCTCTTTTCAGCTTTTAGTGATGACCTTACTTGCACATTTCTCCTGTAATGGCACCATCATTGGACTCTGAGCCTTCCCAAAGCAGAGCTAGTCTTACTTTGATCCTGTGTTCCAGGCATCTAGCTCAGTATTTAGATGATACTGTTCAATAAATGTGGGTTGAGTTAAAGAATACAGAAGAATCGATACTTGGCTCCATAAAAGACAAAGGCTGTGATAAAAGTAATGAAAGGGGGCAGGCTAGTTGACTTCAATTCTTAGTCCTAGAGAAGATGTTGACCTATGCTAAATTTAGAGAGGTGCTTTGTAGTAGTACTTGTTGTTGTTGTCATTCTTGTCAAATCTTAGGAGTCTATCAGTCTATAAAGAAGTCTGTACAGCAGATCCAATAATAAACTTATACGGCTGCTGATGTTTCACTGTCGCCAGAGGAAAACTCCAACAGTTACTGGATATAGAGACACCCTTGAATTTCAAAACCTGGAACTAAGGGTGAGGATTAAGAGATTTGTGTTGGATATTGATATAGTTATAAATATTTAGCAAAATGAAGCAGAACAATTCCCTCTGCAGCATACAATGTGTGTATGTTATGCTTTGTACTTTTATTTTTTTTTTTTTAGCAATTTGGAATCAAATCTTTGCAATATGTTTTAACCCTTCCGTTTTTATTAATGAATATACCCAGAATAAGGACAAAGGGGATTCTAAAACAAAATAAAATCATTTTCATATTCAGGCTAGAGTGGTGACATTTAAAGAATTTTATAGGAAATATAAGGAATGACATTTTTTTCCCTTTTAATCCTGTATACATAAAGTGAATTCTGTATGAGGAATGCAGATGCCCTCTGTGAATTTATCAGGTTCCCCAAATTCATTTGTAAACAATAGTTTGCAATATGGTAGATGATTTTGCATAGAAACAGTATTTGATGTAGTTTTTGGTTATCCCATATCAGTCTACACAACTTGATTTAGTTCAGTGCCTGGAGATTATGAAAGCACTACTGATATTATATACTAGGGCATGGCAAACCTTGATTTGTGGGCCAAATCCAGTCCACCTCCTAATTTTTTTAAGATCATTTTTTTTGGAATACAGCCGTGCTTATTTATTAGCATATTGTTTCTGGCTGTTTTAGAGTCACAATGGCAAAAGTAAGTGGTTGCGACATAGACCTTTTGGCCTATAAAATCAAACTTTTCAGAGAAAATGTTTGCCTATCCCTGGGTAGCCCTTAATTAATCCCTAACACCATAAGGAGACTGAATTGTGGGGAATTTCATTCAGAGTTTTGACTCTGAGCTCAGGCATGGATCTTTCTTGACCAGAGCAGCATGCTGGCTTGTGTGGCTTGTAGCTCCCTCTTGTATTTGATTGGTACAACTCTATGTGGCCAGAATTGATTCACAAGGTCTGAGAAGGAGGGGACTCTGGCAGGACATAGGCTGAAGACCTAAGAGAGTGGAGCTGGGCTAATTTCTTCCATGGTTTTCTGGTCTATTGGAGAAGTGAGGACATGTGGCTAGATTTGGGGACATTGTCCTGTATTGGAGGCTATTGATGAAGGAGTCACTCTCAGGGTTGAATCTTCTCTGCTTCCTTCCATCTCACCACCACTGTTCCCACTACTAGCCTCTCTGCATCTCAGACCCCTCTCATGATGGGTCTTAGGGTAAGGAATCATGTGGACATGAGTTAAAAGATTTTGTCTTTGGCAGGAGCCAATAAAACAAGCATGGGAGAGATAAAGAGGATATTACAGACAGCTGTAAGGAGAAAAAGGGTCTTCCTGGGCCTCTAGGGTATCTCGCTTTTTTAGCTAGGAGAGATGAACATAGCTAGGTGTTGCCTATCCTTTATTAAACTTTCCTAAATAGTTCTCTATTTATGCTCTATTATCCTATGTTAAACTGGTAGCATCACCTCTCAATGACACTTATGTAATATATACCATGGGCCAGGCAGGGTGCTTGGCATTCTCCAGCACTCCACCTCAATGATTTTCCTTTCTCTTCTCTAGAAACTGCTCCTCCTCCCTCTTAGATGTAACCCTCATTATCTAATCTTTCGATGACTGAGTTCCTCTAGACTTAGTACTATGTGCTCTCAAACTTCTCATCTATATGCTCTCCCTAGACAATCACATCTACTTGTGGCCTCAACCTTCTATAAACTGATAACTCAAATGCATAAAAGATGAGTAACCTATCTTCTGAGCTTCAGATCTAGATATCCAACTGTCTACCTGGAAACATCTCCATTTGGCTCGCTCTTGATTTTGTTTGTTTTGTTTTGTTTTATTCTGCTCTCCGTTAATTTCCTATCTTACTGAATGTCTCCACTGTTATGAAATTCCTCGGTCCAGGAATTGCCATGTCGATCTTGTCCCGTCCCTTTCCCTTATTTTCTGGATCTCATCAACAAATTCAGTGGATTTTCTCTCCTCGATATCACTGCAAATCCATCTGCTTCTTTCTATTCACGCTGCCACCATCCTGGTCAAAGCAGCAGCATTTCTCTACAGGAATAAGAAACAGCTTGTTATCTGGTCCACCTGAAGCCACTCTTAGTCTGATTCATGTTGCTCTTCTCCTTGAAACTTTTAATGACCTCCTTTTGCTTTTCAAAAAAAGCCCAATATTGTGAATGTTACCTACCTGTCCTTGCATGGTTCTCATATAGTCTTTTTCACTTCCTTCCACATGCCATTCTTCTTCCTCTCTTTGATTATGTGGTTCCCTCTGCTGAGAAGGCCCCCCACTTCCCTATACTAGACAATATCTTGACCTCTTTCTCGGCAGAACTTAAGTCATACCTTAATGTGATTTTTTTCAAGAATGCTCAGACTAGGTAAGGTACCCTAAATTTCCCATGTGTAGCTCTAATCACAGTCATGATGAATTAAGTTAGTGCACAATTATGTAAAATCTGTCAGCCTCACTAAAATGTAATTTCTAGGAGGGCAAGGGCTACATATCCCTAGTTAGGGCTGTGCTTCCATTCCCTAACCCAACAACTCTAATTTCAAATCTAGGCTATCAGACCCTCAAACCATGCACTGCAATATAATGCAAAGAAGGTTTAGGGTTTATTTGTTCTCCTTCATGTTCCCCATTGGCATGTATAATAAAACGTTGATGAGGTCCAGCAACTGGATCCTAGGTAAAGGAAGAACAAATCAATATGTAACAGTGTTTTTGGTGTTAAGGGTCAAACTGAATAAATTGTGTACCTTATTACTGTTACATAGATAATGGCTGCACTGGATATCACTCTTTTGTTTTAAGGCCACTTAGTCTGAGTGTTATTATTTTTAATGCATTCACATATACAATGAAGAAATGGCTAATAATGAATACTTGATCCCCAAATCATGAAATCAATTTTAATATGCTTGGAAGATTTAATATTTTCTTAGTGCAGTGAGATTGATGAAGTCCTGTTAGTGAATATATTGATGGGATTGAAGGAAAATGGGTTCTATGGTCTTTTGTCAGCAGTGAGATGAACCTGTGATACAAACTAAAAAGTAGGTGAAGAGTTTTAAAGCAACTGTGTTAAGTGTAAAGAGTTAATTCTTAACTTTCTGGCCTTTTTTTACAATTATAACTGTGCATTTTTATGTAGATAACAAATATAGCTAATTTTGTCAGAAAATTTATTTGAAATCAATACATTTATTTTTAAGTATCTTAAATAAATACTCTATGAATCTGTTTATTTTCTTTCTAGACCAGGGATTATATACTCCAAAAGAACTCCTTTTCCTGATACATCAATGGAAAATATTTTATTTAAAATCACATTTTATTAAAAATCTATTCTAATAAGAAAATGTCTTTTCAAATCAAGTATATACTAAGAAATGTGAAAAGTAGCTGTTGTTTCAGTTACAATTTTCTTTTTAAAACATTCATATTTTAGGGGTAATTTTGAGTATAGATTTAACAGTTTCAAAAGATTTTTTCCATCTAAAGTCTACCCATAAAGCTGTATTCCCATGTTAACTAGCTTGAGGACAGTTACTAATTGTACCCCCAATTTGTAATGCATCAGTTTAACACTATTGATCTACTTAAAAAAATGAAAGTAAACTAAGCAAGAGCCAGCCTCAATACCAAAGGAATGATATATTGATTTCATCTGGCAATGCTTTGTCTACAGATCAATGTGTATATGCAGCATAGACCAGTTAAGAATGAAACAGGGTGGGAAAAGGTCATGAAAGAAACAGTATCCTAGATTACTGGAAACCATGAAATGAACACATCTTAAGAGTTTATCTGATAGGCGTTAATAAAGGAATTCAGTAGACTTACTGGGCAAAAAATTCACAATGTAAATATCTAATGACTAAAATACTGTACCACCATCTACTTTGAAGAAATTAAGACTTCTTTCTTTTTCTTTTTTTTTTTTTGATTTTTTTTCTTTCTTTTTTTATTCTTATGGTAATCCAAAATTAAGATTTCTTAAGAATGAATTGATAGTGTATTTGTGACATGAAGTCATGATGTGAACCCAGTCCTCCTCTCATTTTACCATTTGGGGAATCTTTGCTGTTCAAAACCTGTTCCCAATTCCCTCTATCAAACACTTGTATTCAACTGTCCTCAAGTCTAGAATTCTCTGACACCTCCCTCTAGGCCTTATTTTAGATCCTAATGGTTCACCTGTATAATCCTCTGGGAACCAAAGGTTGTGTTTACCTTTCGGTCTTTTCCAGGTTCTTTTAGAATAGGCATACATTCTTTCAACCTGACAGCAGAATTTAATGTGAAACATAAAATGCCATATTATTCAGTACATCTCTTGTGTCTTTCATGATATTTTGGTACCATCAAGCAGAACCTTTCCCAAGCAGAACCATTTATTTAGTTTATAATCTGATTAGCTCTTTATAGACTTCCTCTTTTGAATCTTGATTCATTTCCTTAAAATATCTTTCTTTCTTACTTTAAACATATGTATTAAGCTCATATTATGACTTTGGATTTAATTCTCCAATTAAAATTTATCTTACAGCTATGCTTGTTCTTAGAGAGCTGAATGTGTGTGATTTGTAACACAGGTGCTTCTTAGGTTCTCCAATCCATGTTTTGTATTATCTTAAGATTTTCTCAAGTTTCAGCTTTTTAAAAATCCAGTATATCAAGCTGGGCTGGTAAAAGGTTCAGAGATGGAAGAAATCCTTTTTAGCATAATAATAAGGTACTATTTCATCAGATGCTAGCTTTCTTCCTGTGGAATAAAATGTAATATACTATAGTAAAATATATGCATATGCAAAAAATTCTCTTTGCATAGTTTTAACCACTATATTATAGAACTAGAGAAGGCAAATTGCAACATTATATCTATGGGAAAAAAATAGCCTACCACATCATTTCTTTTTTTCCTCTATCTACAGTTTTTATTTTCTGGGACTTACTATTTTAAGAAAAAGACTAAGTAGTCATTCTGTATCAACATTGGTACTTTAAGAATAAAGATATTCTATTTTATCAATTATTGAAGTTAGCATATCTTTGGGGATTTTTGAGGATTCTAATAGAGTCAGATGTGAACTTATGAGATGGTACAAAAAGGAAATAGAATCTAATTTATGTGTAGCAATACTGGATTTCAGAATAAAGTAATATAAAAAATAATCAGAATGTTATCTTCCAAAAAGTGTATGCAATTTGATGTTTTCTTATTTTGATGCTAGCTTTGTTATTCAAGCCAATTTTAATGGTTGTTTTGATTTAAAACCTAAAGAATAAGGACAAAAATACTCCCCAAAACTGAACAGCAACAGCAACAAACAACTATGATAACGTATGTCCAGAGGAAATACCTGTCAACTCTAGGAAGCAATAGCTATGAGTAATGCATAGCCCATGTTCATTTGCATTGTTTATGCAACTAGTATTAGCATTGAGAAGTGTGAGTTTTCTATACTAGTGATCCTTGGACAATCATAAACATAATTTTCTACTTTTATATTCCTTCTAGCTCAGGTCTAAAGGAATATTAACACATATATGCAAGAAAATATGTTCCTAAATACCTTGCATAACCCAAATTTTCTGTCCTTCAAAATTCACCAAGGATGACAGATTTTTGCTTTTAATTATTCACGTGGACCCACCCTGTGGTGATAGCATAAATCCAGCTCACCAATAAGTTGGCCTGTCAGCATTGAAATTCTTTGAATAATTGACAAATTATTGTTTTTTTGACTTCCAAAATTTTGTTCATAATGTGACGATTTACTTTTTTTATTTGATTCCATTTCAAATAAACTCAAAATGCTACAGCACACTATTTCCTTTCATCTTATAAAACCTGTGCTCTAGAACTGAAATTATAATGTGACTAGGGTCTTATGTTTGAATTTAAATAGAAGTAGTGGTTTCTCAGAGTCCATAGTCTCTGATGGTTCGTCTCCCGCTCTGATTCCCCCCCCTTCATTCTTCCCTTCCTGCTATCTTCTTCTTTTTTTTTTTTTTTAACATATAATGTATTATTTGTTTCAGAGGTACAGGTCTGTGATTCAACAGTCTTAACACAATTCACAGCTCTCACCATAGCACATACCTTCCCCAATGTCTATCACCCAGCCACCCCATCCCTCCCACCCCCCACCACTCGAGAAACAAACTGAGGGTTCTAGAGGGGAGGGCGGTGGGGGAATGGGTTAGCCTGGTAATGGGTATTAAAGAGGGCACTTACTGCATGGAGCACTGGGTGTTATATGCAAACAGTGATTCATGGAACACCACATCAAAAAACTAATGATGTAATGTATGGTGATGAACATAAAAATAATAAAAAATAATAAATAAATAAATAAATAAATAAATAAATAAATAAATAAATAGAAGTAATGGTTATTATTATCTTATAAACAAAAATACATCATAATCACTAATAGTTTAGTTTTTATAAGTTAGAAAAAGAAACACATAGTTTTAAGTACCTCCTACGAAAGCATCTAATTTTAGTTTATTTCTTTGGTTCTTACACTAACATTAAAAACATATTTGCATAGAACTGGAGAATGTCTAAGCTTTCTATGTGAAATGGAACTAGAAAAATTCCTTTATTAATTCTATCATCCATCACAACCTTGCTGATAAGTGAGGGAATTTGACACTGTTTCATAGTCTAGCATAGAAAATGGCTGAGCTTTTATTTGGTAATTACCTACTCACTCAAAATTCCTCCTGGAAAATCCAAGAAAGTCTCTTTTGAAAATGTCCAAAATGAAATATGGCAGCCTTCTGTGAACACACTGTGTTCTCTGCCCAGTCTATTCTTGATCTTAGTATTGGATATCAGAAATTCTATCAGTTGGAAGCCAAGAGAGTATGGTATACAAAACTAGGATAGTAAATAAAATGTACCAATATGGTAATGAAAATCTATGCCTTGTAGTGACTTAAATCATTTTTAAGACTTAGATTATCTTGGGACGCCTGGGTGGCTCAGCTGGTTAAGCATCTGCCTTCAGCTCAGGTCATGATATCAGGGACCTGGGATCAAGTCCCACATCCGGTTCCTTGCTCAGCCTGCTTCTCACTCTCCCACTGCCTGCCACTCCCCCTGCATGTGTTCTCTCTCTCTCTTACAAATAAATAAAATCTTAAAAAAAAAAAAAGACTTAGGTTGTCTCAGATATTGTGTCTGGGAGATTTGCACTGTCTTACAGTACCCATTCTTCTTTGGTATGCACTCAGCTTCATATACAAACTTTTCAGCCTCTGCAGCCTTGATTCGTCTGAAAAATGCAAGCTTGCCCTCACTCATGCTTTCTCTCTCTCCCTCTCTTTCTGTATATATCAGTGCTGGCCTCTGAGATGGCTGAGGAAACGGCAATAGTGACAACAGGATGGACAAGCAAGACTAGCAATTGTCCAAATCGCTGCCCACCTAGACTGATCTCTTAGCATTTCAGACCTGACACTGAGTTTTCTCAGGTATTAAATTGATATAAAATATATGTAGGGAGAGAGTGCACATATATGATGTGTGAATGAGCACCCTTACTTTGCTAGAACATTTAAGGCTATTTAGGGTGAAATGTATGTACCTGAAAAGGCATATATACCAAAGGAAAGGGAACACATACACACACACACACACACACACATTTGATATTATGTATATTACACTTGACCCTTGAACAACACGGGTTTGAACTGTGTGCGTCCCTTTATAGACAGATTTTTTCAATAAATACAGTGCAGTACTGTAAAAGTATTTTCTCTTTCTTACGATTTTCTCAATAACATTTTCTTTTCTCTAGCTTACTCTATTGTAAGAATACAGTGTATAATACATTTACAAAATGTGTATTGACTGTTCATGTTATTGGTAGGGTTTCCAGTCAACAGTAGGCTATTAGTAGTTAAGTTTCTGAGAAGTCAAAAGTTACAGGTGGATTTTCATCTGCCTTGAAAGTCAGTGCCACCAAACCTCATGTTGTTCAAGGGTCAACTGTGTATATACATATATACAGTTATATAATATAATAGACATTATAAACAAATGATATTATGTATGTACTTAGCCACTAGCCATAAGAAAATGGGACAACAGACCAGTTTGACCCATAGGCTGTTATTGGCAGACCCCTCTGCTAAACTGTAAGTACAAAAACCAAGTAAGAGATAACTTTTTTGTGTGTATGTGGCAGTTGAGTTACTAAATAACTATCCTAGGAAACTGAATAACTCATATTGACTTTATAAGAACTGAAATACTTTCTCGAAGTAGTATTACATATACAGATATCAAATAGGTAGTATTCTATATTATTAATATCATTTAAAATAAAAACATACTTAGTAGTTCAGGGAAAGGCAAAAATTATAAGCATTATAACTAGGGAGGACATTATTATATCTATATTATAATATATATTAAGTTTTACAATTACCATCAGCTTCAGCAGTTAATTTTCTCAATGTTAATCAAATAGAATATTTACCATTATCAATTAGCCATTAAACTAATAGCAAAAAATGAATGATATCTAGTAAGTCATTAAGAAGCAATTAATATCTTAAAATTTCCAGACTCTGGACTCATAGCTTTATTGAAATAGCACTCTGCTTTATGTGCTTTGTTTGGGATTTGAACATGGTGATCAATGACATATGTTAAAATATGAAGAATATGTCATTTATAAAAAGGAATAATCTGATGATTTTTCCATTGCATTGAATCGGTATTTTATCGAGCTCTGTAGTTTTGTGGCCTCTTATCATATGAATTAGTAATTTGATATCTATATTCACACTGAAGAAGATGGACTACATTTTTCTCTTCCTCTGTCTTCTGGCATATGCTGAAATAAATCCTTATGGTGTTCAGGGTAGAATAGAACAAGATCCATAGAAAAAAAAATGTCTTCTTTAAGCTAGAAGGAGTGTTCCTTGCATTAATGCAATTCCAGAGAAGACATCATCTTGATTATCCCCAGTGGGGACTGCAAGGCAACACTCTTAAGACAAGGATGTCAGTCAGTTTTGAAAATTCCATTTCCTTCAACATTGTCTGTTCCTTTCTTCCCTCTCTTATTTTTCTCTCATTTCTTTCTTCTTCTTCTCGTCTTTCCTAGAAAAGCATTTTGAACAGAACATTTCACATTCCAACATGTGGTAGGTCTCTTCTAGATAGATACCTCCATACATATAATACCTTGTTCTCTAAATGGCTTTTTTCTTCAGCTTTATTGAAGTATCGGCAAATAAAACTATAAGATATTTAAAGTGTAACATGATGATTTGATATACTCTAAATGGCTTTCAATCAAGTTAAGCACTGGGTACTTGGGCAGCAGGCAGCAAAATAGCGTTTGCAGAATAAATGATGTAACAGAAAAATATGCACATGCAATTAATTTTTTACTTAAACTATAGTTTTAAAATCATAAGATATTTGTGTGCCTGGGTGGCTCAGATGGTTAAGCGTCTGCCTTCGGCTCAGGTCATGATCCCAGGGTCCTGGGATTGAGTCCCGCAACAGGCTCCCTGCTCAGCGGGGAGCCTGCCTCTCTCTTTCTCTCTCTCTCTGTCTCTTACGAATAAATAAATAAAATCTTTAAAAAAAATCATAAGATATTTATTTTATAGGGGTTCAATCTGAGAGACAAAGAACTTACATGTAGCTAAAATGCACAAGTTGTTTCCATTTATGTTAGCCTAATATATGTTTGCTATAACAATGAAAGATGGTTCAATAAAATGACCATTGCTCATACCATTTCTTTTCTTGTGATGCGCTTTACCTGGTTTTTACACATGATACACTTTTATATCATTTGGTCAATTAAAAAAGCCTATTTTTTTTATATAGATGGCTATGATGTACTTACTGAATCTAGAACTTTGTCCCTGTAATTACTTTCATATGCCATTTTACATCTTTCTTTGTATTGAATGGCAAAATTCATTGATGACTTAGGAGTCTTTTGATCTAAATAAAAATTAAATTGCAGCAATGCCTATTGACTATTTTTCAAATAAATATAATAATGTTGCATTTACAGTAATAAAGAGTTCTTTTTTATAATGAATTGTGCATATGGTTTTAGTAGTTAAAATATACACTGACTATCTCAGGCAGTATATATGGGTCATGCATGATAAATTGAAGGTTTTTAAAATTTTTCATTCTATTCAAAGTAATATGAACTATCAAAGAATAAATTCACTGTATTATAGTACAGTAACATTTGATAGTTTCTCATGGTCTCTCCTTGGATAAAATGTCTTAAAATTTCCCTAAATCCCATTACTTATGTAAAAGCCCAATTTTATTTGTCTATTGATTCTTACATGACAGAAGGAAAGTCACGGCCTAAAGTCCAGTCTTTGATATTGATCAGTTTTTGCTAGGTCCCTTTTCCATTTCCACTGTTGTGAATTAACCTGGTTCTAGAAACTCCCTCTCCCGAAATATCTGGGTGGGGGGAGAAAGATGAGAGGGAGGGCTCTCGCATTGAGCACTCAGATCCAGGAAGAGCCCTAAGACAACCTTCTTTTCTTCCTTGTGTCCCTCTTTTTTCCTTTTCTTGCGCTTAGTCTCTGTGTAATTCTTTCTGACAAAGGGTTTTTATTAAGTCTGGAAAGTCAATGTCTAAGGGAGAAGATACCAGTGAGAAGTGCAGAGTAGTGAGTAGAGTATAGTTCTACATGTCACCTCCTCCTTGTGAACATTTCCTCTTTCATTTTGGGTCTTGGCCTCATGTGACCTTCATTGTCCAACTGTTTTTTGTTTTTTGTTTTGTTTTGTTTTGTTTTAATGGAGAAGCTCTTTGCCGTTTCTTTTCATTGTATTCTTTAATCGAAGAAACATGTTTTGAAGTCTGCTATGCAAAACATGTAATGTGTTCAAAAGAATGACAAGAATATGTATATGTGTGTTTTTATGTACATATGTATATTGCAAAAAATAATATGTAGTAAAAATAAGGTAACAATCATTATGTTAAAAATACCAACACTTCTTACTTAACGTTGTTGTAAAACAGTACTCAAAAAGCATTTTGGGAGGGTTAAAAATAAGATATAAGAGGAAAATATGTATCTTCATGTCTGAATTTAAACAAGGAAAGAATTCCTTTATACACTGAATTGCACGGCATGAGAAATCAGTATTCCAAAGGACATCTGTAGAGTGAGGTCTTTGGGATCACACTGAAGAAAAATGATCACCCAGAGTAAAATTTACAAGATAAACGTCTTTGGTTGAGGTTCTCAAAGTGACTTTTTTGCCTCTGGTAGACAACAAACTGCTAGTTTCTAAACTTTAAAAATCAATTTTGGTGAATAAACTTAAAGGTACTGGAAGAATGCTATCTTAAGCTATTATTCTTGGCAATTCAAAGAAAACACAAATTTAGAAGGATCATTTTGCTGAGGTTTATCAGCATCTTGTTTACAGAGTAAGAAAAGCTTTAAAGCATTTTAAACTTGAATTTGCTTTTTTTCCCTAAGTTTAAACACAAAACATTTTAGAATTGATTTCTAAGTATTAGTTAAAATGTAAGAGTAATATAAAATTTACAATCATGAATTATTGCATGCTGCTATGTCCGGTTCAAAAATGGAGTATAGCCATTGCATTATACAAGACCATTCTGTTATGTAAGAGGTAACCCCATATAATTAAACAGTATTTAAAGAGATGTCATGATTATAAAAGTCTGATGATAAACATCTAAAACTGATGAATATTAACATAGTCTATAGTATAATTTCATGTTGGTGTGACTAATTTATATCTTTTGGTATTAGTCAAATAACTATAGCACTGTGACAAGCCCTATCCCACATAGCAGGTGCCCCTAAGCATCAACTGGCCCTACCAGAGTTTATGTGTGTAGCATTCTCATTTGCAACATTTTACAAGTAAATAAGCTTCATTTTTATTTTCTGACAAGTGAACAAGCTTTCAATAAAAAAATCACAAAACCTAGTAAGTCTAAGCCTTCTGGTCCAAGATCAATGGTAATGTAATATATGTGAACATCCTTTATAAAGTGTCTGGAATGATTTGGCAAACTTTACAATGCTATATAAATATTAGTAATAATAAGCACTTTAATTTTGCACTCAGTGCTTAGGAAGACTTTGAGTTCAAACTCTGAATGAAGTTAGTTAAATTGACAGCACGTTTGGTAGATTTAAAGTATAATATACCTTAGTGCATGTTACTTTTTATTATATTTAAAGATAGTAAGAAACCAACTTTATTTTTTTAAAGATTTTATTTATTTATTTATTTATTTATTTATTTATTTATTTATTTATTTGAGAGAGAGAGAAACTGGGGGGAGGGAGAGGGACAAGCAGACCCCATGCTGAATGTGGGGCCCCATGCAGGGCTCCATCCCACCACACTGAGATCATGCCCTAAACCAAAATCAAGAGTCAGATGCTTAATGGACTGAGCCACCGAGGTGTCCCAAAACCAACTTTAAAATGAAATTCGAGTCTAACACGTTTGGATCCCTTAGACACCTTTATGGACTACTAGAGTTTGGTTGGATACAATCAGATGAAAAATACATGTAAAATCAAAAGCCTTATTGTTGCTTATAATAACATGATAAGTTTATAGAACCATTTCTTACACCTTATGTTTAATAATCTTCAAAACAATATTGCCAGATATATAGGATAGGTTGGTTATTATTATGATCCTTTTTTTCAGAATGGGAAATGAAAAATAAATTCAGTTTGATGTGGATTTTTCCTCCCGGCAAACCTTAGATTTCCAAGACCTCATTATCTAAGACCTTGGATGAATGTGGCAGCATCACTTGCATCTTCTGGTGCATAAAATAGTCTGTCTCACTCTCGTTGACTCAGAGCAGTGCCGTTCCACTCAACATTATAACTAGTAAGCTATTGTCAGTTCCATGAAGCACCATCTCCAAATAATGTTGGAGGATCAATGTATGTGCTTTTGGAGTTCCTATTTGAGAGGCAGGACACTTCTACTGAAATTGAATTTTACATAATAATAGAACAGTTTGAGGAAAAAAACACATAATCATCTTCATTTTTCCTCCAAAACATTTCTATGTCTTTATCAGACACTAATATAAGTAATTTATAATTTAGCACCTTTTTTTAAGGTTTTATTTCTTTGAGAGCAAGTGAGTGCGAACCAGGGTTGTGGAAAGGGAGAGGGAGAGAGAAGGAATCCCAAGGAGACTGAGAACTGAGCCCTAATTATTCTTGCCTCTTTTCTTCTTCTGGTTACTTCTGCATTTATTTCTCATTTATTATTGTCCATACCTTCAACTTTGATTTAAAATTTTCACTTCTACTTTTTCACCATTCCCTTTCAACTTCACATAATGTAAATTCAAGAATACTGCTGAGTAGAATTTTAATATTCCTATCTCTCCTTCTTACACATATATTTCCATAAATTAGGTTAGGTTCATGTTTTTATATATTTTATTAGAAAGACTAACTTCCTAGTTAACACAGGATGAGGTTTTAAGAGAATACAAACTTTTTATGGTGCTTGGTGGGTTTGAGTATATAATTATGCACTTGCTCTGATTGGGTGGATATGTATGTATAAAAACTCTCATATTTTAATGGACATTTTATGTACCTTAACTCATGTCTCCATGTAAATATTCTCAACAACTCTGTTGAATGTCCTCTTAACACTTGTTTCTGCCTGTTGTCCTTTGATGGGAAATTATACTTTTCTATGTTTAGTTAGTTGAAATGAGCATTTTGATACCCTGAGAAGTTTTAAAGAGGTTGAAATGTTCATGGGAATTCTTGATTTGCAGCATTGACTTTTCCACAAACAACAATTCCTGCCTCTGCCGTAAAGTCTCTGAGTGGATCAGACGCAAAATCCTGTAGGGGGAAAAAAAAGATGGCAATTACTGAAAAGAGCACATCTGTTGTTCTCGGGCTTTGGGAATTAGGAAAGACCTTTATTTACATTGTGTAATGTATAGAAGAAGAGCCCGGGTTTTGCAGCCAGTTAGTTAGTAGTAGCTCAAGTTAGGAGTTGTCAGCAGAATTGTCACCAGTGTTTGCAGTGTCAGGAGGCATCCTTTCTAATTGCTGTGACTGAATCAGGAGGGGCCACGTGTCTGCAGGGCTGTGCTTTTCAGTTCCAAAACCTGCGCTGGTTTGGAACCATTCTCATTCTTTACATGGCATAATGCCCTTTTTTGGCAAATAAGAATCAGTACATGATTGATGCGCCACACCAGTTTGGTGAAATCTCTTGCTGTATCACTGCCATATTTTGCTTTTCCCTTAGATACAGCCTTTCCAAGGACTCAGATAATTCAGTGTCTTAGGGGAATGACTGACATGAAAACAGAAAGCCTCTGGCATCATTAGCCACTCTATGCTAATAGTGGAAAGATACATTTTAAAAAATGCTATCCTTTTTTTTAATTTAAGGAAAAATATATTGGAAGGAAGGATATGTCAGGATTGCTAACCGCCAGGTGAACAAATAGAACATTCAATAGTTGTCATACATCTCTGGGTTGATTGGATAGAAGTTAAAATGAACAAACAAAAAACTTATTTGGAGTAATAAGAGCATGTTTACTGCCCTCAAAAGATCCCCTTCCCTCAGTAATTACATATACTTTTTTATACTCTCACCCTTAAATAGCCATACAAAAATGATCGTATATGCTAGCTAAAAATGACTTTTGACCAAAACTCATAAAATGAAATAAAAGAAGACTCTTGCAATAGTAAATAATCCTGTAAAACAAGGTTAGGGATTTTAGAAGTTCGTCCACAAAGTCTCTCAGTGAGGAAAATGCACCATTTAAATACAGACGTAAGCTTAACTTGGAAACTGTGAAAGCTAGAATTTCCACGGTAGGTTCTTAGAAAGAAATGTATAAAGTTGTGTTTTTGTTTAATCAATTGTCGGAGAATAAAAAAGTAACAGTTGCTTTCCAACAATTTTAAAGTGTGTTTTTGCACATTTTAAGATAGCAAGACTTAGCTTTTCTTTGAAATATAAACCATATTTTAGAAACTATATCTAATACACTGCATAGGTGAAATAATTACCGAGGATGACATGTAGTAATTGGGTCTGTAACTCCAATTACCCTGAGGCATTGACTCATTTAGACTTATGCCTTTATTCATCATGTTTGTGAGATAAGCTTTTCTGTAGAAATAAATCAAGTGACTTCCCTTGAATTCAAGGATTCCATAACTCTCCTCTCTAGAGAACCAGTAAGAAATCATTGAATTATTTGCTAATTGTGAGCAAAATTTGTATTGACTTTTTTTTTTTCTGTCTCTCTAGCTGATGTTAATAGCATCATACTTCAGGTCATTAAATACTCTTCAGCACCATCTAATTGTCAAAGAATCACTTACTAAGACAAAATTGTGGACATCAAAGCCACACACAGACACGTGCATACAAACACAAAGAAAATGATGACCCAGGCAATTAATATTCTCTTCTCCCCCTCATCTGGTAATATTTCACAATGGATATTACACGATTTGAAACCAATAATGATTCTAAACAGTATTAAAACTGCTATATCACCAAACTCTAGTCACGCACGCCTGATTTAACTACTGGGCACTTATTAATTTTTCATCACACCCCAGTGCAGCTACTACAAAAAAAGCACAACACAAAATAAACGTATGTCCAAATTTGTGCATTATGCTGTCACATCCTTTGAAGTTTGATATAAGCATAACTTCTGATTTTCTTTTAAAATCATTTTATGGATGTAAAAATGTGTATTTTTTTACACTGTTCAAATGCTAAGTGTGGTTTCTAGTAAAACAAAACTATTTCCATGTATGTACTGTAATCTCTACAATACATTAGCAGAATGTTTTAAATTAAAGATACTTGTCAGTTCTCTGCACTGATACACAAAATTATTGCCCAATAAATGTGACTAAATTTAGCGAAATATAGCTATGGAGAAAAACCTAAAACAATCCTTTGGATGCTCATGATAGGCTTTTACATGGGAAAAGCTATTCCTCTCATGGCCCCTCAATAGTTGTTAAAACCAATGTACCTCATCATTGACATCTGTTTGAGCAGGATGAATCCATTTTAAATCCCCAAATCACTTTCACTGTGACAGAATGTAGTAAATGAAACAAAATGGTTTGGGGAAATGAGAAAGTGTAAACAAGCCAATCAGATGTCATTTAATTTCCTGGAGAGCCAGAAGTTTTCTCAAAGAAAAGTGAGATCACACTTTGATAAAGGAAAACCTCCTTATAACCCATTAGTATTTGAAGGAAGTTTCTCTCACATATATTGAGATTCAAATTGATACTATGTCCAGAAATGTTTCATAACAACAGCCAAGACTAATAAGTTACTTAGCTAAATATTGCTACACAGTCCATGAATACCTATCTGTTCTTGTATATACAGGAAGAAAGCACCATTAATATTTTTGATGAAACTTGCTGTACTGAGGGGCATGGTATTCTGATGGCTATGTGTTGGAGTATTCAACACTTGTGCTTTTCTTTCCGCCCATTAATAATGATGAGGTTCTTCTTTAGTATTGTTGGATTGTTAACATCTGTTAAGGTCTGAGAACATAAAAACAAACTGTTAAACATTAAAGTTTTTATACACTAAGTTAAAACTTAACAGTTAGTCCTTCTTGCCATGAATAACTTTGTCATTTCTATCAAGATGAAGGAGTCCATTTCTCTACTTCTTGAAATTAGGCTGGCCTTGTGACTTTCTTTGGCTGATAGAATGCCATAGAATTGAAAATCTGATACACTTCAGAGGGGTCTTACTGATTCCACATTTGCCTACTTGGAACATGGATGACACCATGTGAAGTAGCTTGGCGTAGACCCCCTGAGGTTGAGAGACCAGGGTGGGGAGAGTGGTCCAACCATAGAGCCTATAGTCATCCCAGTGACCACTGCCAGGACCAGCTACCTAGACATGTGGATCAGGCCATTTTCAACCATACAGTTCCAATAGAGCCCCTCGATGGCTGTAGATGGATGAGTGGCCCCAAGCAAGATCAAAAGAACCACTCAGCGAAGTCCAACCCTAATCAGTGACCCACACAAGTGTGAGCCAATGAAATAGTTGTTGTAAGCCATTAAGTTGGCTTTTTTTTAAGCCACTAAGTTTTGAGGTGGTGAAACATCAATAGAGTCACCTCCAGCCTCTCATGGAGTTCTGGGCTTGTGACCAACAGTCAGCGTTTTCCTCATAAAGTCACTTATAAGAGCCAGGGCAAAAATATGTGTATGCAAATCTATGTGAAAAGAAGTTATCTGAGAAAATTTGGATAAATTCCATCTATAATCCATTTCATTTAGTATGATGATATTGTCCTATTTGACGTTTATTTGAAGAATAATTATAAAATTATTTTTAGATATTTATAGATATCTATGAATTGTTTATAAGTATCTTAGCTCTCTAAGGTAAGTTTTGTGGTTTTACTCGTCATCAAATGAAACGTGTAAACATTTCTAAAAATACCGTATATCCAGTTAAATATGTCAGTTGATTTAACGTGAGGTATAATATAATCATAAAAAGTGTAATTCACTTGATTGTTTTTGGAATTAACATTTATCAAATATTCTGTTCTATAACTCAATATTAATTAAATTTTACAAAAGAAAGCTTGAGCTTAAAGTTCATAACATAATCACATTTAGTGATAGAAACAAAGGGTTATTAAGATTATAAAAACAAAATAGTGGTAAGAAAGAAAGGGTATGTATTTTTAATTTTCCTCTGAGTTAAAAAACACATATGGAGGTAAATGAATTTTTAAGTTATTGGATATGCAGTTACATTGGCAAATATATTTCCAGTGAAGTTAAGGGAAAATATACGTCCCGTAAAATCTATCAGACTTTAAAGTATATTAGAAAAGGCATTTTTTATATTTACCAAAAAATGTGTTAACTTTAATCACAGAAAGGACAGTTTTGGTTGAGTTTCATTCAAATAAAGGAAAAGAAATCTGCATCTTTCATTAAAATCTCCCTTCAGCCCATGTTTCCATTAGAGTTCACTGAAAAATGACTCATAAAACCAACAATTTTATGCATCAGGTGACAGGTTTTGACAGAAACAGCACTGCAGTTTTTGTGATATGCTACATTTTGAATGCTTAAACTGTGTGATTAGGTGTGTTTTATATGACTTCCACGTGCTTAGCTAGCAAAATCTGAGTTTATTTATACAAAATTATTCAAGTGAAAAAAATGGTGTCTTTCAAATGAGCAAAGTCAGACCTCAAAAAAACCATAAGGGATTGGCTAGCATTTTATTATCAAGTGAGCCTTTCTAGTTATGTTAAAAGTAAGTCACAAACCTTCTTGGTAAGCACAATGGACTTATTTTTAACTGACACAAAAATAAAAATAAGGAATTCCACCATTTAATAAAGTAATTTTCTGTTTCAGCATTAGTTCAATAAAAGAAAAATCTACAAGTCTCCTGTAAACAGAAAAAATATTGTCCTAAATTTGTAATATGTGTGGCAGAAGCTTTTGTTTTTCCATATGAGAAATATCTGGTTGCTAATCTTTAGATGCTCTAGACACTTTTCTCTGGGCATATTTTAGAATAATTGCACTGTAGAGTCAGCTGTTTTTTTATTTAGAATTGAGAATCCAGTTGTTAAAGTGTTCAAATCAACATCTTCCACTTTGTTGTTGAATGAGGCACTTCACTCCTTATTGTTAACATGGAATATTAATCATGCAATTTAAACTAGCATAAGCCCTTTCCCAGTAAGGGAAGTAAAAAGAGTATATACTTTAGAGACAAAGAACCCTGGGTTACCAACTCTAAGCAATATGACCTTTGGAAAGTCAATTTCTAAAACTCAAAAGCATGCGTCTTTGAACTGGAGATAATTTTTTGAAAGGTGGTGTGAGTTTTGGAGGTTATGTACCCAATATGGTGCCTGTTGGATAATAATATTCCAAGAATGATGATGATGATGATTAGAACTGGTATATGTAATATATTTTTTTTAATTTCTTTACTCCAAGCAGTTAATATGAAAAAAATAAATATAATTTGTGCTACTTATGCAGGTGATTTTCGGTTTTTCAGTATCCAAGATGGCAGCATAAGTAGAACAAGTCTAAAGCCTTTATCTTTTGGAAAGACTAGAAATTTCCTTGTCATATTCATAAGCCAAAGCAAGGTAAAGGTAAAGGTAGTGAGAGAAAAAAATGCCTTACTTACATGTTGTATGTTTAGAATAATTTTTTGAGGGGGCGCCTGGGTGGCTCAGTCATGAAGCGTCTGCCTTTGGCTCAGGTCATGATCCCAGGGTCCTGGGATCGAGCCCCGCATCGGGCTCCCTGCTCTGCGGGATGCCTGCTTCTCCCTCTCCCACTCCCCCTGCTTGTGTTCCCTCTCTTGCTGTGTCTCTCTCTGTCAAATAAATAAAAAAATCTTAAAAAAAAAAAAGAATAATTTTTTGAGATAATAGGTGGCATTCAATGTGAGTAATTAGTTAATTTTTGACCCCTTGAAATTAAAATTCAAAGTATAGTCAAACTTAATAATTGTTGAATGCATATTTGAAATTCTACAAAGTTAAAAACATATCCCAAACCCCATAGTTTTCTTTTATATTTTATTATATTCATCAGTTTCAATAGTTATATTCTTTTTAGTGTCATATATATAATTTTTCAGAAATCCAAATGCATTTGAGAACAGTCCGATTCTCAAAGGAAATCATAACAGATGTTATATAAATGGATTTCTATCTATTCTTAATTCCCACTTATATCAAAATTTGCTTCAATAACTTGAAATTCATAAGTTTCAATAAGCAACATTTACATTTTCCAATTCTCTCCATTTAATTCCTTTGAATTTTGTAGCTTTAAAAATCATCTCTGTCTATAAAAACCCAAATTTTCAACTGATATTCTAAAAAGATGCCACAAACTTAAATCAAAAACTCTTTTCTCCCATTCTTACTTTTCCCCTAATTCTTATGATCTCATAGTGCTTTACTCTGAACTTTCATATTTTTTACTATCTAGGTCACACAATCTTGGCTTAATGTCCTCATGATGGGAGGCTATATTTATTTCAGTGAAAGCCTACAAGGTTCATGTGTGTGTTGGCTCAGCACTGTATTCCCTGCTAGCACAGTGCTTGCCCAAAGTTGGTTTTTATTTAATATGTATTAAATGAATAAATAAGAAGATGATTGCAAGATCTCACTCTTTGAAATTTGAGTATTCCACCATTATCAGGCAAGATGTGCTAAGTCTGTTCAATTTCCTCCTTATTCCTTCCCCCTTCTCTCCTGCCTTTGTCCCTTTCTTTTTTCCTTTCATTTTTCTTCCTGCCTTTCATTTTCCCCCTAGAAAAACAATAAACACCTTGCTAAATCACATTTTAAGTGGGAAATAACTTAAAAAATTAGTTCACAGACAAAATAATATAAAAATCATCCCTGAAAATCCCTCAAATCATCCATGAAGTATACTCACTAATCACAATCAGAATAATGAGATGCTTACATCGCATGTTGAATTGGAGAATGTGAGAGGAGAACAGATTTTTAAATCCCATTTCATAGGAATAATGTTTGGAACTGACTAAGTTATAGAAATACAGTCTCTCTCTCCTTCCTGAGTATGTTAAATTCAGGTAAATTCAATGTGTTTATGTTTCAATGTTTTATAATGAATACAAAGAGCACAGCTTTGGGTAAAACAGACACAGATTCCAATCTCCCAGTTACTCTTTACTATCATGGGAACAGTGGGCAAATAATTACCAAGTATATATTTGTATGGCTATATATCCTCAGCAGTAAGATGGCAATTTAACAATGTCCATCTCTTAGATTCTTTTTTTTCTTTTTTTTTCTTTTTTTTTTTTAAAGATTTTATTTATTTATTTGAGACAGAGAGAATGAGAAAGAGAGAGCACATGAGAGGGGGGGAGGGTCAGAGGCAGAAGCAGGCTCCCCGCCGAGCAGGGAGCCCGATGCGGGACTCGATCCAGGGACTCCAGGATCATGACCTGAGCCGAAGGCAGTCGCTTAACCAACTGAGCCACCCAGGCGCCCTCTTAGATTATTTTTAAGATTAAAACAGATAATGCCTGCAAAGTGTTTAGAACAGAAACCAGTATACAACAACTACTCATTAATAGTAGCTATTATTGTAACAAGACCCAGCTTATAGGTGGCAAATTAGTTTTAAAAGGATTAGTGAGATAAATATGATGTTTTGTGTCCTAAACCCAAAATGTGTTTTTCTATAGAAACATGATTTAATTATAGAAATCTATGGAAATGTTCATTCAATTTGCAGAAGTATGTTTGAATATCAAGAACACACATATAATTCAAGGTGAATCAAATTGCAGTAAACTTTACAGTTTCCATTTCTTCAACTTGCACTGTAAAGCTGGTGTTTCTTAGAGTTCTTTTAAGGACTTCTACCATATCTGTCAATGATACCTTTTTTTTTATCATTTATTTTTTTTTTAAGATTTTATTTATTTATTTGAGAGAGGGAGAATGAGAAACAGAGAGCACGAGAGGGAAGAGGGCAGAGGGAGAAGCAGACCCCTTGCTGAGCAGGGAGCCCGATGCGGGACTCGATCCCGGGACTCCAGGATCATGACCTGAGCCGAAGGCAGTCGCTTAACCAACTGAGCCACCCAGGCGCCCTGTCAATGATACCTTTTAATCTCAGATCATCCGTTCCTTCCTGGGTGCCCACATTTCTCCACCCTAGCTGCCACAGCTCTGCATATCCAAACCTACTCAATATTACCACTTGGATGTCTTATAGACACCTTTACTCTATTTTCTCACGTATCCAAAACTAACTGTACCACCTTATCTATTAAACAACTCCAAAAAGTTGCAAAATACTTGTAAAAGAAAATGAAAATAATATAACTGCTCCATAAATGATCTTCCATGTCATCTTTTTAATTCAGTAAACATTTATTGAGGAACTTCCTAATCACTCTATTAGACTTTGGAAGGGCAGAGTTTAGTAAACAATGGTTTCTCCTGAACACTCAATTTTATGATAGATTCTTTAAGTTACAGTTTTAAAGGCTTTTTTTTTTTTTAATCTAAATTTCTAATCATATCCACTAACTGGAATTTATAATTTCACATTCACTGACTATACTTGCATGTTTCCATTACTGTTTTATTTATGGCATAGGGTGATGTAAGGGCTAAAAGAATTGGAAATAATCTGATCCCTCAATTTGCAGATACTAATTGAGCTTCAGTAATTTGAGATTTTTTGCCATTGTCAAATAGCTATATAATAAAGTATATAAAATTTAGTTAATACTTCTGATTATTTTTGAAAATTATAAAATGTCTCCTCTTTTTTAACCATGGTTTCCATTAGACTCCTAGATCGTTCAGGACAGAAACTATATTTATTAACTGTTATTTTCCAGTTTGTTATTTGAACAATCATTTGATTAATTTACATTAATTAACTACCCAAATCAAAGGCAATAACAAGTTGACCTTTTTATAATGTAAGCTTCTAGGAAGAAAAGTGAGGATGAATCACTAGGAGATTGCAATATTTCTGAAGTGTTTCAGGTGTCTCCAAATGCATGCCCTTTCTGTTGTTCCTTCTGTTAAACCAGCACATTTGTTCTCACCCCTTAGTCTCATCAGTGATTAGACCTGGATTAACCAGATACCCTCATTGGAATTTAAACAATAGAACTTGTGTGTAGCTTTATTTGAGATTGGCATCTCCCTCAAAATTTTCTTACCCTGAGTGTTTCTTTGACACCATTCCCTTGAATAGTTTGTCCATTTAGAGCACAATATCTGTTATTGCATTCCTTTTTTTTAACATTTATTCTGGTCATTGTTGTTTATTTTGATTGTTACTCTGTTGTTATCAGACAAACATGGTTGTGTTTGGGGGAAAACAAAGATGAGTGTTCAGTTTAATTTCTCTGTTTTTGCATTTTCTGGTATCCTGCTTTGCTAAATGTAGCAGTCTCTAGCCGGCCGCATCAATTTCTATACATTTCCCACTATCATTACATTGGTCATGCACTTACGCTGAACCCCAGACTCCTTTGCAATCAGAACTCTCCTGATTGCATACCAGGTTTTATATTCAGGAACCTTTTCATTTAGTCATTACTTATACTAATATATCTTGAGGCAGAAAGATGGAAATATTTATATTAATCTTCTACACAGCAAAAATTTATTTCGATACTGGCATCATCCAGACAGACATTTATTATTAATCCATGGTGTATCTAGCTCACCTATAACATTTCACATGTTGTTGGAAGGTTGTCCTTTTAATATGTCTTTGATATTCTTCTAAGTTCATAAGAAGCCATTGTGTACCCTTAAAAATTTCTCGAATTATTGTTTTTCATTATAGCTAATTTTATCTAATTGTCTATTCTTTTTTTTCCTCCCCTTCTGATTATTTGGTTATTATTTGTTTATGACCATTCGTTTGCCATGGAAGTTGACGTGCTGCTAATTAAGTTTGTTGGGACGCCATCTGAATCATCATGGTTTGGACAAGTTAGCTTTGCCTTGTAGTGCACTCATTCCTACACCCAGGCTGTACCTGTAATTTAGTCTGCGTTCCCCAGGTGTATAGCTTAATACCAGAAAGATGGCAAGGGGAATTGCTTGAGTAGTTTACTGTTGCTGATTAAAGTCATTTTTTTGTTTTTGTTTTTATTTTTAATTCTATGGCTTGTAACTTCAAAAGGTAAAATTATCATGGGATAATAAATAGAAGAATGAAACTATAATGCTGACTCCAAAGCAACCAGTTTAACTGAATTTAAAACAAATAGAATTGCTGTTATAATTATCAAAGCTTGAATATTGTTTGATTAATGACAAGAACCTTTTTTCACACATTTGAGGAGATAACACAGATTCATTAAATAAACTTAAAAAAATGTTTGAGCAGTTCCAATCATTAATGAAAAATCCTTTTTTAAGTTACACTAACTAGGGGAAAATGAATAGAAACATTCAAAGTGTGACACTTAAAAAAAAACACTTCATAGAAGCTGATATTGGCTATCAGCTAGAAAAAAACAACAATGTTAAAAACTATGAAATAGTTCTTGTTTGTACAGTGAACTTTTTCATAGTTTGATGCAGCAAGCGAATGAAACGAATCATTGAATATCTAACACTAAGAGCAAACAGGAGTTGCTGTCTTTAGACTTGAAGCATAATTGTTTATGTTTTGTTGGCGGTGCAAGAAACCTCAAGGGTTGGCTCTGCTTCAAAGAAAAGGATCTTCGCTTGGTGGAGAGGAGGTAGGGGACAGTCTTGGAAGTGATGGGCAAACATTCATGTGAAAATATGATGTTTTAATAAAAGCTGAAATATACAACGTGCTGAGATTTGTATGCAAGACTTTCATTCTGTTCCAATTAAATATCGAGTACAGAAGCGAGACATTCAGTGGCAAAACTAAAATGAAAAGAAAACAAACAGACTTCTTTTCATCCCGATGTGCCTAGGCGACAGTCCAAGTAGAGATCTTAGGCACCATATGCTGCCCTCCCTATGGGGATGAGGTTTTAAACTTCACTGAAATGACTGGGCTTGTCTGATTCTGCCAGATCCTTTTTGCCTCATTTCGACATAGCCTGGCTCTTCCCGGAAGCATGTGCTCTCAGAAGACTCAACATGAATTGTCAGAAGGAAGGCTCAGTGAGGCCAGTGTCTTTTCCTGTCATTCAGGTCCCGTTGTCTAACACAACTCAGGGTCACAATCTAAATATGGCGATAGGAGGCACCTCCAGGGAGTCTGCATTTAAGCACCGATTTTCATGGCTCACGTTACACATCTTCCCTCTGTCTCAAGAGTGCTGAAGGATTATTTGTTGCTTTTCAGATAACCCTTAGTTCTTGCCCCCACATGGAGTAGAGATTATACTCTTCCTCCAGCCCTTTTAAAGTCCAGCTCACCCAGCTTTGCCATGTGTGAGCAATCTGCAGGCACTATTAGCCCTGCTTGAGTAGCTCTTGATAACACTCTCTAGGAAGTCAATTAAAGATGTCAGGGGGTGTACTGGCCTGCTTTTCTTTTACTAATAGGCATTTGGAGAGTGGAAGATGGGCTGTCAGGAATAGGTGATTTTGGGTTCTCTAGGAACTAAGGCTCCTGATTTGTTTTGTTTTTTCCTCTCACTAGTTCAATTTGTGTGTGTGTGTGATCTTGAAATAAATGATCTATTTTAATCTTTAATCAGCAATAGTTATATAATTTTGAGGATCAGGTACCCAATTTGGTAAATAATGAAATCATGTGTTCAGTAGTTAAAAATGTGACAAGAGAAATGTCATAAATTTGAGCATAATGAAAGTCTGTATAAAGAAGCTAATTTTTGCGTTAAAATATCTACATTTAAACTAAAACTAAGTGATCGTTCACTAAGAATTAGGCATAAAAATTGCTTGGTGTTATCGTAGTCATTTTTTGCATCTACTTGCTACACATTGCCCCTTCTTTTGCTAAAAGTCTCGACCCACTTGTTCTATGTGTTTTTACTAAGAAATACTACCCAAAATGTAAATGATTTTTTTTCTTAACGTAAAGCAAAATTAAAGTGCCACAACTTTTCATCTAAACAAATTAGTGTAAATATTTAAACTGATTATTTAGGTCCAATGAATATTAGTTGCTTATGCAATATATTATTCAATATTACTTATTAAATATTACATTATTAAATTAGTGTGATAATAGAGAAATTTCCATTCTATTGTGTGTTACCTACAATTTTGTTACATACCTATGAACTTAATCAAGAGAATTATCACTGTGGGGAGATATGTACTTGTGAATATATAATTTTAAACATCTCTGTCTGATTATGCAAAGCCATGATAATGAATGAACATTCCTCTTTGCCAGGTATGTGCTAAATGCCAAAAAATCTTTCACTTAATCCTCACTGCCACCCTGGATGATGGCCACCATTATTCCCATTTCACAGATGAAGAAGCAGAAGCTTAGAAAGGGGAAATAACTTGTCCTAAATTCCATAGCTAATAAGTAATGATCCCAGGATTCAAATTGAATGATTTTCTTCACCAAAACCTGTGAGCTACCAGGGCCTACCCTGCAGAGGGCAAGGAATAGTTGGAGATGCAAAATTCTGGCTGTACTTGTCGTTGCAAAAATTATAACCTCATAGTGATTATATCAGTCTGAAAAGTGAACGATCTGAGATGCCTACATATATTGTCCAATATTCAGTGAAAAATAAATGAGAAAAGAGAAAAGATTGAAGCTGAGTAAATGTTTACTTTTGCTGAAAGAAGAGATTGACTTACATATTAACAAAAAAAAAAAAAAAAGAAGAAGAAGAAGGAAAGAAAAGAAAAAAGAAAGAAAGGAAGTCCCTAATCCTGAGGGCTTGAGCACACCCTTAGAAAAGCTGCAATAGTTCTTTATACAGAAAGACAGCAGTGTCATACTGATCAGCAATTCACTTACCATTAGCTTTTGTTCTTCAGAAAAAAGCAATTGTAGAAAATCAAGTTTGTATTAGAGATTTATTCAAAGAATCAAGTTTCATCATGAATTTTGAATTAAAAATAGATTTAGCCTAGTGTTTGAAATCACCATCTCACAGCATGATATAATAACTGATTATAATGAAGATCTTAGTTACCAAGTTATTTTTAGTATATTTAATAATTAGGTTCAGGAATTATGAATTATGTCTGTTATGCCTAAGTTTCCACTACAGTAATCTTAAAGTATAGGATCCAGAATAAAAACAGAAGATTTATTTTCAAATCCTGGCTTCTCCATTTATTAACTGGATGAAGTTGGCATTTTGGAATTGCTGTCTTTTCATACATAAACCAACCTATTTCCCCAGGTCATCATGAGGTTTCCACTCACCTTCTAGGCAGGACATCTTGACAGTTATTAGGTTTTAATTTATCTCACCCTTCCAGAAAACTGAAATATTTTAAAATAAACATTCAGAACATGATCTTGAAAAGTTTATAAATGTGGGGAGATCATTCCACAATAACCTCTTTCAAAGCATACTGTATCATTTACCAAAATAAAGAACAAGAAACTCTCTATACATTTATTGAGTAAAATCATTAAATCAACTTAGGAAACTTTTTACTAAAGATGTATATGTAATAATCAACTATATCTAGTTTAGCTGATGACAAGAATTGAATTCTTCACCCATCTATTCGTTCAATAAATATTTACTCTCCTACTGAAGGCAGATAGATAACAAAAAAAAAAAAAAAGCAAGCTATAATAATTTTACATAGTGATATGTGATATGCAGGGGGAAAAATACCAGAGAGATGTGATATGTGTGATATTGTTTCTTGTTTAGATTGGGTCATCATAAAAGGGGAACCCAAAGATTTGAATGTAAACTGAGATTTGATGGACAAAAAGAGGAGACCTAAAAGGAAATTCTAGGGGAAGAAAATGTCACAGTGAGTAGTGTAGGAATAGGACCTAAAGAAGTTATTTGCCTTGCTAGAAGAAGAGAAGGACCAAGCTCATTGGGGGAGAATGGGGTAAGAGGCAAGGGTAGTGGAAGATGAGAGCCAGACCCCAAGATGTTTTGTAGGCCAGAGTAAGGATTTTGGATTTTGTTTGTTTGTTTGTTTGCTTGATTTTTGTAAATGTGATGAATCCTCTGGATAATTTTAAGCAGAGGGATGACAAGATTTGTCTTATAATTTTAATGATATTACTCTGCCGTGTGGAGAACTGACTGTAAGAGGGGCAAGACTAAAGTAATATTGTTAAGAGTCAGCTTCACTATTCCTGGTGAGATGATAGTGACTCAGACCAAATGACAGCAGTGGAGGTAAAGAAAATTGATTCTGAGGACGTTTCAGTGATTAAGGTCTTACTGATGGACAGCATAGTGTGTGAGAAATGGGGGAAAATTAATAACTTCTTGAGCAATTTGTATATGGCAATACCATATACAAAGACACTGATGATTGGGGAGAGGAAGATTTGTGTGACAAAAATCAAGAATTCCATTTTGGTCACATTAAATTCAAGACATCACTCAAGTGGTGATGTTAAACAAGCAAGTCTGGAGCTCCAGGGGGCTCAAGGCTGGAGGCATTCACTTTAGAGTCATCAGCATCAGGCAGGACTAGCAGAGGTTAACTTGGAAGAATGTGTGTCTGAGGATACTCCATTTTTGAGTGATATTGACTATGCTTTAAGAACAGAAAGTTTCTGGCAAAGTACATGCAAGAGTAAATGGCTAGTGGGAGGAAAATTAGGAGAGTATCTTAGAATACACGATAGGAAATATACATTACAATTAGATATATTTTAGATATATTTAATAGTAATGATTTTATCATGTCAGATTTGGAAGAGAATACAAAAAAAATCACATATATGAATTTTCCACATCTTAACTCTCAGCAATAATAATCAAGTATTTACTCTGGCTAAGCTACTATGGGAGAGAAACATGAAATGATTGCATCTGCATTGGAGATATAGCTAATTTCCAATGTAATTTCTACCTGACTTTCCATTTTTACAAAGCACTGACATATCTAGTGAAGGCAATTAATTGCAGCATTTGATTAAGCCATCCACTATTGTATGGAAATCCTATTCTACCTAAACATTATAAACATTGAAAAAGAAAGAAACTACGTTTACATATTTTAGTATTATTTCAAGTGATTTTCTATCTCTATTATGGCCACTTTTTCTAAATGAAAAAGAACAACCAGAATTTTGCAGTAACAAAGTCATTTTTAAAGAATGCTTTTTTAAATTATTGGGCTGCTTAATATTTGAAGACTACTGAAAATATACAGTGCACCTTTGTATTATGCAAATATATTCAATTCTGAAAACAATTAAATGATAATAAAGCATTCTCTTTTTCTTTACCTCATATTACAATAATAAAGTTGTTACCTCTGTGTGTTTTAAAGAGTTTTAACTAACATTTTAATGAGCTGACATTATCATAAACCTAAGGATTAGACAAAATTGAATTTACTGGTATAGAGAAAGTTTCCTCAAGAGTTAATTATATTAAGATGGAATATAATTCATTTTATGATATACCACCAACTATCATCCTATAAGAAAAATTATATTAAAGATTGAATAATATCATTATACTTAATCTGTACATACATGTATTTTGTTTCCTCACTTTTAAAATAAAAAGCTAGGGGCTCCTGGGTGGCCCAATTGGTTAAGCCTCTGACTCTTAAATTTTGGCTCAGGTCGTGATCTCATGGGTTGTGGGATTGAGCCCCGAGTTGGGTTCCCAGCTCAGTGGAGAATCTGCTTGAGGTTCTCTCCCTCTGCCTTCCCCAACATGTGCCCTCTCTCTCTCTCTCTTTCTCTAGTAAATAAATAAATCTTTAAAATAAAATAAAAAGCTAATGATATTTTTATATATTCAAATTATATGAAATATAAAAGGCATAGACGTATCAAAGATAATAAACCAAAATCTTTATAAAGCTGAACATTTTTTTTTAACATTTACAATAAAGAAAACTACATGAAGGGGCACCTGGGTGGTGCAGTTAGTTAAATGTCCATCTCTTTTTAGGCTTAGGTCAGCTCAGGTTGTGATCTCAGGGGGCTGAGATGAAGCCCCAAATCAGGCTCCACGCTCAGTGGGTAGTCTGCTTGAGTTTCTCTCTCCCTCTACCTCTGCCTCTCCTGATTGTGCTCTTTCTGTCTCTAAAATAAATAAATCTTAAAAAAAAAGAAGAAGAAAGAAAACTCCATGAAGAACCTTCAAATGGAGATAAGTTTTTATTTTTTAAAGGAAGAATCATTTATAATTTTCTTGATTCACATATTTAAAGTGGGTTTATAGATCCACAATTTACAATTTGAAAAGTTGAAGAACTTTTTTCTAAGTAAATGATATTTTGGCTTTTAAGCACTCTGTGAAGACAGTTAATATGTGATGGTGTCAAGCCTCTCTCAACTAGAGCAGAGTCAGCACTACTTACTCCTTCCTCCGTAACTTCCTTGCTTTTTATCCAGTCCTCTATACAGGCACTAAGAGGCCTAGGTCTGGATCAAAATGTTGTCATCTTTCTCAGTTTCGTATCTCTTATATGAAGCTGATAGTAGGGCTTCAATTAACCTTCCATGAAAAGAAGAGACCTTCTCAACATTCAAGTCTTCTGAATTTTTATTCTATCTTAGAAAAGAGATAATTAATCAAATTATATATTTTGATCTCTAAGGTCAGCCTTATAATCATCCTACAGATATTCTGTTGACATTTATGTTCCAAACTGCCATTCTTCTATAAACTTGGACTTTATGTCTCTAAGTGACTCTTGGGAAAAGCCAGGTTTCCATACCCTCTTTACAACTCTGTTGAATCCAGTTGGGACAGAGCATATACTTTGAAAACACACATAGTCGATTTTATTTTTATTCATAAGTTGTTAAATATAAATATTAATAAATTACTACATTAACAATGTTGTAAAATCAAAAAGTATAAGGTGGATATAGTGAAATCTTCCCCTTCTATCTTTTACTTCCCAGTTTTTTTTCTCTGCAAAGGCGTTTGTTATTATTAGTTTCTTAGGTGTTCTTCCAGAGATCGCTTTATAGGCATGCAAGCACATTCCAGAATGTTTCTGTTCTTTTTGTAATTAATTAGAGCATACGCTGCATATTCCAAACCCAACTCTGAAGTTGGCTCCTCTAAAATGCCTTCCTTGTTGAATGCAATGTTGCTCTCCTTTGGACTTTAATGTATTTTCAATGTACCTCTCAATGTAGTTACTGCATGCTTTTATTTTCTTTCTTTCAGATTGTAAATTTTGAGTTATATATAAATCTCTTTAGCTCCCTGAAGTCAAGATCTCGGCTTAAAATATCTTGTACTCCTCAATGTGTTGCACAGCACCTTGCAACAATAAAATATGCGTACATACTTATCAAATTAAAAAGAAGTGATGGGAGCCTGGCTGGCTCTGTTGTTGGAGCATGTGACTCTTGATCACAGGATTGTGAGTTCAAGCTCCACGTTGGGTGTAGAGATTACTTAAAAATTAAAAAAAAAAAGTGACTGATTTGGAAAACTCTTCTGTTAAACAAAAGATATAGTTATAACTAGAACTGATTGGAAAGTGAAGAATCTCTAATTTATCTGGTATCATTTGAACAAAGCAAAATTAAATGTTATGTTAAAATCACCTTTTAAAAATGAACTGGGTAAAACTTACTGGGCAAATGTGAACTTTTCAGTTGGGAGGAATCAATGACATTTTATTGTCCTGTTAATGCGTTATAACATAACATAAATACCTAAATATATTTGATTTTGGATTATACTATTATATTTAAATCCAATTGCAAGATCCTTTTTATTTACCAGTATTTCTAATTCCCAGTAGCAATAATAATTCTCACTTATGAGGTCCTTCCATTATGTCTCAGTGTGTTTACAAAGACCACTTTTTTTAATTCTTCATAACAATCCAAAGACATAAGCTTTATTATCTCCATTTTACAGATGAAGAAACTCAGAGATTGTATAAGACCATCCAGTTAGTAAATTAGCAGAACTGAGATTCAAACCCGGGCCGCTGACTAAATCCATTATTTTAACCACAATGCCGTATTGCCTCCTTGCCAAATAGTGGTCGTTTCAGAAGCATAAATCAAATGCCAGTTCCAGGTCCTACGAAAGCAACTGGGCAAATGGTGGAGAGGAAGTAGGATATTCAGAATAGTTATAAATTTGACTGCCCATTGACAGCATCAAGAATTGTTTATAATTTTACCATTTATAGACAGTTTTGGGGAAGAGTGGAGTAAAGCAGTTGATATTTGGTGCATGAAAATGACCAAAGTTTAAGATTATAATAATTTGTTAATTTTAATCATCTGGTATCACAAATAGCCTTAAGACAAAATAATGAAGCTTTGATAGACTCTTTGATAACTCTTACTTATCAAGTTTTGGTACCCTCTCAGGTAGAGAAGCTAAAACAATCACATGCAACAAGGTAGTTATTTCTGGGTAGGGAGTTGGCACCTCTCCAGCAGGAAGTGGCTCTGTTTATTCTTTGTCCTAATTTGGGAATGAAAATGTACTGAGTCCCTGTCCTCACAATAACAGTGGAACCCAGAAATAAAAATATAGCCAGAGACTCAGAAAATAATTTGATTTATTCCCTTCTTGCTGAACATGGCCAAGGTTGGCCTGTGGCTAGCCAAGGTTGACTCCAGGTTATGTCAGAGGAAGAGAGGGATTTTTTAAAAACCTCCATGCTTAAGATGACATCTTTTTTTTTTTTTAAGATTTTATTTATTTGTTTGACAGAGAGAGACAGCAAGAGAGGGATCACAAACAAAGGGAGTGGGAGAGGGAGAAACAGGCTTCCCATGGAGCAGGGAGTCCGATGCAGAGCCCGATGCGGAGCTCGATCCCAAGACCCTGAGATCATGACCTGAGCCAAAGGCAGACACTTAATGACTGAGCCACCCAGGTGCCCCATTAAGATGACATCTTTCCAGTTTCATATAAGATATGAAGTTTTGATTAAAGTATACATGAATGTTTAAATATTTAAACACTTTTCAGTAATACCCACAATAAATTTTTATCATGAGAACTCAGTATTACTTACACCTGAAAAGATATTCATTACTCGTTCTTTGGTATCACTTTGTTTTCATAGAGTGTATGGCAATGGGTGGAGTGGGGGTGGGTTGTGGACCTAGCATCAGGGATATGGGAAATTGTGTTTTTCATAGGTAAATAAAAATTGTTAAGCACATTGTCTTCCAGTTGTTGTCAGTGGTGTTATATGAGTTTTCTGAAATAATTTAAATGTGGTCTTTAGCACATTTGCATTCATAACAAGTGCTTGGATATGCTCCTTGCTTCCTCTTGTCCTTCTCAGCTGTCAAAACATGGTGATGCTTTTGAAGATTTATGGTAGATGGGTAATGAGATTACTGAATGTTAACTGCAGCATTCAGAATTCATTTGGTGGCAAAAGAAAAGAAGGTTACTGGGTCTTTGGGATAGAAGAGAGAGATGATAGAGCTTTTTTTAATCAGCCAATTTGAAAATAAATATGCCATATTCTGGATTAGGAAACATTTCAAGCTTTGTGTCATATAGTAATCAAATAGAACATTTCTAGGAGAATATAGGATGTCATATTACATCCATTTCAGCAAAATTCATGACAGCTTAGAATAATGACCATATTTTGTGGTGTGGACGTATGCAAATCTTAAAATATTGGATGGGGAAGATTGAAGAGTCCACAGGCTTGTGGGACATGATTTTTAAAAAATGTTCTCATTGTTGCATTAAAAATTTAAATAAGTCTCATGCTGTTAGTCTTTGGTCTATGTTCCTGTTATGTAAAAAAAGGAAAATAAACAGTGTGCTTTCAAAAGAGGTCATTTTTAAGTTTATGGATTATGGTGGGGCTCACAGGTATCCTCTAAATCAACCCTCTAACAGTTATGGTTATGAAATGTGTTGTCAAAATAGGCGACATGATGAAAATTGTGAAATCAGCAAAATTAAGTTGAAAGTCCATAGATGCATTATAATACATGTTCTTCTTATTCAGAGATTTCATTGAGTTTCAGGTAGAGGGGGAAAAAAGATAAAGCAACAGTAGTTTCGAAGTAACTGGCATTCTTGACAAGGAAGGTTGACCTTGACCTTCTTCTCCTTCCAACCCTCATTTCATCAGCAGGGGTGAGATTACTTTGAGACCCTGCCAATAGGTAATAAATAACACATAAATTCCAGGACACCCTTGCACTGTAGGGTGCCCTAATGTGTAATAATCCTTAGACTATTGAGTTTATAACTCATGACATCTGGCAGTTACTTGGCATTGTAATTCATGTTGATCATGCACATCAGAATACACCATGGGAGAGAAATATTGGAGCAATAACCCGTTGATACTAGGACAGGGTAGAATGACAGGAAGATGCTGTCGAGATTGAGTACCTCTGTGAACTACGCAGTGTTAGAATGCTGTAAAAGCTAATGCCTTCAGATAAGGACTAACAAGGCGGGAGGAGGGCATTAATCTATTGGGATCCAGAATAAAGCAGCACATTAATAATTACTTGATAGCTCTCTTTATTCCTTTATTCAAATTGACAGATGTAGCTATAAAGCAGTGATGAATCCTGAAGTTAGAATTTAAATATATACTTATGTTTATTTTAAATTTAAATGTACACTTAAATATATTGTGTTTAATTTTTTTTGCATATCTATATATATGATATTCAGTCCTCTCAAACTTCTATTTTCTTTGGTCTAATAGTGAGGGTTAAATGAAAAGGATGAGAAAGAGGGATGTGGAAGAAAAATGGGAAGTAAGGGCAAAAAAAGCATTGTGCAAAGCAGTTGTAACAAGCCTTCCTGATACCTAGGAGCGTAAGTGCTTTGGCTAAAGACTTGAGGCTCATGGGAGATGAACCAGATTGAAAAGCTAGAAGCAGACAGATGGCTATTTGTAATCATCCTGTAAATACAAATCCTGTAAAGATGTCATGATTATTTGTTTGTTTGTTTATACTCAAACCCAGATCTAGAGAAAGTAGGAGGCAGTATTATAAGGTTGAAAAATCTGGTATTTCCTCTTGTTACCATCTTTTCTCTTTTTTAAGTTTTATTTATTTAAGTAATCTCTACACCCAACGTGGGGCTTGAACTTGCTACCCTGAGATCACAAGTCACTCATTCCTCCAACTGAATCAGGAAGGCTCTTGTTACCATCTTGAGAAACGTTACTTAAATTTTTTTTTTTTTAATGCTAGCCTGTGTAGTTCTGTATTTTGAATTCAATGTGCCATTTTTTCCATTGCCCAGAGTTGTAGGCACCTCTGTAACCAAGACTAGAATTAGCCCTAAATGGGTCAGGTGCTAGAAAGAAGTTATTTGGGTAATAGAGCAGAATATTTTGAGGGTATTGAGAGGAGGTTTTTCTTCTGAATAGTGGAAGGCTTTGCCTTGAACATGTTTAGGCTAATACCTACTGTTCTAGACACCATCCTCCTCCTCGCATACTATATTTAGGCGCATCTCTAAGACACTCTCATTCCTTTGAGCTCTCTGTGATGCTGGAGACATTAATCCCACATGAACAATTTTGTGGATGAAGGCACTTTAAGGAAGAAAAAAGAGGAGCTGATTAAACATTAATTAGCTCCAACCCACAACTTCCTCCTAAGCTAACGGATAGAGTATGCAGATCCCTGTCAAATATCAGATGCTAGGCTTTGCCAAAAATAGGACTTCCAAGTGTTGAAGGTATGCCAACTGCCGGCTCCTTAACTCAAACCAAAGGAAATGAATACCAGAGACAGGTCTCGGAGTCTGCCGTGGTCAGATGTCACCAGTTTGCGGTGCCACATGCGATCCAAGAGTTTATGAATGATCTCAACACTCAGTCCCCAAGGAGAACATATGAATTACAGAGGTTATGGATACAAATTACAGAGAGCAAGACGTTTCCATGCAATTTCTAAGAATCCTTCAGCAAGTTTTAAACATTAATGGAAAACATTAAGAAAGACTTGGCACTCTGAGCAGGCCTTCAAATTACATTGCTGGTGAGGACAGAACAGGACTACAAAAAAAAAAAAAAAAAAGGATTCAAGAATAAAGGCTTAGCTAAGAAATCTGGAGTGGGTGCTTCCTCTTGTGAATTGTGTGTTGGTGTGTTTTATTCCCTGCAGAATACCAGGCTTCCCGAAATGCTATGACTTGAAAATGAACAAGTCACAGGGCATCCTTGTTTATTCAGCATGCTCCAATTCATATCATTGGTTTATCTGGATCATTTGCTGAGTGAATTTGCTTGCACCGTGAGTCGTAGTAGAGATGGGGGGCGAGAGCGGCTCATTTTGGAATTGTTAGGATGCTTCAGAGGTGCCAAAGTGTCAGCATGCACAGCGGTAGCAGGATGTCTCCCCACTGAGTTCTTTCTTTCTCGTTCCCCTTCTGTGCAGAAGAAACCACTTACAACTTGTCCCCTAAATATCAGATTTTATCATCTATTTGGCTGGTGGCAAGTCTGTCCATTCCGCCCCTATTTTGTTTGAATGTACCAAATATAATAAGATAGTTTGTTGTGAATGATGATTCCTCTTTTGATTTATTTGGTCTTTCCATCATTGAAACTTCAGAAAAATACAGAATTATTACAGCTTGTCAGTGGGGAGCTTTTAGTTGAAAGGGGAAACTCAATTTAAACTGTTCTAAGTATGAAAAAAAAAACTTATTTAGATCATATAACTAGAAAGTCCAGATTTAGCACAGTCTTCAAGATTTATTCGTCCAGATAGGTCATCAAGAGCCCAGATTTTTTTCAAGTGCATGGTCTCAGTTTCATCCTAAGGCTAGAGCTCCCCCTGGGGTAACAGCGTGGCGGTCAACAGCAGTCATGCAGTACAGCAGGAAGAGACAGTGTTCTCTCCTCAGAAGTAGCATAGAAGACCTGAGCTTCAGGCTGGTTGGCCTTACACCTGCTCTTTCCCCATGGTGTTAGATGGTGGTGATGCTGGTGGCAGTAGGGAGAGGGAAACAATACATACCAGCTGTAGGAATGGCCATTGCATCGTTTCTAGTCCATTAGAATGCCGACAGTGTAATTTGATCTAACAGTTTTACTGGTTGGCATAAATCTGCTGTGTAATTGACTGATTGAGTTCTGACCCTCTTGAACTGCCTGGATTTTATTTTAGAAATGTATGAGCTTGTAGTTAGGCATGCTATCCCTTAAATCCAACCAACTTAAATGGTACTTCATAATTGACATTTTAAAATCAAATTAAAACGTGGCTTCAAAACAAAACAAAACAAAATGCTGTGGTTTATTTGATATGAGAAAAAGACTGCAACACACCTCTTGAAGAGGAGTTCATCACTTCCGTCAACCAATCAAGGACATTCAATGAGGTCTTCTCATGTCCTTCAAGATGGGAGCCCATTAGAGGGTCACCCAGTCCAGTGGGAGCGTAGAAGGATAAACTTCTCAGACGACTAAGTCTGAAGCTGACACTGAAGGAATGGGATGCATCTGAAGGAAGACATAGGAAAAAGTAAGGAAACAAAGGGGAATCTGGGAGAGATTTCTAAGCAGAAAGACCACCAAATGCTAGTGTACATTGATAATTAGATGTTCCTCTATATGTTTTCGACTGAGAGGTCTTGAGCCACACGTCTCTGACAGCTCGTGGGCACCTACAGAGAGAAACCCTGCCAGCAAAGAAGCCTTGTTATCAGTGTCGCTCTGAGTTGCTATCAGCTTCAACTGCTGCTAACAGTGTTTTTAATTATAATTTCCTTTTAGCTTACCTTTCTCATGATCGATTTAGTTTGTCATGGATGGTATTCTTTATCCAATAGTGTGTATGACTACTTTTATCAGTAGTATTTTTAGTCTCTATATTTCTAATAACTACTCTGAAGCATGTGTACCTTGTAATTCAGAAATACATCTTTGGTCTCTTAATTATGTAGCCTCATCTCACTATTCCTGCTAATCTAACTTAATAAACTAACATGGAAATGTCTGAGTAATGATTTGCCTTGTCTTTGTTGGCAAAATATAAAATAAAAATGTAAAAAATATAAAATATAAAATATTTTATAAAATACATAAAGATGTAAAACATGAAATATCTGTTTTTAAAATTCTTGAGGACTGTTGATTTGGGACAGAAGGGAGAGGAGTTGGAGGTGAAAGAAGATGGTATTATGAGGAGACAGGAATCAGAGATGTAAGGTCTAAAGGCACAACTAGATCTAAAACTCTTATAGGGCATTATATTAGTTTACTATTGCTGTGTAACAAACTACAAGACTCCGTGACTTAAAATAACAAACATTTATTCTCTGTCTGTGGATCAGGAACCCAGATAAGAGTTAAGTTAGTCACCTGCCATAGGATCTCTCATAAGGCTGCAGTCAAGGTGTTGGTCAGGGCTGTGGTATCATGTGAAGGCTCAGTTGGGAAAGTTTCTGCTCTCAAGCCTATGTGGTTGTTGGCAGGATTTGGGTCCACAAGGAAATGCTATATCAAAAGGGTATACCTGTTATATATATATATATTTTTTTTTTCTGAAAGCATAACTTACCACTGCCCTCTAAGCTTTTATCATTGTAACCAGATTCTTTTCTCGGTTAATCAGGTTGATTTCTTTTCACTCTACTTAAAGACCTGTTTGGAGCTTTAGTTACACATTACACATATTGCTGCGTACCCTTGCTTTGGCTTACTCGTCAAGCCACATCAAAAATGTTGCTCTCAATTCTTTCTACAATAGGGGCTCAGGAGAAAAAAAAATACAGACTTAATTTGGACTTGCCTTGCTTTTCTACATTTACAAGACCATTTTACTTCCCTTCATCCAAAATGCATGAATTCTTTACTATAGGGAATACTTTGTTTTCTTTATCACCTGCAATAAAGTATAGGGCAAAATCCAAGACAGAAATGAAAAATTAGCACAAAAATGGGAAACAATAGATATTATTTCATTTTATTTTGCTTATATTAAGGAATGGATCTACAAACCTCAGAAACATGTAAGCAAATATCAGAACATACCTATCCTTTTTTACAGTTTGAAAAGAGTAAAAATGGCTTTACTTTTTGCTAAGAGTAAGTTTTCGGTCTTCTGTGCTAGGACCTGATGAAAAGGATGTATTCCCCTTGACTGTTTTCTTTGAGAGAAAGAAGAAACCCATTTTATTACCTCAAAGACTTAGGGTAAAAGAAATGGTATCACTAAGCAAAAAAATGAATTAACTAAATGCTATACAAACCCCAAAGAGCATTTTCCCTGTTGAAGAGGGTACAGTACCAATTATACTATTATCTCACCCTACTCTCTGGGTGAATAGTCTGAAAGCCTAAAATTACAGTTGATGTTAGATTTCTTGGCTTCATTTGCAAATTGGAGTCATTTTCTTTTTTGTGAATGCCATAAACACATGTTATATTGTTTAAGAGGAGCAGTCCTTAGTTTGTTATGATATTTTTCTCCTTTTTGTCCTCCGTGTCAAAGGACCTTTAATTTTTTTTTTTTCCTTAATTTGGCTTGTTGCAAATTGATGAAACACTGTTTCTGAATGATTTGCAATGGCCTTAAGTACCTTTTTGGCATGTCATTTGTTAAGAGACCAGTTCTAGAGAAGGTCCTTCAACTGGCCAGATGTGTCATTTTGGAACAGATTGAGGGCCTGCCAAAACACCATTTGTTGCCAGTTCCGGATATTGTTGGGGTGCTCACCACTCTGTTACCATATTTTTGCATGTCTTAACATTGCATAAATAGGCAGCTGTTCTGTATTTAGAATATAAATGAGTCACCAGCTTGCTTTCCCAGGAGGATTTACCTGCAAAAGGGAACCACAGTGTTAACCCCTTCCCATCCCCCTGCCTGCATGTCACATTTAAATGCACACTTCTCTGAGCCCATTCAGAAGCAAATCCTTATGCATATAAATCAAACCTCTCTTGCCAGTGAGACAAGAGAACCAAAAATGTGCAGTTCACCGTGCTAAAATGGAACACATTTCCTTAGCAGCAAAAGCAGTAAATTAGTCAGCTTATAAACTGAGAGTGAGCAATTTGTGCTGAGTTCTTTCTTACTGTTCCTTCAATAGGAGACGAGGTTCTCTAATCTCAGAAAGGCCGTGACTTCATTAAGATGGAAACCCCTGTTAAAGGATGTGTTGCAAGAGACAAGAGAAGAAAAGCCCTAGAAGTCACTCAGTTGTCTCTCTGGAGCTATTTTCAGGCCAGGGAATTTTTATTTATTTGGAGAATGACAATTAACCTAGAGACTTCGCCCAACAAAGGAGCAGAGTGCTGAAGTAGGTCTCACTATAGGACATCAAAGGCAGTTGGTGTGACCCAATCCACATTTGTAGCAGATGATTCACATAACAGGCTAGCAGAAGCTACCTAATTTTGATTTCAAACAGCTTAACCAATTTATGTATAAACATACATATAAGACACTGTATGTGCATGTGTGTGTGTTTTCCCTTCGATACACTTAGGAAATAAAGTTGTCAGTGTTGGAATACAAAGGAATAAGAAAGTCAAGGCAGTTAGAAAAGGCAGAGGCAGTTGAGGTATATGGTATAAGCCTGGTCTCAACTACTTTTTTTGACTGTTTCCCCTAAAATAGTTTATTTGCTAAAGAAACCCAGCATTCTGCAATCTGATAGGGCCAAGTCATTTCTCCAGGCTTTTCATCTTGCCAGCCAAAGAAAAGCACACACAGATAGATAGGTGACATTTGGAGAGCCAGGCATGCCAGATTTTCGGAGGTTACAATGGAGGTCCAACCTGCTGTTCTCCTAATGAAAGGAGGGGAAATTCAGACTGGCCAAACTGCTATAAGGAATATCTCTGCTCTGAATGTCACGCTGCCCAGATGTCGCTTGGCAGGTGGAGATGCACGGAGAATGAAAATGTAGCCCTGTGTATGTGGGTGTTAGTGCATTGCAGGGTGAACAATGAGTCCATCTTCTGAAGTGTAATGAAAACAGTGTGGATCTTGTCTATATTCATGTCATGAGAAAGGGCGTTCTCAAAGAGTCCTCACCCCATTTCCCCTCCCAGACTGATATGCATACGTGCTCACAGACCATGTGCACATGACTTGTTTTGGGGTTTTAAGTATGACTTGATGATTTATTTAGTGTTTTTATATACATATTATGCATATACACATTATGCTTTTTCTTTATAGAAAATGGGATCATACTGCATAAACAATTTTGTACCTTGAGTATTAAATCTCAAAACTATATCATGAGTATTTCTTATTTTCCTTAGGCTTTTGTTATATTTTAAAGCAGATTTTATAGCAAAGATACATACATCCTACAGTCAGCCATTTCCCTGTTGAACATTTAGGTTGGCCCTAGAATGTTTTAAGACGGGCACGGCTATGTTTCTCAGTAAATATTTAATTTTTATTAGAACAAATTAAGTAAGACGTGAAGTTACGTTTTGCCAGAGAAAGCTAAAGTTACTGTCATTGAGTTTTCTTTCACTGTTTTCCTTTAGTGTTACGAGATGACTTCCGGCAAAATCCCACAGATGTTGTAGTGGCTGCTGGAGAGCCTGCGATCTTGGAGTGCCAGCCTCCCAGGGGACACCCAGAACCCACCATCTACTGGAAGAAAGACAAAGTTCGAATTGATGACAAGGAAGAAAGAATAAGTGTGAGTTAAATTAAAATTAATGCTTACAGAGATTGACTATCAAGTCTTCAAATGGATATATTTTATTGCTAATGAAATTGTAGACATGTACTGAATGCTAATGACCATTTACACTGCATTTGAAAGGACTGAGAAAAAAAAACCGAGAACTAAAACTTTAGGATGAGGCTTCAAAGACACAAAAATTATAGAAATCAAGTGTAGATGATATATTAATATTTGTACCAATCTGAATATGAAAAGATATGAATATGTAGATATATATGAATATGTAAAGATATATATATCTTTGCAGTACAAAGGTGACAAAGCTCTTTTTAACATCTCAAATGCATCTTTTGATTATGTAGTTTCACCTGAGTGATAAAGGGTAAATGATGGCTGTAAGCCATATTAACGAGAACATTTCTTTTAGCACTTATTTTCAAAATTATAAGAGAAAATAATGTGAGGTAATGAGTACTTCAAGCACCTTTTCCAGTTTTCAAATTTAATATTTATAACTAAAGTTTTTTACATGAATTCATTTAAAAGTTTAAGAGGTATAAAGTAAAATCAAAGTAAACGTGACTTTTTTGATTCTGCAGTTTAGCTCTTGTAGAAAAATAGTCTGCTTTCAAGGATATTGATGATTAGGTTCATCACTTGATTAATATCAAAATGAGACACCCAGAACATTGTAAAGAGGTAGAGAAGGGGAATGGCATATAATTATTTTATATTTTTAGAGGATCCACTCAAGGTTTGTTTGTGATGCTTATGGGAACCAGTTCACTGAAATAGTAGATAATGCTTCAAACTTCTGATGCTATTCTTAGTATAATTTTTATATTCAGTACAATTATTGAGAATAAATATATTTTACTTAAAATAATGTCTCATTTAACTGAACAAACGTGCCATTTCTATAAAAAGTCTATATAGTCTAGGGTCTATTATCTTTAAAAATATTTTATAATGAAGGTTTTTGTAATGTATGCATCGTGGTTACATCATAACCGGATAGGCCACATAAGAGCTCACAATATATATTCATGTGATTCTGGCTTGAACTCTCGACACCATGAGGAGCTACATTACCAGGGAGAATTTGGTTCTCAGTGGTCTGTGCTTGGATACCAAACATGAAAATATGCTCCTGGTGATAGAGTAAAATCACTGTTGAAGGCTTTCTAGTTCATGTTTGCATCATTTAATTTTCGCTTTATAACAAACCACCACAAAATACAATGACTTATAATAACCATTTTATTTAGACTATGATTCTGTGGGTAAGATGACAATTCTTTATTCTGGGCCAGCTTGGCTCATCTTTGCTAGGTTTTCTCATGCTTCTGTGGCCTGTTTAAAAGATGTGCTGGCAGCTGGATGATCTAGGGTAACCTTACATGTCTGGCCATTGACTTATACTCAGCTGGGCATCCTGGTTCTTCTCTTGGCCTCTAATTTTCCAGCAGACCAGCTCAGACTGGTTCCCATGGTGGTCTCAAGATTCCAGCAAGGAAAGACAAGTCTCAATTTGAGAACACTTTTCGTCTGCTGAAACATTGCTTTAGTTTCATTGGTCAAATCAAGTTATATTGCCAAACTCAGTTTCAGGGGGAGGAGAAATGGCCTCCATGGCCATTTTTATAACCTACAGTTTATTATACTCCACAGCACATAATTAAGAACAGGTTGGCAGTCTTTTCTTCCCATGTAAAAACAAAATTGAAAGTCCCTTTCTGGGACATGACAAGTTTCAGAGCCTGAAATATATCCATTGAGAACATACCTACATGGGTTTTCTTTGTCTATGAGATAAAAATTAACAGAGGAAACCAGCCCGTTCTTCTCTTCTATCTCTTTAAGAACATTCAGTCATTGTGATGTTAAGATTGTTGAATTACATAAATATAAAGAAAAAAAATTGGAAAAGAAGCCATGAGTTGGTGATACACATACTAAAAATCTAATTCTGCTTCAATATCCTCTTTAACAAATAGACATTTTAACATATTATTTGGTTTATTTGGTCAATAAATGCTTCTCACTTAAGAAACAATTAGGAAGCACCTAGTAGAAGCCAATGATTTACACCAACTCATACTCTCATCACTTAAAAAAAATATATTTTTATCCAACCTGCCCTCCTCTTCAAAAATTATCTCATACATAGAATCAAGGTGAGACAGATAATTAATGCTAAAAATTGAAATTTAAGCTCCATGAAGGCAGAGGTTTATTATTATTTGGTTTACTCCTGAATCTCAAACATCTAGAACACTGCCCAGCCCATAGAGGTACTCAGTAAATGCTTGTTGAATCCCTCTGTGTCAGTTCAGTTTCATTATAGTACCAAAAACGGTTATCTAGTGCTTCTTTCTGATAACAAATATCAATAGCAATTCATTCAACCTACTTCAGAGTGAAGACAACCACTAGGATTTGGTGTAAGCAGTCACAAATGTCAAAATAGGACCAGACAAGAAAGAGAAAGAATGCCCAAAAGCATTTTCTAGAAAGGGAATATGAAGGCTTATCCTGAGGGAGAAGTTAAGAGAAGAAAAAACACATGCAGATGCCAAAATAGGGGGAAAGTTTTGGTCTTAGACACTGAGCTATTTCCTTTAGGAAAAAAAAATGTTCTGCCTAAACATTCAAAATTATTTATTAGTCACCTTCTCTTTGCTGTTTATTTTACTTTGCATTTTCTTTCTCTCTTTTCTTTTCCTTTTTTTTTCTTTTTTCCCTTCCTCTTTTTTCTTTTTCTTTTCTTTTCTTTCTTCTTCTTCTTCTTTTTTTTTTTTTTTAATTTTAACAGATCCGTGGTGGAAAACTGATGATCTCCAATACCAGGAAAAGTGATGCAGGGATGTATACCTGTGTTGGCACCAATATGGTGGGAGAAAGAGACAGTGATCCAGCAGAGCTGACTGTCTTTGGTAAAACTCTCTTTTAAATTATAAATTGCTATTTATATATACTTTTCCTTTGATGTTAAATGTATTTGTTGATACTAAACACCAGGTCGTATAGGGGCAGGTTCTGATCACTTCTGGTGAGTAGTGAAGGACTAGATTTGCCTGTTTTTCTGGTTCTGTCTTTCAGATGAAATCTTCCATCTAAGGAAAATAGAACTTTTTAAACAATAATTCGTTTACTTTATTTGTATATATTTATAGGATTTGCCTTTCATCAGAATGTAAAAACTTGATCTTTCTCAAATTCTGTTTGCGATATTATATTTAAGATTTATTCACTGTGATATATTTATCAAGTATTTTTTATGTGCAAGACAGAGGATAAGTTTTTTGGTTTTCTTGTTTTATATTAGTGAAGTGCAAAGACATTTCACTTGTTTTCTACTTTAAAAAATTTCATATTGAAATATTTACAGTATAGCTTGTGATTTAAAGAACTAGCTAGCTGCATACACACATACACACACACGCAAATACATACACGTATTCAAAATTAAAAACAACAACAACAACAAATAAACTGTCTTGCTGATGTAGGCAGGCTGGGTCCAAGAACCCAGGGGAAGATCCCACAGGACCAACCAAGAGGGTCCTTGGCTTCACACAAGATAGAAATCAAACGTGAGCCAGAGAAAGTGAAAATAGAGTTTATTGAATAGTGTGAGTGACAGACAGAATAGCAGACAAAGTGTCTGAGAGACTCAGAAAGGAGAGAAGAATGAGTTTTGTTGTTGCTTATGGTTAGGGGTTTATATTAGAAAAGGGTATAGAGTATCTGTTCCTCCAGGAATCCAGGGTACGGTCAATCACATGCAAGTGTTGGGTGAACAATAGGTGTTATTCCATAAATGACCGAAGATAGGGGTATTGATGCCATTATCAGCCGAAGTTTGTTGGAAGCTAATACCCTGGAACATGTTTGGGATCTGACTCTCATTACATGTTGTCAGGTGTTTGGGGCCTAAGACAAAAACTCAGAGAATGATTAACCTTCTCGCTTCCCCCTTCAAGCGGGAACAGAGCTGCTTTGGCTTATTCAGAGGCAAAATATGGAACATGAGTAAATGGTGCCTCACAGAAAAACAGCAGAGATGGAGTGTTTCTAAAATGGAGCCCCTTCAACTTCCCTACTTCATTGCTATGATATTCATGTTTTTTTCAATTTAAGAGCCAAGGGACTCTTTATTGGCGTAATATGATTAATGGACTAAAACTTGATTAGATCTGGGGGTGCCTGGGTGGCAGTCAGTTGAGCGTCAGACTCTTGATATCAGCTCAGGTCTTGATCTCAGGAGTTCAAGCCCCACTTTGTGCTCCACACTGGGTATGGTGCCTACTTAAAAAAAAAAAAAAAAAAAAAAAACTTGATTAGATCTGTTTCAGAGAAATTGTGGAGAGAGCATTAGGAAGGAGAAAAGAGAGGATAATAAAGATGTCAGAGTAAAGAAAAAAGGAAAATACTATAAGGCAGCTGTGGAAAATTGAAAGAGAAATAAAGTGACAGAAAATTAGGGAAAATAGGGATCCTAAAGATATTGGAAAATGAAACATTCCTTTAGAAGTCATTGAAATACCATTTAAGTCTCTGTATGGATACACACACACACGTGTATACATACACATACACATATACACACACATACATATGTGTGCGTATGTATCTCTGTCTTAAAAGATTTAACTATTGTTGATATTATGTGATTTTTTAAAAAGATTTTATTTATTTATTTTTGAGACAGAGAGCATGAGTGTGCTAGTGGGTAGAGGGGCAGAGGGAGAGAGAATCTCCACCAGACCAGCAAACTCCCTGCTGAGCAGAGCCCAACATGGGGCTCAATCTCATGACCCTGAGATCACGACCTGAGCAGAAATCAAGAGTCAGATGCCCAGCCAACTGAGCCACCCAGGCACCCCATATTATGTGATTTTTTTTTGAAACACAAGAGATAAGTGTGATTTTTAAATAATTTTTTGTGCCAGCAAAATTATCTTCTGGTTCTATGAATTACGGTAAGATTTTATTGATGGTCATTACTGCAGAACATGTTTGAGGGTAGCATCAGAATCCTGCATCCTTTCTGAAAGAAATCTCTTTTGCAGTTTGAGATGTGCCATCCCGTGGTGTAATGGGAACGCTACTATGCAAAAGAGCCATATTATGATTTCTATTACATTTAGAGTGTTAAGATGTGCTTTGTGAATATGTACTCGAGTGCAGGCCTCTCTTTCCAATCACTTTGAGTACCGAGTAATCTTTGGTAATATTCCTTATAGATGCTAAGCAGCTTGAAGTCCCAAATGACAGAACCAGGGGAAATCCCATAATTCATTAAAGGAATTGAATAGTAAAAATAAAATTGTTCAAAGTATGCATGTAAATTTCTGTCCTGCAGAGCTCAGACAAGTATCAGTTTGCCCTTAAATTTCATGCAGTCAGCCTTAAGAGTCTCAAAATGTGTTTCACTCCATAATGAATAAAATACAGTTTTGCCTGGTTAGATATAAAATTAGTGGTCACTGAACATTAGCATTGAAAACCCGCAAGTACAGCTGTTCTATTTAAAGAAACACTCATTACTATTTTTCTGTAACTGCCACAAGCTTTGGAACAGAAAAATGTTGCATTGTAACAGTACATACTGCCTTCAGAAGGAAACTGAAAGGGTTTAATGTCATTACCCCAGCAATTAGACTTACCAAAATGTGACTGTGTTATGAAATATTCACCCTACGTTCCCTAAAGACGTGACGAGAACTACAGGAGATCCTTAAATATGTCAGGAGTTACAGTGTTACTTCTAAATTATTTTGAAAATAGCTATAAACCAAAAAGATTGAATTTGTCTAGTGGCCATACCTCTGGAAGAATTGATTTAAGAAGCTGAGAACATTTATCTGTTGGTGTAAACTAGTCAGAACCGACCCAAGGGGTTATAAGTACAATATTAAGTTGAAGAAAAAGACCGAAAATCTCCATTACTGACGAAAACAACATCCAAACCCAGAAATAAAATATAAAATCAGTAGTGATTGTCCAAATCAAGGATGTGACCAGGATTGCATGAGAAAGATCCCTTCTGTACTTTGCTCAATTCTGAGAGAAAAGAACTAGGGTGCTATGAATAGTGGGGGCTTCTTTATGTTATTTTGGTGCTTTTGTGTCTAGTACATGTTTTCTAATAAACTTCTTTATATTTCATCGTTGTTAGATATTAGTATTTCTGACCTAGGGTTTATAAACGTATAACTGGCTACACTTTACCCCTCCCTCCCTCCCTCTCAATTTTATTTTCAAGGAGCAGCAATTCTGCTTTAAATAAAAAATTTGGCTACTATAACCCCTCCGTAGCTAACAGAAAATTTTTACTTGTCCTTTGCAACTCCATCTTTAAAATATGTTATACAGAAAAAGTAACTGATAATATTAATTGTTCAAAAAGTATAATTCACTTCTAAATGGCAAGAAAAACAGCAAAAGGAGTAATAGGTCACGGCTAATACAAAAGCCTTTGGTAAGTATTTTGGTTCTTTAGTAAGTAGGCTTGAACTTAGAAGGGTTTTTTTTGTTTTTTGGTTTTTTTTAGTTTGAAAATTGTAGCTTATATTTTAAAGATCTCTTACGTAGACAGAGAGATCAGTGTAACTTCATTTTCAAAATGTACTCTGCCCTCCGCCATGCATCATTTATCCTGTTTGTCCTTTAATATTTGTTGGCCATACATAACAGCTTAGTTAAGTGGGCAGTACCAAATCTAAAATTAAGAGGTAGGCATCATAGTGTTAATGGACACTAAAATCTATGGCACACTCCAGATGCCTTCATAAAGAATACTCCCTAGGGCGCCTGGGTGGCTCAGTTGGTTAAGTGACTGCCTTCTGCTCAGGTCATGATCCCGGGGTCCTGGGATCGAGTCCCATATCAGGCTCCCCCTGCTCTGCGGGGAGCCTGCTTCTCCCTCTGCCTCTGCCTGCCACTCACCCTGCTTGTGCGCGCTGTCTATCTCTCTGTCAAATAAATAAATAAAATCTTTAAAAAAAAAAAAAAAGAATACTCCCTAGCACTTTACATATGTTAATTAACTTCTAAAGATCCTGAAGTCAGAGAAACTAGAATTACATAATTAAATTTCTAATTATGGGTAAGTTTGGGCTATCTGTTATCCAAAATTTAACTATCACTTAAAAATAACAATTTTTTTCCAAATGATTTTTATTTATTTATTTTTTTAAAGATTTTGTTTATTTATTTGAGAGAGAGAGAGAAAGAGAGAGCATGAGAGGGGCAGAGGGACAAGCATACTCCCTGCTGAGCTCAGGTCATGAAATCATGGCCTGAGCCAAAGTCAGACACTTAATCCACCCAACGACCCAGGTGCCCCTGAAATGATTTTTATTTTTTATTTATTTATATTTTTAAAAGATTTTTTTTTTAAAGATTTTATTTATTTATTTGACAGAGAGATAGCGAGAGCAGGAACACAAGCAGGGGGAGTGGGAGAGGGAGAAGCGGGCTTCCTGCCGAGCAGGGAGCCTGATGTGGGACTCGATCCCAGGACCCTGGGATCATGACCTGAGCCGAAGGCAGACGCTTAACGACTGAGCCACCCAGGCGCCCCAATTTTTAAAAGATTTTTATTTATTATCTGAGAGAGAGCGTGCACAGAGGGAGAGTGAGAGGCAGAAGCTGATTCTCTGATGAGCAGGCCCAGGACCCTGAGATCATGACCTGAGCCCAAGGCAGAAGCTTAACCGATTGAACCACCCAGGTGCCCTGTCCCCCAAATGATTTTTAAATGTTTATCAAAGGAATCCATGAAAAAAAGATTTCATATGTTACATTTCCAATAGACATTAGAAGTATTACTATACTTATAACGAAACACAGAAATATCTAGCCCTACCCCTCCTTCCAGTACACACACACACACACACACACACGCATGCACATATTCCTCATCTTTGAGCATTTCTACAAGCCTGTTTTATCTTTTTCTTATGGGATTTATTTCCATATTTTTAAATATGTCCTTATTCTGCAGTTTTATATATTATTTTGGCTTTCTATTTGTAAGACGATGATTTGGCCCACTTATATCCCCTTTCCCACATTCTCACCTCCACTCCCCTTCTATCTGTCCTTCAGTGTATTGACTTTAGAAACATTGGTTATATTAAGATTCAGAATGAGTTATTATAACCATGTAATTATGGACTGAGCTTAGTGTTATGCTATTACGATGGCATTTCTTTTCTGGCACTTATTTGTTCTTCTTTGAGTTAGTAATAAACCTATTTTTTTTTTCTTTTATGTGTGTTTGTCTACATCCGTCATGAGTTCTTGAAACCTCTAATGGAAGGTTCGAAATCCTCTAAATTCTACTTAGCTATTAAGTCCCCCCCACCTTGCTACAGCCTTCCTGGAGGCCTCAGACCTCCTGCCAATCTGACTGGGCTAGTTTAGATCTACTCCAGAAGCTCATGCTGATATTTATTTCCCCTTTTCTCTCATGCTGGATTCTGTTTCCTGCACCATGCCTTTGTTTCTGTCTTGGTTAAGTCCTGTGTCAGAAGAGTGTCTCTCTCCTGCCTTCTCTTTGACTGGCGCCTAGAGCAAATAAGGGCAAAATGCATATATTCTTTCTGAAACTTAATTGATACTTTGGCTGGTTATAAAATTCTAGTTTACAAAAGCATTTCTCAGGATATTTAAATCACCACTCTAAAATCATTCAGCTTCTGCTTTGGCTCTTAGAAGTCTACTGGGCTTCTGACTCCTATGTGGTCAGTTTTCTCTCTCTTTTTTTTTTCTCTTTCCAGTTTTAGTACTGTATCTTTATTCCAGTGTTTGAAATGTTTCAATACTATGCCTTGGCTTGGCACTTTTTTTCATTTTACTGGCTGGACCCTTGGTGAGCAATTATAATCTAAAAACTCTCTATCTAAATAATTCAGGGAGTTATCCTCTCCCATCTTTTTTATTCAGTTTATATGTCAAACATGTATTTGTTAATTTGATGTTAAACCTCCCAGGTCTTTCTTTTCTTTCATTCTTCCTTATTTATAATATTCTGTTCTTGTTTCATGGATAGCTTAAATTCTCTTGCATTTTAGGATTTTACTAACCCTTTTTTTTCAAATAAAATTTTCTTGTGATGTTTCCTGCTTTTATTTCTTCTGACTTCCTCCCCACACCCTTCCCTACGTTGTTCTATCTTTTACACTGGAGGCTTTCTTCAAATGGCAAGTGATCTATTGTTGTTCATACAAAAAAAAACTATCGGAATCTCTGTGTCAATTGATGGCTTTCATGGTAGGGTAATCCAACTGGGAAGTCGCCATTTCATTGGAGATGAGTACAGAGGGTGGGGCTGGTGATGCTGATTTTCAGTTATTAGAGGAGAGATTATAGGTGGTAGCCTGAATGTAGTTGAGATACTGGGAGACAAAGCTATGAGAGAAGAGAACCAACTCTTAGAAATATCCAAGTTTTGTTGAAAACCTGTGGCCTTCATGTAAGAATTCCAAATATAAGTCATCATTAAAATCAAGATTTTTGAGAGTAATATAGTTCTTTTAAATAATACTTACTTATAGACTTTAGAACAGCAAATTATTTTTTATCCATTACCTCATTTAACAAACATCTATTGAACACCTCCTATGTGCAAGGCCCTGTTCAAATATTTAATAAAGTAGTAAGATGAATAGACATGTGCCCTGCTCCCAGGGGAACTTTTGCATCACGTTATGAGCAATAGCATGAAACTTTGCCTCTAAAATATGGTGAGAGAAGCATTTTCCCCTCCGAAAACACTTACCTATGTTTGTCTTTGCCTCACAGGATGGTTTCTCTCAGACAAAGAAAATTCTTGGCAAAAAAAGAAATTAATGCAGCCAGGCTTAATTTAATCACATTCACACAGACTGATCATTATCATCCAGTCTGTTTTGGAAGGGCACAATAATTCACATTCAATGGCTATCATAACCCCGTCCCCTCATGCATGCCCAGTTAAATAAAAAGAGACATACTAAGGCTAGCCATCTGACTTTCCGATTTAATAGACACCATAGGGTGGCGAGTACTTCGGGGTCAGCTAAAGTTAAAGATAAGGTTTACAAGCACTGGGTAGCTCTACTGTCCTTTTATTGCATAGCTTTGGTTGTATTGGACTTAAAGGACTTAAAGGACTCTACCTACATAATCATTGCTGCAACACCGCTTTCCAAATGTCAAACAAAGTTTATTTTAAAAATTGTTAAGATGATCCTAGTTATAGCTGTCATGACACAGCCATTGCCAATTTTATAGCCATAGTCAAAGACTGCCTATATTTGAGAAAAGAAATTTGTTCACTGGGGATTTAATTTCCTTCTTTGTCACATGTAAATAAGAAACTTAAGAGATATTATGCAACCGCATTTCAGACTTACTGTATTTTGTATGAAAGTGAACATTTTGTTTTCTGAACATTATTGGCATAACTATAGTGAGACTTGGCATTTGATTTTATTGCAACCACACACAGAGTTGCGTTTTCCAGAATGCCAATTTGAAACTAAATTGACCTGACTACTTGAAAGCTGTACTTTACATAGTACCACGCTGCTAAATAACACTACTGTCTCAAGAGAGATTAACCTTGTAAGCAAGTTATGCAGGTGATTCCAATCCATTTAATCTCACATTTTAAAAAAATGTTAATTGTATTGGCAAAGACATTGCCTCCGATCACTCCATGGCTATGTAATTAGGGATCAGGGCATTCGGAGGGACTCTAATTGATAAGCAGTCAGAAAACAACCCTTGAGATTTCTCCCCCTGATTTTCAATATGTGATCAGACATAAGGTGATAACATGGAAAAATCAGTGACCTTATTTTACATGCCTCAAAATTAAGTTTGCTTATGATTTAGTGGTTCAAGATGTTTTCATATAAATTTATTTTAATTGCACAAAGCTTCATGGAGTACAAACTCCATGGGCATTAGTGGGTATCGAATGTGATTACTCATCAACTTACTCTCTAATCCTTCTAACTTTACATTTATTTGCAGATGATTTTGACACAAAATGGTAAACCCCAAGACCTTTCCTTGTAATTTTTGCAATTTGTGTCTGAAAGAGGCATGGCTTTATGTTAGCTCATGATAATAGTGGCGAAGCCTTCAAAAATGTGTTTTCTACCTGGACAAATTCTTTATCTTTAATATTCATGTTTCTGGTTCTCAGATTTTCTGGGAATAAAGTCTAGTTATGGAAACTGGAAAATAATTCTTACAAAAGACGTATTTCCATTTAAATAACTGTTAGGCACACCTACAGTTTTTAACAAAGTGTTTTTTTGTAGGTCGTTAAAATTGAGGTAGAAGGTGATTTTAGTATAATTAGCAGAAAACAATTAGAATAATGAATAATATAATTTAGAGATAATTATTGTAATGGGTGCTATGGAAATTCCCAGAATAATACTTTAAAAGTTATGACCAAACTCTAATGTATTAGTAAATGTCAATGTCACTTTGTTGGAAGGTACAACCAAAGATACTCAAGTATAAAACCCATCTTGATGTGCCCTATATATGTGCACATGACTTTTATCTGGCTTGTTCTTTGCATTGTCTTTTCTTTTTTCTTTCCTATCAATTGAATTACATTTTCCATCATGAGCCAATGTTAGGCTTCCAAAAATTCTATACCACATACTCTCCTGTGGTTATCTAGTTGCTAGGCAGCTAGACTCTGCTTGAGGGCAGAAGGGAATAGTGAAAGTTCATTGCGAAGTTGTCCACTCCTGCTGAGTTCATCAGAACAACAGCGGGGGAGCCTATATCTTCCTTATTCTTGAAATTATAAATTAGGTTCTTCCACGTGTCTCCATACAAAACAGTAGGGCTTAGAACACATATGATAGCCAAAAAACCCTCAAGGATCCTATGGTGTCCCAGGATGAAGAGACAACTTTGCTTTTAGTAACTTTGGCTTTGTAATGAGTCTAATGTAAAGTTTACCCTTTGGATTAATTACATTCATATGTTGCAATTTTGTGACAGGTAACATGTTAAAGGAAGCATACAAAAACTTGGCCTGAAAATATTCATGTGTGTTTTAATGGAACTAGTCTCACATACTGTTATACAATTTACTTTGTAGTTAGCATCATGCCATGAAAATTTTCCGTGTTAGATAGATGATAGACCGACAGAGGTAACTTTATCATTCCCATGACTTACTAGTTTTGCAGTGTATGAGTCTGCCACAATTTTTCCTAAAAGCACCCATTTTCCAATACTGCCAGTCTTGCTGCAATGATCCTATGTAATTCTTCTTTTTTTGTTGCAATTATTAATTATCAAAATTATTATTCTGTTCTCCAATACTCTCACACTTTCTTTTTTTTCTTATTGATCATTAATGTTGGCATGTCCATCTTATTCCTGATTTTAGTAGGCATGTTTTTAGCATATTACTTTTAAAAAGAAGTTTTGCATTTAATTATTTTTTTTTTCATTTTGGAAATACTTTATTTTTTTTAATTTTTTATTGTTACGTTAATCACCATACATTACATCATTAGTTTTAGATGTAGTGTTCCATGATTCATTGTTTGTGCATAACAGCCAGTGCTCCATGCAGAACGTGCCCTCTTTAATACCCATCAACAGGCTAACCCATCCTCCCAGCCCCCTCCCCTCTAGAACCCTCAGTTTGTTTTTCAGAGTCCATCGTCTCTCATGGTTCGTCTCCCCCTCCGATTTCCCCCCCTTCATTCTTCCCCTTCTGCTATCTTCTTCTTTTTTTTTTTCTTAACATATATTGCATTATCTGTTTCAGAGGTACAGATCTGTGATTCAACAGTCTTGCACAATTCACAGTGCTCACCATAGCACATACCCTCCCCAGTGTCTATCACCCAGCCACCCCATCCCTCCCACCCCCCACCAATCCGCAACCCTCAGTTTGTTTCCTGAGATTAAGAATTCCTCATATCATTGAGGTCATATGATACATGTCGTTCTCTGATTGACTTATTTCGCTCAGCATAATACCCCCCAGTTCCATCCACGTCGTTGCAAATGGCAAGATCTCATTCCTTTTGATGGCTGCATAATATTCCATTGTATATATATACCACATCTTCTTTATCCATTCATCTGTCAATGGACATGTTGGCTCGTATCTTCATGTTTAAGAAGTTGTTTTCGGTTCCTTTTTTATTCATTTTTTTTTAAATCCAAGAGCTTTTCTATATCTACAGATATGATCATGTTTTTTTTTTTCTTTTCCCTTATATTATGTAAATAGCCTCCTTTATCTTCTTAATTAGGAATGCATTTAACTTCACGTAACAGAAACCTGACCACTATGGTATAAGCATAAGGTGCTCATTTTTCTCATATCTACCATTTTTTTGTGATGAAAGGGTGTACACACACATCCACACACACCCTATATCCATACTTTACCTGCCAATCTGTTCCAGTTTGCTAAATAGAAATAAGGATCTTTCTAAACTTTTCTTCTTCAACCTCCACATCTGATTGATCACTCAGTTCTGATATCTCTTCATTCTGTCCCCTTTTCTTTTCTTTTTAATTTTATTATGTTAATCACCATACATTACATCATTAGTTTTTGATGTAATGTTCCATGATTCATTGTTTGCGTATAAGACCCAGTGCTCCATGCAGAACGTGCCCTCTTTAATACCCATCACCAGGCTAACCCATCCCCCCCACCCCCCTCCCCTCTAGAACCTTCAGTTTGTTTCTCAGAGTCCATCGTCTCTCATGGTTTGTTCCCCCCTCCAATTTCCCTTTTCCATATCCAGAGAACCACTGTATCAGTCGAAGCTGAAATAATTTCTTACAAAAACCATTTGACCTAATTCACTGCTTCATGTTTCTCTTCTAGCTCATCTTTCACAGATCTGCCAACACAGTCTTTTCCACATGTTATTAAAAATGTTGCTTCTTTATTTAAAATTCTTCAGGAGCTCTCTTTCACTCTCAGGGCAGAACTCATATTCCTAGACATGGCCTGTAAGGCCCTTCATGGTCTTGCCATTCCCTATCTGACTAGCTTCATCTCCTACCACTTTTCTGATGAAGCCAAGCTGCTGGCTGTTCGCCAGCTACCAAGCTCAAAGCCTGACTTAGGAAAAGCTGTGTTAACGTGTGCGAAATGAATGAGCGATAGAGGGAATGACTTCTCTCTATACACTAGGTTGTAGCACAACACCCCCATTAAAATCCAAGTGGGCAGCAAGAGTCTACTGACAGATGATTTCTCAATCTCAAGCCATATTAGCAGTGGCTTAGCTCTCTTTTAACTTCGGGTTATCGCAGCTTTTAGATGAATTGGATGAACGTCCCCAAGTGATTGGAAAGAAAAAGTTAATCCTGCTTTCTGTGCTAATGATTCATTTGTGCTATTAGCATTCCAAGCACTCATACAGAGATATTGTACTGATCCTGTTATCTATTTGATGCCAGAAACAATGGCTCAATATCAACCAGCCAGTGCTAAAATAGTTGTTTGGAGTACATAGTATCCAGAGTTCAAAAGGATAATACTAAATCGGGGCACCTGTGTGGTTCAGTCGGTTGAGGAATCGACTCTTGATTTTGTCTCAGGTCATGATCTGTGGGATCGAGCCCCAGTTCAGTCTCCATGCTCAGTGTGGAGTCTGCTTGTCCCTCTCCTCTGCTCCTCCCCCACTCGTGCTCTCCTCTCTCTCTCCCTCTCAAATAAATAAATACAATCTTAAAAAAAAAGGATAATACTAAATCATTCCATCCAACATGCAGATTTATTCTGCTGTCTTTGGAGGAGGGGGCACTTAGCTGCTAATTGATTCTGACTACCTAAAATCTTTAGGAGCAAACTTTTTTTTTTTTCCGCTCCAAGTTTTTATGGATTATTTCTAAATTCTGCATTAAAAAAGCTCTCCATGAAAAGTTCTATTTGCCTGTTTTACAGCTTGGGATTTTGAGGTCTCAGAGTGCAGATACGTAAGCATATGCAGGTTGCTAGTTTAGAGAAAATTTTGATCCATACTGTCAGCTTCACTGTGGAGGGATGGAGTTGTCTTCCTTCTGAATGCCAATGATTGTTGACTTTACTGCAATACAAAATGTCTCTTGCAACTCACACATTTATTTTATAAATATAGATCTCTATTTAGACAATAAAATTATATACTTCCATCCTATACTCTTAATATATGCTATTTGAAGTGATAAAGGTTTCTAGCTAAATATGTTTCAGTTTTGTACCACTTGTTTGACATTTTTGAATTGGATTTGAAACTAAAGTCTTAAGTGACTAAATATGGCCATATGGCCAGATAAATTGTGTCAATTCCCAGTGGATTTCATCTTTCTTTTCCCTGACTTCTCTTTCTACCTCAGTGAGTAGCACTATTGGACTGCCTATGATTTGAAGACATGTGCTAATAAAAACTTAAATGGTAATGTTTCCATTATTAAAAAAGGGAAGAAACTAGACAAGAAGTTAAAGTGCTTAGAGATTTGTAAAACAACTGTTTGTTTTATATTTCTCTGAGATGGTAAGATTTTTACGGACAGGGATTGATTGTTTCCTAGCGTTATGTAGAGGGGTGCTGAAATGGAGAGTAAGGAGGATAGGTGCAAAGTAACAACAAAAATAAAGGGTGGGAAAATGAAAACAGAATACTAGAGAAATAAACATAAAAGTTAAGTAAAAAAAATTCTGGAACACTAAGAAGATAATTGGAAGTGGCCCTAGAAAATTATATATGACACTAAATAGTTTACAATAATTAAAAATAACAGTGTTTTTTACTTAAGAAAAAAAAAATCAGATTGACAGCTTTTTTATTTAAGAAAAAATAAATCAGAGAGGGAGCTGTCCATACATGAAGTGAAAACATTCATGGAAGTATTGGGTCCTCGTGAAATGATAGCTTATGTGGGAAAATTTAGGTAACACTGATATGTGAGAGCACAACTTTTTTGTTTCTCTCGCATTATTTTTTTCTTTTTTTTAGATTTTATTTTAACTCCAATTAACGCTAACATTCTTGATGGACAATTAGAATTAGTTTCCTTTTTGGTATTTTCCATCGGTCTCAACTTCTAATTCTCCCGCTCAGCCATTGTGATAGATTAAATTAATCATTTTTACCTCTGTCCTTCTTTCTGTGGAATTCAGTCTTCAGATTTTTTATGACAGGATTTACATGATTTAGCTCAGGAATTCATTGAAAAATCAATTTAGTATTTTCCAAAAGATTGTATAGTGTTATATACAAACCATAGGTAACTTCTGTATTCCAAAATATTTTATTTTATTCAATTACATTGGATTCATAAGGTCTTATCAAGACATAGTTGAGATACGGAGTTACGTTCTTTTCTATAATATACTTAAAACATGCACAACATTCATTTCATTTTACCATTGTTGCTTTTTTTTTTTCTTCCTAAGAACGACCCACATTTCTCAGGAGGCCAATTAACCAGGTGGTGCTGGAGGAAGAAGCTGTAGAATTTCGTTGTCAGGTCCAGGGAGATCCTCAACCAACTGTGCGGTGGAAAAAGGATGATGCAGACTTGCCAAGAGGAAGGTAAGAACATCATATGGGTGGAAAATTGTTAGATAATCATTGAATAATTAGAAAAAAAGACATCCCGATTGTACCACCAAACACTCTTATATCTCAGTGTATTATTTCCAAACATATGATTTTTACATATGCAAGCCACGTAGCTGCTGTTAAATATACTGAAGTCCTCCAGGCTTTTAAGGTCACTCTTTCATGGAATTTTCACATAAATGCCGATCCTCCACTCCATCTACTATCCCCAACTATCAAAGATGCCTGAGGTGGCCCCTTCCAGGTCTGCCATTCTGCTCGTGGTGAACTCTGACTACCTAGCCCAATTGCCTCTAACTACTGCTCTGTTGTGTGATACTTCCCCGCACACTGGATACTGTCTGCCTTGTTTGGTTGTCCAGAGCATCACTAAGCAAAGGCTGCTGCACATAGCTGACTCTAAGGTCTGGAGTAAAGCAGAAGTTTCGTGCAACACAAGGCGGAAAAAGCAGCAAATACTTGACATCACTATCCAGACAGGGAATATGTCACTTAGGGACCGTCTGTCACTTTCTCAATCTCGATCTCTTCATGGAGATCTTTTCCTCCATCACTTTTCTAGTCTTCCTATCACCAAACCCCCAAACCCAGTCAGTCAACTCTCTAGGGGAAGTCCAAAAATGCTTGTCATTCTTTTATAAGAATATTTTTTTTGTTGTCTAAATCTTTCTAAGACCTTGCCCTTTTTGACCAAATGAATCATTCAAGTGTTGTTTTTTTTTTTTCTGTATAATGAGCAAGTCTAGCTTTTTTAAAAAGATTTTATTTATTTAAGACATACACAGAGAGAGAGAGAGAACATGAGCAGGGGGGAGGGACAGAAGCAGGCTCCCCACTGAGTAGGGAGCCCAACACGGGGCTCTTGATCCCAGGACTCTGGGATCTAAGATTTGTTTTGTCTTCCTCCTAGTCTTACCTTCTGAAACTATACCATCACACCTACTACAATCATCGTCTGCGTAAGATTTCACATTTTGCCTTTTTTGTAATTTTTCTTTAAAAAAAGAAAGAAAGAAATTAGGTTTCATTCAACTGAAATTATACATGCTTTCACAGATATCAGTTGCCTTTTATCTGCTCTCACTAGCAACTGCTATGGATACTTTTCTGAATGTATGCATTCATTTTAAAATCTTGATTTATTTATCCCTAAGCCCCTGATACTATATTTTCTAAAGTTGTATCATCAACAGCACTGGCCTGAAATGGACCAAACGTTTTAAATAGTCAGTGAGAGGTTCTTTGCAATCTATAGGAATAAAACAAGTGAAACTTTTAATTTGGTTAGTTTTTCATCATCATAATAGCCTGTTTCCTTTGTCACTTTGCTGTTAGACATCTAGTTTTAAAGGAGTGTTGTTACAGGAGTTTGTGAATGTTAGGTTCTTCAAGCCTTCTCAGTGGAGAAGCAGGTTAAAAAGCAAGAAGAGTTTATGGAGCTGAGTTATTAGTGTCTATCCTCTATGTATAGTTAATAATTTTCCTCAAGTTTGAGAGCACTTTATGTGTAATTTAAAAATGTTGATGTAAGATTGAGAGATGAATTATATAGTAAAATTTGGCCTAGTATAGATGAAGGTTAATTTTCAGTTACTGGGAGTAAATAGCCTTGTTCATTTTTTAAAAGATTTTATTTAATTATTTGAGAGACACAGAGAGAGAAAGCAGGAGCAGGGGGAGGGGCAGAGAGAGAAGGAGAAGCAGACTCCCTGCTGAGCAGGGAGCCAGACGCTGGCTCCATCCCAGGATCCCAGGATTATAACCTGACCCGAAGGCAGATGCTTAGCTGACTGAACCACCCAGGCGCCCCAGCCTTGTCCATTTTTTAAAAACAAACAATCAGACTTTTATTTTGGACTATTTTTGGCTTTACAGAAAAGTTACAAAGATAGTACAGAGAATTCCCATATACCTGATACTCAGTTTTCCCTGTTGTTAACATCTTACATTATGATGAAACATGTGCCATTCCTAATGAACAAATGCTAATACATAATGATTAAAGTTTTTACATTCTTTTGATTTCACCTGGTTTTCCATTAATGTCTTCCTTCTGCTCCAGGATCCAATCTAGTGTATTTAGTTGGGATATTATAGAATATTGCATTTACTTTTCATGTTTCTCCAGTTTTCTCTATCTTTCCTCCATCTTTCATTGTTTTTCCTCAAAATTTCATTGTTTTTATGATCTTGACAGTCTTAAGGGGTACTGGCCAGGTAGCCTATAGAATGTTCCCCAAACTTGAATTTGTTTCATGTTTTCTCATGATTAGACTGGATTTTGTGGGGTGTTAGGGAAGAAAACCACAAAAAATGCCCTTTTGTCACATGATATCAGAGGTTCCATGATATCCATAGGACATCCCTTATGATCCTGCCATTTTTAATCATTAAACAAGATCCAGTTCACAAATGTTTCAAAAATGGAAAGTTGTACGAGTGTGTTGCATTTTAATGGGTCTATGTCTTTGAATTAAGGTAAAATAAAACTTAATCAAGCCCAGTTTGATTTCCTAGATTTCTCTAGGTGTTAGATCATAAGCCTTACACCTTTAGTTGCCACGATATTCTCCAATCTTACCAAATTCATTGGCTTCAGAGTTCAAATAATAAAAATCAAAGAACAGTATGAATATTACATGTTTAGAATGGATAATAGAAAGGCCTCTAAAGACAAGGTTGAAATTTTGAGAAATCTTACCTCCACTAACTTTCCCTAAAACATTGTCATAGGTTTCTGGCCTCTTTATTTTTCTATTACTGGCATGATACTACTACAGTGCTTTGTGTGACCAGCTAAATATTTTTAAAGTATTAAGCAAATGGAAATGCTGTGTAAGCTTTAAGCTGTATGTTAGAAAGGCTTAAAGTAAGGATCAGTGCAATATAGAAATTGAGGTCAATATTTTTATCATGATAGAAGCCATGTACTTTTTCTTGAATTCTCAATCTTTAAACGGTATTTCAAAGAAGCTTATTCATTCTTAGATTTGTATGCATTAGCATAAGCTTCACTTATGCATAATGAGGGAGAAATAGACCTCTTTACTTGGTGAGGAATAACAGTAATGACTTTTAACCAAACATAGCCTAAATCAACAACATTGATTCTATTACGTTATTTAAGTCTCAGACTAGGGAGATGGCTATTGTTCTTGTGAAGCAATTGTGTGAAGTGGTGTGGAGGATGACATTTCTTTGGCTTAACATTTAATGCAATTTGAATAAGGTTTGTGTAGTGGTTCATGCTTAACACATTTATAGTAAAGCTTTGTAGGGCAGCTGCATAGCCTGTAATTACTATGTAAGTAATATGTGACTATTTTTCTTTCGGAGACAAGAAAAGCTTTTCAATTCAAGTTTAAATTTATGAAATGCTGTGATAGCTATTTAAACCTTCGACACAGAAGAAGATATCTGTGCCAAACTTTCAGAAACCAGAGATGAATTAAGGGCGTATGTTTTTTATCTTTACTGTGAAATTATTATTTTTTTTTAGTAGTACTCATATACCTCTTTCTTTGATTTAGCCTTTAAACTCCTGACCTTTCCCAGTAACTATCTTTAATAAAATTAAAATGTACCCTTGGTGAGTTGTATTAAAGACATTTTTTGATTAGATGAGTGTTTTGGTGAGGTAGGAAAAGTAGCAATTCCTAAGGCTAGCAATAACCCTAATGCCCAACCAGGGAGAAGATGGCTATTTTCCATATAACAAGGGCACAAAATAAGAAGGAGCCTTCACCTTATTACATACTCCTGTCAAAATGTTAATTGTTTGCTGAAACTTCTGAAAATGCTACTCTTTCAGAATTGAAAGTTTTGGGAAGAAAAAAATAAGTCACTCTTTTTATTTGTGACTTTGTCAAGTATCAATATCTTTTTTCCAGAGGGTCTCAATATATGTATGCTCAAATAAATGAACATCAACTCATCTATTAGGGGCAAGAATTTTACATACCAATATGAAAATAAAGTGGGTAGAGGGAATAAACAGAGATAAGGGGAAAGAGGGGAAAGATTTTATTGTTTATAATGATTATTTTTTTAAAAACACAGGTTTTTGTTTTTGTTTTTGTTTTTTTAAGCATAATTTAAATTGTAGAAGATACCCTTTCGGAATCATGTACATTTATTAAGTGCCTACTATATTTATAATGCTCACTGATAGTCTGTTAAAAAAAGTCATTTAAAGCAAGATAATTATACTGTTATTGGTTGTTTATTTTTTATGTTAACCAGATTGGGTGATGTGGAAAAGTATTTTCATACACAATACATTAAAGAAAGTAAGGACTAAAATAATCTTCATTTCTTCCTTGGGTACCACATCTTTTTTCTCAGGCAAACCTAGAACTTTTTGCTAATTAATACTCTTTTTTTTTTTAAGATTTTTATTTATTTATTTGACAGAGAGACACAGCGAGAGAGGGAACACAAGCAGGGGGAGTGGGAGAGGGAGAAGCAGGCTTCCCGCAGAGCAGGGAACCCCATGCGGGGCTCGATCCCACGACCCTGGGACCATGACCCGAGCTGAAGGCAGACGCTTAACGACTGAGCCACCCAGGCGCCCCGCTAATTAATACTCTTTTGATGGCTAGTGCCTTCAGCACATCTTTCCACAAAGTGTTTCATATGATAAAAGTTGCCAGTATTTATAATACTAAGATGATGTTTCATCTTATGCTATGTTCCATCATACCATATGGATAATGCATATTTTTATATCAAAATAAAAATACACGTGTATATATATATATATATATATATGCAATATACATATGTGTCCTGAAGCTCTATGGAAAATACCATGTATTAATGTGAAAGAAACAGAATATAATAAATTTACAATGAAACAAATAAAAATTAAATTAAAATACACCAATAGTACAATATTCTGTTCGACTGAATAAGAGTGAAGAGCATAAAAATATCCCATCTCAGAAATTAGTTAAGGAGTAGTGCTATTAATCTAATTGTAATTTCTTATGTGGGCCTGTCAGTACAGATTGTTTCAGTTAATCATTGGCAGTCTTTTAAAGAACTGCAAACAGGAGATTTAACATCCTTCATCATTCATATGATTTTGTTATATCACCATATAGTTAGCTCTGTGATTTTTTTATTTCATTTTTATTTATTTTCTAAACCAACTCTAAAATGACACTAACTTTCTTCATAAAGATCTAGAGTACAGAAAGGAATGTTCATAATAGCTTGTCAGAGCAAAAAGGAAATAAAATATGCCATTTACATTCTTATGTAGGCCTACAAATTCTAAATGTGGTTGATGGCTTGCACATAGTGGATATAATTCATGAATATTTCATAAAAATAGAAAAAGGACCAGAGAATAAGAGTCTATTTTAAGAGAGATTTTTTAGAGTTCTTCATTCCGTGAAATGTGGGATTCACATAAGTACATGAATCCTTAAGAAAAGAAACTGAATAGAACCACTTATAATTCTCTTTTTTTTTTTGTAGCATTTTTACACTAAGTGGCTCTTTTCACTTAGCCCTGGAAAATGTTCTTATATTAATTGTCTTGAAGCTCCATTGTTTAGAGCACGTGCTTCTGGGATGCAGAGATGCCGAACAGGTGCTTGGCCACCCTGCTGAGGAGATAGGCCTTCTTGCCTATAGTGTGAGCTTCAGGGACATGTGGTAATTTGGGCTCCCGATAAATAACCACGCTGATTAGGTAGGCTGGTCAAGATCGGTCAATTAATTTTTTTTTTTTTAAAGAAGGAAAAGAACTGAAAGCAGGAGAAAAGCAATGTATATAAAACATGATATGTGACATCCGAAAAGTGGATTGGTCCCTAAGGTTTAGAAATATAAAGAAAAGTATCAATGAATACTCTTATGATTCTTCAGCTATCCAGATGCCTTAGCCATTTCTGGCTGGAAAAAAAAGTTAGAACTACATGCACAATTACCGAGAGGCCTTTTAATATAGCTACAAATAGCATGAAGAATATTTAGGCCATTGCCAGAGATGTTAGACTTTAGGCTTGTTCTCACACTGTTCAGTCATTTATCTGTTTAGTTATACTCCCATGTCCTGGAAATGGTGTTTGACAGATTTCTCTACCACTAACTAGGAGTATGACCTGGAAGAAGCTATTTAAACTGTATTTTACATCCTGAAGAAATGGACCAGCAGTGCTATGGGCCTAATGACTAACCTACACTTTGATTCATTCGTACAGGGTGAATAACTATGCCATCCACTCTAACTCAAAGGGTTATTAAAATGATATAACTAATTCAAAGCACTGTAAATACACATAACAAGTGCTCCAGTTTTATAAATCCAGCTGATTGATGGCATTTATTAGTTATATAGAAAACTGTAAGGGAAATATAGTAAAGGTAAAAAATATAGAGTATACAGTTTCTATGGATACTATTTCTTTGGCCAATTTCTATAGAAACACATAAAATCCTATTGATTTAATAAGTATCCCTTTTGCTTTTAAATCATATAGATTTGTTTATAAATGTTGCCAGCCAGTTTGCAAAGCCTGAAGATTATCACCAATTTTTCTACCTTTGGAAGATTGTGCATGATCCAGATATTTTATCGTAGCCCCAGTTGGATAAGATATCTGGGTTGGGACTTTCAAATTTCACACATTATACTATATCATTTGTCTGCTCATAATAAGAAAACCATCACTTTTGTAAGAAGATTATGAAAAAATAAAAGCAAGTATTTTTGAAGAACATACTATTTGTCACATGCTTTCACATGTTGATTATATTATTTTCAGTAGTGTTCTAGAATAATATGACTCCCCATTTGAGGGATATGGAAATAGAAGCTTAAATAACTTGCTTCCAAAGTCACACATATTAATACATGTTAGGGCCAGGACTTGATTTAGAATCTGTCCAGCATAAAATATGTATTTTAAACTAATGGGCTTTGTAATTATGTGATTATTAATTGTTTATGGACTTGAGCCACTTATAGATTTTATATTGAGATAAAATTTTAGATGATCAGTTAAAAACACTGTATTATGAATAACTTCATAGGGATACCATACAGCATTAATGTAAAGGGTAATTTTTAGACCAATTTCATAAGCCACACATAAAGTGTCTTAGTGTTTTGAAAATCTAAATTTGGACCAGGTTAAAGTTACTTTGTTGGAAGTTGAAGATATAGATTTTGTTTACAAACAGGATTAATTAACAACTTTCAGAGGGATGCCAAAATGGTACTTTCTCTGTGTTTTCATCAAATAGGTGCTAATAGTTGCTGTTAGCACAAAACTAATTGCCACTTAGATTGAGGAGTGCAAGTTGCCCCATCCTGTGACCACATTGGCCCATCTGTTGAGAATCTCAGCTCAGGAACAATGCAGGAACTGGCATCCAATTTGGGCTCTGGCCAGTGGTCAACTAACAATCTGGGACACACTTGGAATATGAAATGCCTCAAAGTCAAAGATGTCCATTAACTGGCAGCTCTTCTTGTGTTGTGTTGAGGCAGAGCCAAGACCAGGTGCCAGTTTGCAGAGCAAAAGGATCCGCCTGAGTGCCACCTGTCGTTGGCATATGGGTGTTGTCCAACATAGGAGCCACAGCAGGTTTGTTTCGTCCATCAAAGTGTAGCATGTTCGAGAATTCACCAGACGGGGTCAGGACTACAGCAACATTTTCCTTAGTCCAAATTATAGGACAAGTCAAAGACTTACCAAGACATAGTCACTGTATCAAGCCACAGGTGGGTATATTGGATATTCACCGTTGGAGACACACTTTCTAGTACCTAGATTCTTACGTTAACTGTAAACAAATATAAAAAAGGAGAAAATTCTTTAACTGACCACGTTAACACAAATCCTTGCCTTCATATGACAATTTGTGGTTAGAATCACTTAGATGATTTTTAATCACCCAGGGGTTTTTCTTAAGATATACTTCTAATTGATTTTTGCTGTTGTTGTTCTTCTTAATAAGTTGTAATTGCAATGTGGGCCTACAAGGTAAAGTTGAATCTAGGAGATTAACAATCTTATCCCAGCTCTGCCAAAATGCATCACGCTGTTTTAAATAATTTACATAATATGTTGAGTACCAGAGTCCACACCTGCAAAATGTGTAAGTTGGATTGGATGGCTTCTGTGCCTTTAAGTCCTGAAATGGTATGATTCTGTGAATGGCAGTAACGCAGAACATTTTAACAAGGATAATAACACATTTTATAGGAGGAAAAAAATCCAGAAATTTAAAATAGATGGACCTAAGGAGGAAAAGTAAAAGTACCATATACCCATATATCATTGACAACTACTTTGTATGTTTTGCGTATATCCTGTCAGATTTTTATGCACATCTGGGCATATTTTTTAATTCAAAATTGCCTTTGACCCTAAATGCTTATTTAGGTTTGTCTAGGAAAAGGCTAGTATTGATTCAAAAGACTTGTTTGTAATGCATTTTCCTTTTCTGTAAATGGAATATTAATAAATTATGCTTATATTGTGCTTACTCTATACCAGACCTCCTCTAGGCATTTAACATTAATACATTTATTCTTATGGCAACCTTATGATATAAATGCTATTATTATTTCCATATTACAAATAAAGAAATGAGACACAAAGAGGCTAAGTATGACAAAGTCAGTCATCTAGTAAGGGATCTAGGATGTCTGGCTGCAAAGCCCACACTCATGACCACAAACCAGAGGTGCTGGGTGGAAACAATTTTTTCCATTCTCCATTTAGGATTAAAGATTAGAAAAAGACAGTTTAGTAAATGCTTGCCTATCAGATGGTCACAAAATACATCGGTGTAAAGAAGTACATATGAATGATTTATAACCTTTATCATAATGGCACTTACCAGTAATGTGTATCATTTAAGTATGCATGATTTAAAAAATTATCATTACTTCCCACTGCCCATTGAAACAAAGTTTAAAACAATTCTGTCTTTATTATCATAGAATATTTTAACTTAATATATTCTTGTGTTCTTCTTTAGATTTTATTTATTTATTTATTTATTTATTTATTTATTTATTTATTTATTTTAGTGAGAGAGTGTGTGAGCTCAAGCATGAACAGGGGGAGGGACAGAAGGGGAGGGAGAGGTACAAGCAGATTCCACACTGAGCGGGGAGCCCAGTGTGGGGTGAGACCCTGAGACCCTGAGACCCTGAGACCTTGACACCACAACCCCAAGACCGCAACTGAACAGAAACCAAGAGTTGGATGCTCAACCAACTGAGCACCCAGGTGCCCATATTCTTGTGCTCTTCTTAACACTGTTTCTGAAATGAAAATGAAGTCCCTGAGAACACAAAAGAAGCTAAAGAAATACTTGCTGTGAGAATTAAATAGTAAAAAGTATATAAATCTAGAACCAATGACTTTTCTAGAGCGTGATAATTTAATTCACCTTTTCATCTGCATCACCTAATGGCACTCAGACAATGGTTGAATTTACTACAAGAGCATTATTTTATATGTTCTTGATAATATTTGATTATCGACAGTTCTACGGATAGTTACGAATTGACTGACAGAACTGAGTTCTAGACTTTATATTTCCTAAAGTGTGGGGCTATCATCATCACTATTATTATTGTTACAACTATTATTATTTCTCATAATGGTCCTTCTGGAAAAGTTGCTGCTCAACCCAATTATTCAAGTCAACTGGTATGAATTGAAAGAGAAAGGAAAATGGAAAACACAAAGAATAACTTGAGACCTAGGATTACAATAACATGATGAATGAGAGTTATATTTTTGTTAGTGTGTGAAAGAGATACAGTTGTCAGAGATAAGAGACAAAAAACAAATACTTTCAAAGCATTGTAAGATTATATCCTACTCCATAAAGTCGAATCATAATTATTGGAGAAATTTACTTTAGTTGGTGCATAGTATCAACTCATTGGAGTTTCATTCTCAGAGGTCATATTTGGCAGTGGGATTGGGGGGGTGGGTTGCTGCCGTTGAGACACAGTGTACCTTTGTCAAGAAATTAAAGTACTAGAAGTCTCTTCTGAGAAGGTGGTTCATGATATAAATCTATGTGGTAGACCTGTGACAAGATCTCAGTGTAGAAATTTTACCAGTCATTCTTATGATTATTTTGACTATTAACAATTATAAAAGTTACTGTAATACCTTTCAACTAATTTCATTGAATGTATAGGTGTTTGGAGCCTTTATAAAGAATATCTGGTTAAGTATTCTGCATCACTGCAATTCACGTAACAAATGGCACTTGTTATAAAAAATGTTTGATGAAAACTATAAATATTTCATCCATTAATCCACACTTTCTAAGAGTTTTGTTCAACATTTATACCACAAATAATAGAAACAAAAAAGTTGATCAGGACTCTTAACTGTTATTTGAGAAATTCTGTAAAGAGAGAGAAAGAAAATATTTTTATCCTACTGTGAGCACAATTTATAGCAAGATGTCGGTTCTCTCAGAGGAATAATAAAAATCTCTAATGTAGACTAATAAAATATTACATTTCAAAAATTCAAAAATAATCATTCATAGTCATTGGACATTTTTAGTGTTGTTAGTGCAACAGATTAAAAAAAGATGAGTTTGGGGGCACCTGGGTGGCTCAGACGTTAAGCGTCTGCCTTCGGCTCAGGTCATGGTCCCAGGGTCCTGGGATCGAGCCCCGTGTCGGGCTCCCTGCTCCGCGGGAGGCCTGCTTCTCCCTCTCCCACTCCCCCAGCTTGTGTTCCCTCTCTCGATGTGTCTCTCTCTGTCCAAATAAATAAATAAATAAAATCTTAAAAAAAAAAAAAAAGATGAGTTTGTTCTCAAGGATTTTAACAGAAGATATGTAAAACATTAAGGCAAACTTTATAAAAAGTATGATATATAAGATTCTTCAGGGTTTCAGAAAGGAAAAGCTGTTTTAGTCCCATGTGACATTAGAGATGGGTCTGAAAAGGAGAATAGAATTCTCCTAAGTGGAGCTGCAAAGAATATTCCAAGCAGGATGGGATATTCCAAGCAATATGGAAGCAGGATGAAAAACATTTGGTGGTAGAAAGTATAAGCCAATAATTAGTGGTCCATTGTGCGTGAAGTGGAGTGGAGTGGCACTTAAGGTCAACAAGGTTAGTTGAGGCTTTATTATGAAAGCCTCTAATTCCAAATAAAGTGTTTATACTGAACACACTATGAAATGGGGATTCACTGAAGCACATTCAATAGAAATGTAGCTTTGTCTCTATGTTTAAAAAATTGATTCCCATATTTTATGTGGGAGAGTTTGAAGTAGAGAATGTTTAGAGGTAGGCATGCTTGGGAGGAAGTTGTTTAAAAGGTAGTTAGGGGACTCCAGTGTGTTATTTCATGTAAACATGCAAATATGGATGTTAATGCAACTAGAAATAACAAAGAAAAGCTTTTCTTTATTTTAAGAGATCGATTATATGTCAGGATTCATGGGAAAAGAGGGGATAAAAGTAATACTAAGGTTTATAACTTGGATGATGGGTATTATCTTTAATAAATATGGAAGTCAAAAGATTTGTTTAACCCAACTGTTTGTAATCACATAATATCATATGTCACTGAATTCAGGCTGGAATTGTTTGCAAGATCCAGCAGTACTTTTTCTCTGAGTTAAGGAGAAAAAATTGCCAGATCATATATGATATGTCATCTATGGAAAATGATTCCTAATGTCAGAGTTGTTACAATAGGAAAAATGTGTATCTTAAAATTGATTCAGGGCGCCTGGGTGGCTCAGTTGGTTAAGCGACTGCCTTCGGCTCAGGTCATGATCCTGGAGTCCCGGGATCGAGTCCCATATCGGGCTCCTTGCTCAGCAGGGGATCTGCTTCTCCCTCTGACCCTCCCCCCTCTCATGTGCTCTCTCTTTCTCATTCTCTCTCTCTCAAATAAATAAATAAAATCCAAAAAAAAAAAAAAATTGATTCAGGAAGGGCGCCTGGGTGGTTCAGTTGGTTAAGCAACTGCCTTCGGCTCAGGTCATGGTCCTGGAGTCCTGGGATCGAGTCCCACATCGGGCTCCTGGCTCGGCGGGGAGCCTGCTTCTCCCTCTGACCCTCTCCCCTCTCATGCTGTTTCTCTCTGTCTCTCTCAAATAAATAAATAAATAAAATCTTAAAAAAAATTGATTCAGGAAGTACTAGCTAATTTTGCAAACGCTTCACATGTAGAAAAATCATTAAATCCTCACAATTTTCTCATGAAACATGTATTCTTATTCTTATGTTACCAAAGGAAGAATTTGAGGGGCAAATTCAAGTGGTAGAGAGTGATTTGAACCCAACCAGACACTCTAGCCTTAAAGTCCATTCTGTAAACTGCTACACTGAAATAATCCATCTTTTTTTTTTTTTTAAGATTCTATTTTTAAGCAATCTCTACACCCAACCTGGGGCCCAAACTCATAACTTCAAGAACAGGAGTTACATGCCCCACCGACTGAACCAGCCAGGCACCCCTAAAATAATTCATCATTAAATGAAATGAAATGAAATTATATTATCACATCATACTATATCATATAATATTATATTCATTTATTTTAAGTAGGGTCCATGCCCAGCATGGAGCCCAATGTGGGGCTTTAACTCACAACCCTGAGATCAAGACCTGAACTGAGATTGTCAGCACTTAACTGACTAAGCCACCCAGGTGCCCCAAAGGAATTTGTATTAAGATTATAACAAATACTGTATTTTTAAAAAATGTTTTTTTTTTTTTAATTTATTTGAGAGAGAGAGCACAAGGTAGAGGGAGAAGCAGACTCCTTCCTGAGTGGGAAGCCAGTGTGTAGTTCAATCCCAGGACCCTGGAATCATGACCTCTACTGAAGGCAGACACTTAACTAACTGAGCCACCCAGGCGCCCCAGAAACACTGTATGTTTTTGAGGGCCCACTGGTTTTATGCTAGTTATAATTAATCTTCCCAACAGCCTTGAAGTATGAATCCCCATTTTAACAGTGCAGGAAACTGAAGCTTAGGGATAATGAGCATCCTTGTGCTCAAGGTCACAGGACCTGTGGGTAGCAAGGCAGGATTCTAACCCCAGGTCTCTCTGACATGAAAGCTTGCACTCATTTCCCATTTTGGACCTGGAATACCCTTCATTCCATGTTTTACTGAACGGCCATTAGCTATTTTGTGGTTTTTTAATTTTGTTTTCTTTTTTGTTTTTATATTTCTGTGTAACTAAGAGAAAACAGTGTTAATCTCATTATTGTAATTTTTTATTTCTCTGTCTCCCAACTCCCCTTGCCATATTTATCTTCAGTCTCAAATATCCAGCCCTATATCTGATAATGCGGTGCTCACCAGATAGACATTTAGTGCAGTGGTTCTTAACTGAAGCTAGTTTTGCTTCTCCTATTCCCAGAGGAACATTTGGCAATGTTGGGAGACATTTTTGATTGCCACATTTGGGGGATTCGGTGCTACTGTTATCTAGTGGGGAGAGGCTAAGAATGCTGTACATAGCAGACTAGACACAGGACCACTCCCACAATAAAGGATAACCTGGCCCAGAATGTCAGGAGGACTGAGGTCGAGCAACCCTGATCTAGGAGAAAAGATGAAGTAGACATTTCTTACCTGAACGCTATTTTATAGGATTTTTATTTTTTGTTTTATAATGTTAGGGCAAAAATAATAGAGTATAGTTCAAAGAAACAGATTTCAAAGTCTTTCCTATTGCCTTAGCTATGAAGGTTATATCAGTGAGATAGATGGATAATCCCATGGCTGGATTTGACAGAAATATGTCATCATCAAATATTGAGAAGGTCCTTTGGTTCACTAATGAGAAGGTCCTTTGGTTCACTAATGACTTGAGATGAATGTATATTTTTGCATATTTTCTAGAATATATGAGGCATGAAATGTTTCTTTATATTTCTTGCTCATTAAATAGTTGCTGAATTGATAAAACTAGTTAAGAGTAGCTTAATTAGAGAAGTGTCTGAACCTTCTATTTTCAAATATATCTAGCAACCTACACGTTAAGTGACACACTTAATGATGACAAGTGCCCCCTGTGTAGCTGTGTTGAATTCCTAAATTACTCCAGAAACATATTTCATGAGGAGATTTCTGTGGGCAGAAGAAGAGAGAGAGCCTTGTGAATCTTCCATAGCACAGTCCAAACTGAACTTCCTTCTGATAATGCAGAGCAACCCTGCCCCTCCCACAGCTAGTGCTCACTTCAAACACTAATGGAGTCTTCTGGAAGTTTATCCAGTAAGGATCGCAAGGCCACTAAGTAGATGACACATTCAAAGATTCATTTCACTCTGAACTCCCAATCCCTATTGCACAGAGTTTATTCTCAGTTCAGGAGAGTACAAGAAAGGGAACTGCCTTTCAGAAACGTCTGCTCTGAGCTGTGGATTTTGTGGATTGTTGTGGGTTTAATCCCTGAAGTCCTTTTCTAACTGAATTTAAAGTTGAGATTAATTTCTAACCAAACACACAACTATGAGATAGATCCACTTTTACAAACCTGATGTTACAATTCCTAGTCCTATTGTAAAACCAAATTGTTTTAAATGAATTTAATCCAATAATGAGTTCTAAATTGAAGGATAATTTAACCTGCCTCCACCACTTTATTTGTTCCAACATGCTTTCCTTAATTGGATTTGTTTGCATTTTTTACCATAAATTTTCATGTTCTAATTAAACAAACTTATGAAAATAATACTACTAAGTTTTAAATTTCAAGTAATGCATTTAAGGAATAGCAGATATTATTTTATTTGAATAAATCACAAGGATGGTTACATATTAAGGATAGCAAAGAATTAGATATTCCTTTCTGCTATTATGAGCCAAATGAAAACCCTAATATCTCTAGAATGGTTTGAATTTAATCTTATATGAATGTGGTAGAAAGTAGTACATAATGTACACATACATACACACCCATACACACACACATACACAAAGTTAATCTCTAAACTTTTAAGGGATTTAAATTTAGTGAAAGTCAGTATAAGTATGAGGTGATATTAAAAGTTCTCTGCAGTCTTGAAAACAATAATGTAATTATCAGTGATAGGTCAGTGCCCTCTCTGCTGATAATACCAAAAACAAAAAGAAAAACAAAACAAAACAAAACAAAAAAAACAGCCTAATTAAAAAGAAAATCTATTTGCCAGGCAAATAGTGGATATCATGTCAATAATAAAAAAAAATAGTTCTAATTTTAAGATTGTAAAGTTAAATCCTTTAATGTTAGTGTTTGATCTAATGAAAGATTATCAGTGATAAAATATACTTTTGTCATGTAATTTTGACCTAAAAGTTAATTTTTATATTAAAGTTTTGGGACCTCACTCTTTTCTTACTGCTGTACATTGAACTTGAGTTTCTTTATCTGGGCAACAGATTAAATCATAGAACAAGAATAGGTGTGAGCAAGGGTATCCTCTGTAACTTACTATCTCCTTTAAACTATGGATTGTTCTGGGGCCCTGTGCACTGTATTGTTAAATGTGGTATTAGCCAATGATTCAGAGAAAATGAACATAGAAAATGTTTTGAAATAAAAATTATGAGAAGGTACAATTTAAGTAAACTCAGTCAAAGTTCAGGGAACTGAAAATAAAGTGATTCTTTTTTTTTAAAGATCTTATTTATTTGAGAGAGAGGGGATGGGGAGATGGAGGGCACAGAGGAAGAGTGAGAAGGAGCAGCAGACTCCCCACTGAGCAGAGAGCTTCATACGGGGCTGGATCTTAGGACCCTGAGATCATGACCTGAGCAGAACGCACATGCTTAATCCACTGAGCCGCCCAGGCTCCCCTAAAGTGATTCTTACTGCTCAAAATGTGCCCTGTGTTGTCCACAGCCTCTCTATTCTACAGATTTGGCATTTTGTTATCAGTGATGTTTGATACTGGTGAAAGATATCCTCTTCCTGTGTATGTACAGCCTTAATTTATTCCTTCATGAACAAATTGATCTTGACTACCTACTAGATTCAATTCACTGTACCATGCTCTGAGGATACAATTGTGAACAAAGACATGACCATGCCTTTGTGGAGCTTCAACTCTGGAAGTATGGAGAGACATCAAATGCATTAATTTTGTGTCAGGATAAGCAGAAATAGTTAGGCTCTCAGGAGACAGAATGGGGGAGTGGGGAGGTATGTAGAAAAGTCCAGATGTGAAGACACAGCATATGCAGAGATGCAGGAACTGGAGAGAGACTGAGAATTCTGAGTACAGTTGGGGGCTCCACTGTAAGGTAACCAGTGGGGCAAGATAGGACTGGAGAGGTGAAGAGAGACCAGGTCAGGAAGGAGCATATTGGGCAGGTTCCAAAGTTGGGACTTTTCTCTAGAGAGCCAGTTGAGGGTAAATTGAAGCATTTTTTTTTAAAGATTTTATTTATTTATTTGACAGAGAGAGACACAGCGAGAGAGGGAACACAAGCAGGGAGAGTGGGAGAGGGAGAAGCAGGCTTCCCGCAAGCAGGGAGCCCGATGCGAGTCTTGATCCCAGGACCCTGGGATCATGACCCGAGCCAAAGTCAGATGCTTAATGACTGAGCCACCAGGTGCCCCAATTGAAGCATTTATGAATCTACTCTTGGTATATAAAGAAGAGTAGACTATTGTATTAATAAATAATTGGGGCTTGCTGGGGAAATGCAACACAAAGATAGTAACACCAGAAAAGTGAGGATGTTGGCAAGCAACTTATGGAACACAGAATCTGGGTAGGATAGAGGAGGAAGTGATGATGGAAAGAGTTGATAGAAACGGACAAAGAGGTTCAGTCTGAAAGCTAATTAATACAGCAGGAAACGTCCGAGGTTATGGCGGCATCAGACATTTGACCTTCAGATTCCAAAAGTGAGCCACTCCAGCTGAAAACAAGGTCCATGATCCACTATGAGACAATGTCCAAGAAAGAGGGAGACATTCTCACTGGAGGAAGAGATATAAGTGATGTTTTATATAGGAGTGCCTCGATTCAAAGTTGGGAGCTGTTAGCATGCACTTTTTTGAGCCACTGAAAATCATCACCATTGAGTTCTAAATGGCTGTATCTCCATGTCTACTCTAATCCATACAGTGCTTTCGGTTAGTTGACGGGTGTGAATTTAATTATCCATGAACGACTATTGTGGACATTGCTGCTATAAACATCGGGTTAGCCTCGTGATGGGTATTAAAGAGGGTACATATTGAATGGAGCACTGGGTGTTATACACAAACAATGAATCATGGAACACTACATCAAAAACTAATGCTGTAATGTATGGTGATTAACATAACATAATAAAATTTAAAAATGCAAAAAAATAAAATAAAATTCCATTTAAAAAAATTATCCATGAATGACTCCATAAGATTAATGAGTCATTTTTATCCTGAAAATCCTTCTGTTGAAATCAGGCAACAGACTTTGTGACATTTTTATATAAAATCTCCATAGTTAAATTTTCATTGAATTATGGAACTATGGAATGCTCGTGATTGTAGACATTTCTTTATTTTCTACAAGAGGTTAAAAGGTGTAGGGTGATCTTCAGCTATTTAGATTGAGTGCAAGTATTTTGAAAATATAAAAACTAACTTTTTTAAAACCCCCCCAAAAGGAAAACCATATTTACTTACATAGACATTAAATGTTTCTTGGTTCAATTCATAGTTTTTACTATTGACCAACTTAATGATTCATAAAGCAGGTACATAATAAAATTTTAAGTGCTAATTCAAAACGTTTGTTGTAGAATTGGAGCCAGACCTCTTGCAGCAAGAAGTAGTAGGTGATTTCAAAAAGTAAAGATGTTGAGAAAATAAATTTCCTTCCATGAAAAACAAAGGTGCTTTTGAAATGAGAACGGCCATTCAGGAAGTTTTATTAGCACAGAATCCTCACGTAATTCAAGCAAGGCGATGAGATACACAGGCTCGAACCAAACATGGTAAAATCACACTTCATAATAGAAGTCGTGTTGTGTTTTCTTGTGTTCTTTTCTCCTCCCAAATTCTAAAGCCACTGTGGAAGGCTTGGAGGGAGAGGTCCCTAAATTATCTGAATTATATTCACAAAAGCCAGAAAATAAAAGGTCCTTCCCTAGAAGCTTACAATGAATCAGGGATTGCAGAGTATGAGAAATGTGTGAAATGTGTTTATTTTATCAAATGTTGCCAGTTTTCAAAAATCTTGTTTGATATTTTCAAAGTAAATTTAGATGTATAGGAACTCTTCCCACTACCTATGAAAGTTTCATCCGGAGAAAGAAAGAAAATAGATTCTTTAAATTTAGAAGTGATTTGAGAAGATAGTACTCTGTTCCTTAAAAATGAATAATATTTTCTCTTTGGAAACACTTTTAAGATTGATCATCAAATATGAGATCACACACCAACAGAAGCTTGCACATAAACTGTTGTTGTAAGTATTAAAATAAATTTATTTTGTTTTCTGGATTATTTAGCTGAACAGATGGTAATGGTTTTGACACAATTCAGTTTCCTTTTCCCTTTTTTTTTTTCTTTTTCTTTTTTTTATTTGGGAAAAAATAGAATACAAAACCCAGAGCTTCTTTTTCCACTTTGTCACAGCTGGTTACCAATCAATCTCAATTCACGGTACAGTGATGATAGCACATGTTGTCCGGGGGCCAAATCTGATTGGGTTGCATTTTTCAGCAGTGTTCCGTATCAGGAAAAAAAAAGGTATCTTTATGGTGGGGACTGTCAGCACATGATTGTACAACTGTCATTAATCAAACCTGGCAACAATGACTGCATTTATACCAGTCTGAGACAGATTTTACAATCAAAATCACCCAATTTCTATCAGGATTTCCTCACCAGTTATGTTTTTTTCATCTGTTTCATTGTGTTTCCTGCTTTTCATTAAAGTCAGGCAATACTTCCTACATGTTGATCATATATATTGTACCATATTTACAAAGTAGCTGTTTTATATCAAAGTATGCTTTAGATATTTAAGATGTATTCTCAACTACTTTAAGAAGGCTAAGAGCAAATCAAGACAAAACTTAAGGACATTAGATTGCTTAATGAAAGAATAATTGTAAAGCATATATGTATTAGTAAACACATCTATGAGCCTCCTAGGATTACAGTTGATTTTAGAGTAATAGTGAGTAAAATATTGATAGTTATTTTCTGGAATTTCTGGAACTGTGAATATAAAATCACTGGCACAGAAACGCACATCTTCCCAATGCACACGCACACAGAGCAATAACACACATGTCAAATGGAAGGGGCGTGCCACTCTAGGTTAGATGAATGAATGTACTTGCTGCAGAGGACACTGATTCTAGTCTCTTTATAGCTCAAGACAACAATCTCAGCATCTTCTATAAAATAGTATTTGGAAATAGGCATTTTTTTCTAAGTCATTAATTGTTGTGAAACCATGTATTAAACTCTGTTGTAAACTATAAAGAACTATAAAGATCTCTCTGTTGTAAACTATAAAGAACTATAAAGATCTCCCTAATGTAAGGAGCTATTATTCATAATTTTGTATACTACTCAGTCAATATTTGCTTTCTAGGAAAAATGAACATTTCTCCAATTATCCAATGTAATACTGAAAAGCATCAATGAGATTCCTATGACGCATGTACCAACTTATCCAGAAAGAAATAAAAGAAATAAGGCCACATTTATTGGACCTCTGGAAATATTTGGCATTCAATTGCTTGTGAAATATGCAGTTTTAGGAAACAAATTATTGTCTCAGGAAAATCATGACCCATTAGAGAAAACAGAGACTAGTAGTAGATATGACAATTTTTCCCCTGATTGTATTTGCCTCAATGTGTGGCCTTTGGAAAGGAAGTTTGTCATTTTTTGCCTCATATTGCCTAAATGTGAAATTAGTAATGAGCCACATATTTACTTCTTTCTGGGTTTTGAAGTGTTTTTAAAGATTTATGTATTTGAGAGAGAGTCAGAGAGAGAGGGAGAGAATGCACATGCGCGAGTGGGAGAAGGGGCAGAGGGAGAGAATCTTCAGGCAGACTCCCTGCTGAGTGTGAAGCCCAACCTGAGGCTGGATCTCAGGACCCCTGAGATTATGACCTGAGCCAAAACCAAGAGTCAGACACCCAATCGACTGAGCAACCCAGGGGCCCCTTGAAGTATTTTTAGACATAGTTTCTTTAAAATCAATTCTTGCATTTCTTAAGTTTTTGCAAGTAAGAGCTAATTTGATCACATTATAAGTTTATCATTTCTCTGACACAAGATACTTCTTATTGTGAAAATTGATAAAAGTACATGATGTGCTTGAGTCTCCTGGGCTTGTCAGGGTACTGTCAGGGTTTGGGCTAGAAACTGGCACGGTGGTTGAGTGGTGTTAGAAGGAAGAGTACCGTCTCCAGCTGTAAATGTACCATTGTATTAGATCCACTGGCTTGGCAGTGTGATGGAGGAGAAAGAGTATGTACTTTGGAGTGAGATAGACCTTGATTTGAAAATCCAAATTTGTATGTGAAAATGTCAAAATTTTAAATGATGTCAATTTTCCAATAATTTAAAAACATCAGTGAGCCAAACACAGACACACACAAATACAAGCATACACACCCCTTGGTTTTACGCATATGTTAGCCCACAAATAATCAAATTGCAATTATATACTAGATAGTATAAATTTACCTAGTGTAAATTTCTGTACCCAGACCATGAGGCTTGAATCCTCAGCCGCTAAAAGCTTAATTGTACTATTGACCATTTATTTACTAAACCCATTAAGGAAAAATTTGTGGGCACAGCTGCCATTTGGGTAGTAAATCCCATACTCACTTTAATGTTTCTTCTATGTATTTATCCATCATGGTATTTTTTTAATAAATTGAAAATTTATGCTCTTTCTTGGTAGAAAGTTATAATCTCTGTAATCTAGTTCATGAAGAATCTAGATTCTAGATTCCAATATGGTCTAAACCTTTGCTATCAATGAATTTCAGGGTTCTGGATAACAAAGTGCTATTTTTCTAAGCTTAAACTTAGGGCATTAAACTAAACTCGATAATTTTTCAATTCTTTACTGTGTCTCAGAATTTATAACCTGTTAGCTTCTTAGAATAACCAATTTCTATATTTTATAAAAGTATATTTATTAATGAGGTGTGTGGTTTGCCTTCAAGCAGGTTGAACTTTGTATGTCTAAGTTTTTTCTATTTTTAAAATGGAGGAAATAACATTTTACCTCCTTACCTACCAGAATTTTTATGAGGATAAGTTAAAGAGTATATGTGAGAACACCATGCAGTGTCTTTTTTATCGTCATTATTTTATTTTCACAAGATGTGTGATTAGAAACCACCCTAGTTGCCAAAATAATGAGATAATATATCTGAAAGCTTTCAGCAAAACACAAAGCTTTAACCCTGTTTTCTCATAGTCTTCATGTTTATTTTAGATATTCTTCTAGAATCATATCATTTATTCTGTTGTAGGAAGAGAGATTGTTTTTTCATGTTATTAATTTACAGAGGGAAATTTATTAATGATAACTTATAAACCAAATGTCTAGGTTGCTGGTCAAGATTTGTTAACTTCTTTTCTTTGTCTGTCTTTCTAGTAGCATTTGTTTATTAAATATTTTGAGTTCTTACATTCATAGTATTATGTTTATATTAATTTAGCCAATGTTTCAGAGCTAACTGCTGATGTATATACCTAAGAGTATTACTATATTTCTTGATAGAGTAGAATGGTATATTTCAAATTAGTTAATCTTTCCATTCTACATACAGTTGTTTTACTAGTAACCCTGCTATGAAAGAACTACAGAAGAATTTCAGGCATTTGTTGGGTGGTTCATGATTCATTCACTAGCATTCATTGAACACATCCAAGATCTCAGGGACTGTTTGATAGGACTTGGGGTACATAGTTTGGAACAAGAAAGATTTAGTTCTTGTTCTCATGGAGCACACATGCTCTTGGAAAGACAATAAACAAGGAAACTAAAAACTTGGAAGAGATACTGCTTTAAAGAAAAAAAATAAAAGTAACAAAGGAGATATGAAAATAAAAAGAATGATGAGCACTGGGTGTTATATGCAACTAATGAATCATTGAACACTACATCAAGAACTAATGATGTACTATATGTTGTCTAACTGAACATAATAATAAAAATAATAATAATTTTTAAAAGTCACTGGTGGGGATAAAGCTACTTCACATTCTTTGGGCAGGAAAGACATCTTTGAGAAAATATTTGAGTAATCTTGGAAGTCAAGAAAGATTATCAATAGAAGATGCAGGAAAAGGGCATTCTGTGAAGTTGCAACAGTAGTACAAAGACATCGTGGTAACTAGGTAATTATGTTAAACAAAGAAAAGAAGAATCATCTGGTTAGAAGAGGGTGAACATGAAGCTGGACAGGTAGGCAAGGAGTAGATTATCTAAAACCTTGAAGATCATAGAAATAGGTTTTATTCTGAGTGACTGAATGAGAAATCATTGGATGGTTTCAGACAGTAGAATGACATAATCATATTTAGGTATATTAACCAGTGAATTTGTACTAATGCTCTTCATTCTTCTAAAAACCCTTAGATTATATAACTGCTATCACATTTTACAGTCTGTTGTTAGAAATAGTTGACCTAAAAATGAGATAATTCATAAAAAATGCAAAATTCAAAACGCTGTCATGAAAGAGAGAGAGTGCACTTTACTGGTTGGCACAGGAAGTAATAGCATTAGTAGAAACCTCTGGAAGAAGTGTTTTTGTTTTATTATCTATAGAAGACCTTCTAAGAGTCAAAGATCAGAGATTTTCAAAAATGGAAGAGGTCATCAGAGGAATTCAAGTTGGAAGACTAGTTGGTAGATTGTGGCACATAGGATTCAAATGATGATGGATGGTTGCAGAAGGGGAGGTTTTTAACGTTTCTCTTGATGGAGAGATTTAGTCATTTTATATATATTCAAAATACTTTTGTATAAATCCATAATGCTGATAATATTCACAATTTTTCCTCAGGCAAAGATCCCGTGAAAAATGAGAATTTAAAGATTCTGAGCACCCTGTGATATCTGAGAGTCTTGAAATCTGTTTTTTGTTGTTATTCTTCTTCTTGTTTGTTTGTTTAAAAATTTCAACCTCCATGTGTGAAGGGACCCAACAGGACTAGTGTATTGTAACCATTATTTCTAATTGGGATAAGACAGCATGGCCCTCAGAAATATGTGCATATCAATCCTTGGGACTGGGGAAAGGTATGTGTTAGCTAGAGAAAGTTTTAGAGGTAGTTCTGATAGACCTTTGTGTGGAGTCATATCTCATCACTTCCAGTTAAGAATTGTTTCACTGGGCTCGGAGCCTTATGAAGGCATATATCCCCAATTTTAATGCAGTGCCTGGCATGTAGGAGACATGTAAGTCTCCTTAAATGTTAGGATTTTTGAATGAAATAATTAAAATAATTAAATTTTCATTATAATTTTCTCAAATGTCAATGATTTTCAAAGGTATATTGAAATGAGACAATGCTTAATGAGCATCTACTAATTCCAATGAAGAAGCATTTTATATAGAAGATCATTAAAAAATTATCACCCCCAAACGTCTTCTTACTCCAAAGCTTACCTATTTTCCTGTAAATGGGCCCATTACCTGGTATATGTACTCTCTGTACCAAGTTGGAATTCTATAAATATTCTACAGGAATCTCCATAGCACCAGACCATTGTTCTTATCCAGAGTTTTACAACCTATTTCTGAAACCCTGTCTATAGTTAGAAAAAAAAAAAAAGTGTACTTACTATTTTCTTATAATGGCATGGTATCTTTGAAAAGTAGTCTCTTTTATTAGTAGCCAAGATTAATTCAATTTATTCCTCCCAAGCTGTATTTAATTTTTCATTTTTCTTATGAAAACAAAATTACAAACATAGGGTAGAATACAGAGTTACTTGTATCCCTTATCAGGGAAACCTTAAACAAACAAAAGCCAATTTAAATCAACAAAAAAATTAAAACACTGATGCAGTGTTCCCATTCCTATTCTTGGCTTTCCTAAGTACTCCTTAAAAAATGAGAAATCTCAGCAAGTCTGATTTCAGACATATTTTGGGTTCACATATTATATAATCTGTAATTTTTAAGTAAACATTTTTACCTACTAAAACAAGATATAAATAGCTCTCTCATTCTATATATCCCCCATGTTGTTCCCTATATAATGAATTTATCTAACCTGAGGTACAATTTGCTAGAAGGTATAACTAAATGTTTGCTGAATGTGAAATTATATTTCCATCCAAGTGGCATTGGTAATGTGGCATATATGTCTTAAGTTAGCACTTAAAAATTCAACAAGGGCACCTGGGTGGCTCACTCAGTTCAGCGTCTGCCTTCTGCTCAGGTCATGATCTCAGGGTCCTGGGATCCAGCCCTGCATTGGGCTCCCTGCTCAGCAGGAGCTGAACTCTCTTTCTGCCCCTCCCCTTCTTTTGTGTACATGAATGCACGCTCTCTCTCTCTCTCTCTCTCAAATAAATAAATAAATTTTTTTAAAAATTTCAACAAAGTATTTTACTGTAGGAAAGGGGTACTCACAGAGTGGAAAAAATGCCAGGTTGAAAGTCAGAGTTCAAGTTTGAATTCTGATTTTTCTCTTCAGTAGTAAAACGATTTTGAGCAAATCATTTCACTTAACTAAGGGTCAGTTTTCTCATCTGTGAAATGACAATTTCTGATTCAAGAGAATTATTTTGAGGATGCTATGAGCTAATGCATGTGAGTCTTTTTTGTTTGCTTAAAATGTGAGGCAACATACAGTTTTTGACTTTTTTTCCTCAATGACAAATCAGAAATCCTGTATATCTTTTTTTAAAACTTAGAATAATGTTTTCATGTGTGTTTCATCCAGAGAGGACTTTGTAGACCTTCAAGTTTATCTTCCCCTCTTTTAGCTTTTGAAAAAAATTTAGAAAGCTCTGAAGAGACTTTACCAAGTTAAACAAGAACCATGACAAAACTCTAACCAGAATTCAGATATTGAGATGAACTAGAAATGTCTGCAAAATACATTATTTTTATTCAATCCTTCTATCTCAGAGCTAAGCATGTACAGCAGAAATAGACTAACTGTAGGAAAGATGATCTTTATTAGACAGTAAATATATCATCAACAACTTTTCTGAACCCATCATCAAAATCATTATTTTTCTCATTTTTAAATGGCCAAGTTAAGCAGAGCGCGTTTGCATGCATGCACTGTTACTCTTTTATGAATTTCAGCTCAGTCCTTGCCCTAAGTTGTAAATATAGCTCATAAGAAAACCTTATGTTTTTATTATACCTAAATGTGGCAAATTTGCAAGCTTGCAGTCACTTAGATTTGGTTGACCCTTATATCAGTAAGAAACAAGATATTCATCATATATTCAACCAAGATTTCTTGAGCTCCTACGAGTTATAATAAAAATATCTAATATGCATTGTGCTTTCTCTGTGCCAGTTTTATGCACTTTATATGTAGCATCTCCTTCAAAGTTCACTTTCACTCCATGAAATAGATGTTATTATCACCACCATTTTGCTAATGAAGAAATTGGGACCCAGAGAGTTTAAGGATGTTGTCCATTTTTATAAGCATTGGGGGAGGTAGAGCCCAAGACTAAAACTCTGGCCACTTGGCTCCAGAGTCTGCTCTTAACCACCTGGTTATGCTACTGGATGTTGAAAGCTCTGTTAGGGGCTGAGGATATAGCTGTGAGTCAAGCAGGCAGGATCTCTGCGTTCATCAAAATAGACGATGGTACAAAATGTAAGCAAGTGTGCAATGATGGTACAGCAATAAGTTTCAAGGAGAGAGTAATTACAGTTGTCTGGTGTCGTAATGGATGACTTCAAACAAGAGTTTAAGAAAGCTTTCCTAACAACTTATGACATTTTAAATCAGCAGAAGTTTAACTGAAAACGTGCTGACAGAAAAGTAACCACCATAATTGGAGGATAGAAGAGCATACATAACTAAGTTTCGTTGGCATGATAGGTTCATAGATATTGCTTTTTGTCAGGCAAAGTTCTATCAGATGGAACAATTCTTAGGTCTATGTCTTACATTGCAATAAACTTAAGCTACTATTCTTCTAGCTAAAGCCAGAAGTAGAAGAAATCTGATTATAGTAGTTTTCATTGCAAGCCGAAAAAGTCTGTTTTTGTCCTGAAAGCAATAGGAAATCACAGCTAGTTGTGAATAGATAGAACCAATTAAAGCAATATTTTAAAAATACAGCTTTATCTGTGATATATATATGAGGAAGAGAGGCAACGTGATCAATCAAAAGCTATTGCAAAATTATGTGTGTGAAATAACAAAGACCGTCAGTAAAAATCAAGAGGAAAGATCAGATAAGAAAAGATAGTAGCTATTTTGCTTGTGTAATTGTAATCTCTTAGAGTCTAATAAAAGCATATTCTTATATACAAGTATTTCAACAGATTCATGTTAAAATTTTAGAATCTTTTTCTGAACTAGTGTGTTAGTCTACTTGTTAAAAAAGTAGAAGTGAGAAATGTGTGTGAAAGAGCTGAGGATGTGCATTTCCCAAGTCACTCCCAGGCATGTTGGTGTTTTAAGAGTTAATATTAGTAATTTTTAAAAATCGGCCCCTTCCGCCTGGGCGGCTCAGTTGGTTAAGCGAATGAATGCCTTCGGCTCAGGTCATGATCCTGGAGTCCCTGGATCGAGTCCCGCATCCGGCTCCTTGCTCGGCAGGCAGCCTGCTTCTCCCTCTGACCCTCCCCCCTCTCATGTGCTCTCTCTCTCTCTCTCTCATTCTCTCTGTCTCAAATAAATAAATAAAATCTTTAAAAAAAAATCGGCCCCTTCTTAATTCTTTCAACAATGTAATTATGTCAATTTTCCAACAAATAAGAGAAAAAAAATTTTTTCCTTTAATATATTTCAGTTCTAGAGTCAAGATGCCCCAAAAGTAAATCATATATTGAAGTGCAGTGTAACTTACAAAATATAAAGAATAGTGTATATTTCAGTTTCTAGGTGAGTTATATTCTACTATTTTGTATACAAAGTGCTAATAATGCCTTTGATAGTTTTGATACAGTAGGAGTTGTTATACATATATGAAATATGCCAGTTACCCAACTGGTAATCAAGCCGAAAGAGATCACATATGAAATTAATGATCTGATTAGTAACACCTTTAATCTAACAATTGCACTTTGTGGCTGAATATTATGTGTGTGCACGTGTGTTTGTTTTAGTTAAAATATATCAAAAGAGAAGAATGAAGATGAAAATGTAGTGTTATTTTAATATAGCTAATATGTTATTTAATAAAACCAGTTCATTTCTATGTAGGTATGACATCAAAGACGATTACACACTGAGAATTAAAAAGGCCATGAGTACAGATGAAGGCACCTACATGTGTATTGCCGAGAACCGGGTTGGAAAAGTAGAAGCCTCTGCTTCTCTCACAGTCCGAGGTAAGAAACTTAGGATGTGAAATACAATTGAATCAACAGACTAATATTTGGTTAAATTGGTAAGTGAACTCACAGTCAAAATAATAGCTTACACTCTTTTATTATTATTATTATTAAAATGCCTAGATTTTATGTCCATTCTATCATGAATTGAAATAAAATTACTTTCAAATTGGGTTCAAAGGGATGATTATTTGAAGGAATTATTTTTTTTATTTAATAAATAATAGCTAAGATTGTTTAAAAGTAAATCTTAAGAATAGGAAAGATTTATACTAATCTTTTATGTACCCACTGTTTTGAAGCATTTACTGCTTTTTAAATGCACAATTTTAAAGGTACTCTGTTTGCTGTTTAATAGTTTGCCAGTTTATACTAGGAGAGTACTAGTTTGAAATTCTTTATTTCAGTATCCAAAAGGCGATTAAAAAAAATAAAATAAAACCAACACTGCTCCCAAAGTGAAAAATGGATACAAATGAGTTCCCACAATGAGAAAATCTGATTTAGAGAGTGATTTGTGACGTTCACTGGCCTTAAATAATTGAAATAGTCAGTGTCGCTCCTGTAATAACTTTCACTTTCTGAGTGTCATGCACTTTTTCATTCATGGAATAATGTTCATTTATAGACTCCCTAGAATTGCTAATAAGTGAAAGAAAGCATTACTTAGCCCTACAGTGAGGTAGAATGATTAACGGTCTTCCTGGTGTTGCATGTTGATCCACATGAGTAAATTATATAGCCCCAGGTACCAAGTGGTACCGTGTGGACATCTACACTTATTCTTGCCACATAGACATCACCCATGGCATCATTTCCACTCACAGGACTTCAAACAGAGATAGGCGAGCACATCTTCTGCTCAGTCTTTCCACCTTTCTTCCACCACCTTAACTGACGCCTCCTCTTGTCATCCTTTGTGAGGTCAGCTGCATGCTTTCAGCCCAGTCCCAGTTATATCTCACCCTGTGTAATCACACCTCCTACCCTTGTGCAGCTTTACTCCCAGAAGTTTTCATAAGATTGGTGAAAAGGTTTGGAGGAATTTGCATTGGTGAGAAAAGTGTCAGGGATTCTCATGTTGGTCCTCCCTCGGGGTCATCATTTTTTCTGATCTATGACATCAGCACCAAATCGTAAAACAAACAAGCAATAAAACCCAAAAAACAAAAACCTGTCTTTCTCCGGGTAACTCTTAGGAGACATGGCACTTTGGATAACTTGGAAAATATTGATGATTTCCACACTTCTCAATCGCTCCACTTTTATTCCACCAAATCCATTTTTTTTTCCCATCAGGACATTCTAGCGTGAACTTAGATACAAAACAAATTTAGACAAAATCGGCATGCCAGTTGCTTAAAAACATTTTCATTCCTCATGAGTTAACAGATCATAAAAAGCTGTGATCATATACCAATCAAATATAGAGACTGATTGTATATTATCAAAATCCAATAGTCTTTGTAAGCCACATTACTACATTTAATCTACATTCTCTGTAGGTGATTATATATTTATATATATTTGTTTGCTAGGCAATCCTTTGGGAAAACAATTCACCTGACCAAATTTTCCCCAAAGCTTGTTTATTTGTTGTTTCTGAATTGAGTGGGGAAAAAAAAATAAACAACCCACCAAGAAATGTTCCATTTAAAAAATATTTGCTGACTAAACAAAAGGTCGAGAAAATGTGAGGAGTTGTTTGTTTATAGAAGCAGCAGGATTCTTTTTATACTTGAATGCTTGGATGAATGAGACGTGAAGTGGTCTGTTTGCTTTGAGATATTTCCCAGCTAATTGTTTTCATAATTTGTTGAAAGTTGCAGGTTTAACATTTCATTTAACAAAGCATGCTCCTCTCACATGGATGTTTCTAGCTAACTTAAAAAACTAATAGAGTTTTTTTTGTTTTTAATAGGATTTTTTTTTAAATCAGCAAACCTTAAATGGTCTCTCCCCTAATCTGTGTCCTGTAGATGGATTAGAGAGTTTAATCTGTGTGGTATGTATTTATTACTCATCTAAGACTGAAACCTCAAAAACAGGGTTAAAGAAAAAGAAAACCTCCATGATACAATAGAATGTGGAGTAAAATATTTAAAAATATTTTTTATCATTAGGAAAAGCAGTTGGAACTTCTCATGCTAAGAGGTTAACAGGAGAAAAAGCATATTATCTGTGACTTATTATTTTCTGTGCTCATTTTTCCATGCACATACATGAAATGTTTAGCCCTTCCCTGGATTGTTTTATTAGAACAGGGTCAACTGACCCAAGAGGCCACATCCATTTTCATCCATTTAATGCAGGGACACAGTTTAGTTTAATTTGCTGATTTTGAAAACATCCACCTGCTAGGTTTTTTCCAGATGAAATGTTGCTATGTAACAAAAACAAGAAGTTTAATTGGGATGTTTCTGCTAAAATTTTATCATGATGTTCAATTGGGGAAAAGAAAAAGGACTTTTATAGTCAAAATCTGAAACAGAGATTTACTCAGTTTTCCACTTTAAAATAAGGTGAAAATAGACTATAAAATTAAACTTAACAGCAAGTAACTCCCTTTGCTGACTTGACAAACATAAAATTAGAAAGAAACAATGCTAGACAACAACCAACCTCCTAGCATTTATATTCTAGTCAAATAATTCATGATCCAATAGAACGTTTTTAAATGGGTCCAAAATGAGTTAACACAAACTGCATATTTGTAAACACATTTTTTCCCCATTTTCAGTTCTTCAAATTGGCTTTGCGTAAATCAAGACTTCATTGGAAAAGCTATCTTGTTTTAGGGCAATAAAACCTTTTTTTAAATAAAATTACTCTAGACTAAGTGAGATAGAAATATGTTTTATTTTTTTAAGCCTGATTTTTTGCCATGGTTTCTTCTTTTTCTCTCTTTAATATCAATAGATTCAAAATGTCTTTTGGTTTCTACATGAAACATTATGTTGGGGATTCAGCCTGAGGTTGCACCTGAAAAATGCACATTCAAAACGAAAATACAAAGTTATTTTCCTACTGGACATTGATAAAATTAAGAGATATATCTTTTGAATGAGGCACAACGTTATGATGTTAGTCTGTTGTCTTGTTCTCAGTTGCTATTTTTATGTGCACCTTACCCCGAGAAAGGAAACAAACTGTGCATTGGGCAACTTTCTGATTTTCTTCCTCTTGCTATGTAGGACACACTAGAGGGTCACTAAACTAGAATTTTCATCCTGCTGCTATAATTGCTTTATTCTTCTTTGAATTCTCTTAATCTCCCCCTTTTAACTGTTAATAGCATCTCCTACAGAGACAACTCCGTATTGTTTCAGAGAATGCACAAAGCTAGTATCATGATGTATTGATTGAGGGAATGAATGCCTATAAATATGGTTTCAATGGCTATATTTATCTCATCATGTCCAATGAGACATCATAAGACAAAACTACCTAAATTCTAGAGTCACGTTATATATGCACTAGAGCTTTATCCACAAGTGGGTGAAACACTTGTTTGTTGTGTAAGTTTATATTTTGATTGTAAGAGTTCATAATAGTTCATATGCTACTAAATATATTTCCTCTTCATTTGAATAATGGCACCATATGTTTTATATTTGTCCATTGCTTTTATATAAAGTGGTTTATTATCTAAATTGATTTGACACTATTCTCTTTAAAGAAAGTATTATTAAGCCCATGTGTGTCTCTCACAATTGCTGTGCATTAATAACAGGGCCAGCCTGATTTTAGTGATTAAGTTATGGTATAATAAAAAAATAATAATTTGTTGAAGGAGCAGTTCGAAAGCCATTCTCAGTGTGAACAAGAATCAACTTGTCAGTCATTGTTTCCTGCCCTCTGTCAAAAAAAAAAAAAGAAGGAAGGATGGAAGGAAAGGAAAAAGGAAAGGAAAGGAAAGGAAAGGAAAGGAAAGGAAAGGAAAGGAA